>NW_028324148.1:12566153-12879807 GCF_054372755.1 Phalangium opilio
ATATATTGCTTAGTCCTTTTCCCCCAAAACTGTCGTTTCAAAAAAAAAATTTATTTGAAGATTATTACAAAAACATATCTTATCAAGCTCATAACAAGATGAAATTAATCAAACCCATAATAATGCAACTTTCTTCCATTCAATTGAAGACAATTGTTCAGTTTGATTTTATTTCGATTGAAAACTGTTTTTATCATTGGAAAATTAATCGATATTCGATACTTAAATTAATAAATTAAGCTTGATTAATTTATTCATACTAAGTTTCTTGCTTATTTAGAGATGAAAGCCATTTCAATAAGGTAAGTTGGATAGCAACAATGGCACAGCAAACCCAACACCGCCTAATACTATCACCGTTAACCTCAGCAGGTTTTGAAGGAGAAAAGAAACCGGGTAGCACCGCAATGAAAAACTCCATCGAATAAAACGTAGACCACAACTGCTGGTATAAAGTAAAAGCCTCGAAACTCTCCGTGATTTGGAGCTAAAAATTGAAGAATGGCCTTGTTCTGTGAGTGCATAGTTATAATAGTTAATACCAGTTACATTGTTATTTGACGTAACGTTTGGTGAGTGCAGTCTTCATTCTATAACTCAAGATAAAGTTTTTTATATTAAGAGATTGCGAACTATTTATGAAGTAACTATGCTTTTGATAACTAGTAGAGCTTGGTTATAAGTTTTAACCAGTTCTATTTCTACCTTTGGCTAACCAGGATGGATTCAAACAGCGCGCAGTTGTTCGAAAGCAATTTTGCTATAAAATCGTGGCTGATTTCAGTAGCAATTGGATTATTTACATTTTACATAGTGAGACTTTGGATCAGAGTGAAGGAATTGCCACCGGGTCCTATGCCATTACCGTTTTTTGGAAATTTGTTGAGTATGTCTAGAATCATTTTTGTTAGTTTAACACTAGTAGATTTTCGTCATTATTCGCCATGCCGCTAAGGCTTAGCAAGGATTTGTAAATGAAAATCTCCTCCAGATGACAATCTGCTTCTTTCCTAATTAGTCAGTTAAACCCGCTTGCTAAGCCTTCTCTGCTGCATCGCGAATATAATATAACAGCATATTATCGCATGTGTTTTAATTTATCTTGGTTTATTTATTTCTAAAGAGTTTTATCGAGCTAATTCGGCGAAGGAAGTCTTAGCCGAATGCAAGAAGAAATACGGAGGCATTTACACTTTGTGGATGTGCGATCAACCTAGTGTTGTTGTGGCAGATTGGGAATTAGCCAAGGAAGGACTCATCACGAAACGAAATGATATCATCTCCAGGCCAAATCTTAGATCGTGTAGGTTTTTCCTTTCCTGTAAAAAAAACTTGAACTAAATGCATTCCGTTGAATTTGTAAGAATTAGTACTAGTACAAACGATTATTACTTGTTTTCCCAAAAAAATTTAATTCGAGTACTCGTTTTTTTTTTGGAAAAACGGGTGCTCGAAACTTCGATTATTTGGTCCTACCCGAATAATCGTTTTATAAGTACATGTAGCAGTCTAAAAGTATTGTCGTTTCCGCATTGAATGGAATTTTTCCCTTCGCACAATAAAATTGAGTTTATGACGTGAGAGAAAAATAAAACATTGCGAACTGCGAAATCGAGTTAAAATACAAAAAACCGCTTGATATATGTCATGTGACCTCCGTCCATTTTCAATCGAATTCTCGTTTTCAATACAAATTTAACTCCTTGGAAACTTTACTTGTTTTTGGAAACTGTATTTGATGTAAATAATGTTTCCAAAAACTCGAATACTAGTTTATCCAAAAAAAGGCAATTTCAATTCGTCGAATTGAATACTCGATTGTGTCCAAAAATGTTACATATGGCTTCAAACAAATTGACTTGGTGGACTAGTAAGGTTGAAGTCCTATCTGACGTCTTTGGATCCACATACCCAATCAATGTTACGTCTAAACCCTGTACCAATCACACGATACTACGAGCAACCCTTTTCAAAAGAGTCTGTTCTCCTTTTGAGTTTATGAGTTTCACGCTTGCCTCGATATCGATTTAAAATTAACCTATATACCTTTTTCTGTTATTATTAAAGTCAATCATATGAAAGATCATATCATGGGTATTGCGATAGAACCAAATAATAGGAAGTGGGAAGTGACCCGTAAAGTTGCAGCAGGAGCTATAAGGTAAAAAATATATTACTTAACTAAGTGATAGCATATTCCATTTACTGTTATTTTATGATGTCGGAACGCTCTGAGAGGTTTTGCTTCTTCAATTTGTAGATCTCGATCTACTCCCGCTTAAACATATTTTCCATTCACGAGCCCTAGCTCGGCAGTGATCGCAAAACGAGAGCTAAAATGTAATGCTCTAGCTTATGAAATTTCAAAATTCATTCAGCTTCCAAGCTTATACGATTTTTTGCCAGCATCAGTGGATCATAAGGAGCTGTGATATGATCCACTTATGGTGCCAGTCAACTGTCGTTGAAAATAGTACCCTCACATTGATGAAATTTTAATTATTCCCAAATTAGAAAATTCTCGGATTCCGAGAAGTTAGCTGTCATCGTAAGGGAGAATACTGAATCCTTTATTACAAAAATGCTTCAAATCGGGAAACCAGTCAATCCAGCCGTTCATATTCAAGAATTGATCATCGATATTATTACCGAAACAGCTTTTGGGTAAGTGAAAAGCTTCATCACACGCAAAATTGAGTTTCTAAAATGAACAACATTATGAATGAACAGATCTGGCAAAGTGGGTCCGGAAGAAATGAAACGTCTAACTTCAGTCAACGATACGTTACAAGAATATGCTGTTAATTGTCCGGGAGACTTCTCTACTTTGTTGCTTTTGTTGTATTACAATCGGGATCAAATGATGAAGAAAATGTGCGTTGAGTTTGCCGAGATTTTAAGCAAGAAATTCAACAATAATAGGAAAACGTTCGAAAGAGGTAAAAATCGCAATGGCACTCCAAGTATACCATCATAAATCTCCAATTCTGAAAGGGACTGTAAAAAGTCGGTGGACCGTTGAGTTTTTTTAAGACACCCCCCCCCCCCCAATCATTGACGTTAGCAGCTGCAGTAAAACGCGTCAGTGAGGAATTAATGCGTGGTTGTAATGCTGTTTCTCGGATCCTGTTAATCTCTGATGTGATTAGTTGTGAGCCTCCCCACTCCGGCGTTTCCCCAGAGAGTCCGAGATCCCCCGCTGCGTTTGCTAGGACCTTCAAATTAGCAATAGCAAAGGAGCTGTGATTGGCCCAATTTTATAACACAAACAGAAAAATGCCTCAACTCAATTTTCCTCGAAAGAAAGACTTTAGTTTTGCTTATCCCCGTAGGGTTGTCACGTCAATAACGACTTTTTCAAAACAAAAATTCAACGGTCCGCCGACTACTTTACAGACCCTTTAATGAAGATCTAACGCTATACATATGCGATTCTGGCATTATTGTATAACTGTAGAAAGTATGAGAACCAGTCGGATTGGTAGCGAAAACTCTAAAATTCCTTGGGATTCTAATTTCAACTACTTGCAGGGGAAATCCGTAATTTTTCGGACGCTGTCTTAACGGCGGGTTTGGAAGCTGACGAAGAGAATAAAGACAGCAAAGAATATCTCGATGATGACAATATGATGAAAATCATTGGAGTTCTTTATTTGGGTTAGTGATTATCCAAGCATGGAATTATGTTTATTACATCTCCGAGTGACGACGACGTCACTTGTATATGTGTGTTGGCTAATCGGAGCAAACGTACATGCAATATCCGGAACGCGTTCGCAGTTCACAGAAAGCAATTTTGTCTTCTATTTCATTATCATCGTTAGGGTTAAGATGAACGCGACGATCAACTAGAGTTACGTAAAACGTATAGCCAGGGCTTCCACCAAAGGTTCACGCAATTGCGGCTTTTCTCATCATTACCCTACATTTACAGAAATTATGAAATAGGTGTTCCCTAAAAGTGAAACGTTGACCATAAGTATATTGAAAAGGATTTTAGGAACAACGTTTCATAAAACGACTTAAATAGAATTAAGTTACTGGCGATTAAAATAATAAATATCAATTAGGCCCTATATATATTTAATTATTTAAGAAAAACATCATAGATAGCCCTCGTCTCGACACGGAGAGGATTATTTTGGTTTCCCAACTTGTTATGTAAAAGTTTAGTAATTTAAATCTTTCTTTGTAGCTGGTACTGAGACTACGGCAAGTACAATGCGATGGATTATGCTTTTCTTGGCCTTATTTCCTGGTGTACAAAAGAAAATAAGGGAAGAAATTGACGAACAGATCGGTTAGTGTGGACTTAAGTATTCGTGACACCAAATTTATCATGCATAATGATTAGTCTAGCTCCTCCCTCAAAGCCCACCTAGATACGTTGAGAAAATGGCTACAGTATAAGTTTTTTTATTTGATATGAAGGACAAAGAATGCCATTGACATCGGACCGTAAGAATTGCAACTACACTTGGGCGTTTATTTCTGAAAGTCTGAGATTTAAACCGTCCGTTCCCAACGGAGTGCCTCACAAGACCAACGTTGACACCGAACTGGGAGGAATGAAAATTAAAAAGGGAACCAATGTCATATTTCACACGGAAACGATTCATATGGACCCTGAAATCTGGAAAGAACCCACAAAATTCATGGCCGAACGTTTTTTAGATTCTGATGGAAAATACTGCGGTGAAAAAATTAAAGGGTTCTTGGCTTTCGGCGAAGGAAAACGAATTTGCGTCGGCGAAAAACTGGCTAGGAATGATCTATTCCTTCTATTGGCCAATTTAGTTCAACGCGTGGAAATCAAACCAGGTGGAGTTTTGACCGAAGCCAACTTAGAGGCAGAAACATTAAATCAATTTAACATCCCAAAACCATACACTGTTTCTTTTAAACTGAGAAAGTAATTTTTGAATAAATGTTTTAAATATGGTGTTTATGGCGTGCTCATGAATCTTCGCATACGTCTTGTCAACCACTTTCTTTCACTTAATTCTTATTCGTCGTCACAAGTAAAACGACTATTAGTAATGGTTTCCCTTCTTGTTTTACAGCAATTCCATACTAAATGATATAAATTTTTTTATACTCTAAGCCAAATGAGTTTTGATTAATTGAATTGATTATAAAATTATCGTCCTAATAATGAAATATGTGCGAGTTCCCTACTGAACTACATAATTCTTATCTGAACTTTAGTGCTTTGTTTTAATGGTTTTGTTCCCCCACCAATCAGTCACCTGTGGAAAATGTGGAGGCAGCCTGACAAATTAAGTATGGTTTATATAGAAATGCATCTCTTTCAGCTATCAATATATATTGGGTTTCAGCACCGTGAAGAAAATAAATCGCATACATTCTCTCTACCGATAAAAACCTCTTACAGCGTCTCTCAAGGGTCAATATGCTTTGGGATTTGTGTGAACTTGAAGAAAAAAATTCGTATTATTGTTAAAGAGTTTTTTACAGCGGCCTTTATCTTATAAAGAAAAAAAAAATAATATCTTATCAAGTTATCAAGTATTTAACAAGATGGTAAAGTTCACAGCATAATGAAACCGCATTAACAAGTTTGACTTATGTTGATTTTTTTCGTTGTGAAAAAAATAAATCATTTGTTAAATGATTCAGTAAGCTCTTAAAAAAAACCACTTCAACATTTTTCTAGAAAATATATTGTCTATTAACTGGACGTCTAATTAAAACGTTCAAAGTGTATTATTTAAATTACCTTACTCTGAGCAATTGAATACAATTGTTGAGGACAACAACTATATGAACTTCAATTTGATCTTATTTCTATTGAAACCTGTTTCTTTCTTAAGAAAATCAATCGAAGTAAAAAATTAGTAAAAAATTAAATTAAACTAATAGATAAAGATTGATATTTTCAAGGGATAGATATTCACAATAAGTTTTTTTTGTTTATTTACAGGTGGGATCCTTTTCAATGAGGTATGATGGATAGCAACAATGGCACAGCGAACCGACAGCGCCTTATAATAACTATTACCATTAACCTCGGCAAGTTTTGAAGAAAAACAAGACGGCCCAAGGGCTCGTAATAGTAGCCATATCGTACGAGTGAATAGCCCCTCTATACCTTACCCTAATGAGTGAATAGCGCTATCTTTTCAATGCTTAAATGATTTACCGTGCATAAAATCAGAGTGAATAGCCCCTCGATTCCCTACTCTAAACAGTCGGGGAAAATCGTTATCTATTTAATTAGCGCATACATAAAAAGAAAACGAATATAAAAACCCCAAACATACAAATTCATAAGTATCCGACCCCACAGATAAAAATTCAAAAGTATCCGACCCCACAGATTAAGAGGTACCCCACCCCACATCACCCCGACATTTTAGAGATAAAAATAAATGATTAAAAACTCGGGGTTTCTATCAAGTCTCTATGGTTGAGTGGTTTGAATGTTTGTCTACTACGCCAGCGACCCGGGTTCGATTCCCGGGTCTGACCTGAAAAAATTTTAATTAAAATTAAATCTCTAACCGAGCCCAGTAACCCCTATGGGTGGGTTGTGGTAATATAAAGTTCCTTTTAAGCTAAAATCTGACGATAACGAAGCGACAACCCCGGCCACTACTACTACTACTACTACTACTACTACTACTACGACGGCTCGGGTCAAACTAAGAGCCTATCGTATACTACGAAATGGCTAAAAACCGTGAAACACCGCGGTGAAAAACTCCATTGTAAAAAACGAAACACACAACTGCTTGGTAAAAAGTAAGAGCCTCGTCATATGCCGTAAAATTGAGCTAAAAATTGACGAATGGCCTTGTTGGTCGAGGGTTTAGTTACAAATAGTTAACCAGTGAGATTATTACTCGACGGAGTGATTGGTGAGTGCACTCGTCATTCTGTAACGCGAGTCAAAGGAGTTTAAATAAGGAGATATGGAACCAAATATCAGGTTACTGTGCTTGTTCTAACTAGTAGCGCTTGATTTTAAAGTTTTAACCAGTTTTATTACTACTTTTGGCTAACCAGGATGGATTCTATTAGCGTGCAGTCGTTCGAAAGCAGTTTTGCTATAAAATCGTGGCTGATTTCAGTAGCAATTGGATTATTTACATTTTACATAGTGAGACTATTTATCAGAGTAAAGGAATTGCCACCGGGTCCTATGCCATTACCGTTTTTTGGAAATTTGTTGAGTATGATTAGCATAATTTATGTTAGTTTGACACTGCGAGATTTTTGTCATTATTCGCCATTCCGCTAAGGCTTAGCAAGAAGTTGTAGATGAAAACTTCTCCAGATTACACGATGTATCTTTTCCAGTTGGTTAAAACCCGCTTGCTAAGCCTTGTCTGCTGCATTGCGAATATGGTATAACCGCATCTTGTGTTTTAATTTATCTTTGTTTAATTATTTCGAAGAGTTTCATCGAGCTAATTCGGCGAAGGAAGTCTTAGACGAATGCAAGAAAAAATACGGAGGGATTTACACCTTGTGGATGTGCGATGAACCTAATATTGTTGTGGCAGATTGGGAATTAGCCAAAGAAGGACTCATCACGAAACGAAATGATATCATTTCCAGACCAAGTCTTAGATCGTGTAAGTTTTCCAAACTTGAATCAAAAGTATTCCGTCTACCGTGCAATTTATATGAATTTTCCAAGTTTCAAAAGTTGAAATTTGCTGGCCTTTTCATAAAAAACATTCTCTTAGCTTTTTAAAAATTAAGGCATACCAAGCAATATTTAAAAAACCTTAGAATTCAAGAAACGTTTTCGTAGGGAGGTTTGTTAATGATTTACTTTAAAACATGGTTAGCTAGGGTTTAATGTATTCTTTCCTAAATTAGGGGTAAAATAAGAGTCTGGTGTTTTCCTAAGACGTTAGGTATTACCAGAAATATATTACCTTACACGAAGTTCACTTCAATAATGGTTAGTATCGTGGACATCATCTATGAAGAGAAAACCCGAAAAAAATCTTTGCAAGAGTGAAGAGCGTGAATGTTTTCCCCCTCCCGACGCGCGCTAGTCGCGAAGAGAAAAAATTTTCCTTTCGAGAGAGAAATGTGATAAATGGCCACTGCCAAGATAATCTGACGTATCTTAGAAACGGCAGGATTCAACTGTATTTCGCGCAAGTGAGAAGCCGCTGTATAAGATACAACCATGATACGATTGTAAGAAAAGCACATTTTTCTCACTACGCGACGCTAGTGTTTTTATTTTCACCTCTCTGCCTCGCTGTTCGGGAGGAGTGGTACCGTTTCTAGCCTGTAAAAATACTTCATAGATGATGGCCGGCGCGAGGTAGGGAGAAGTGAACTTCGTGTAAAGTAATATATTTCTGGTATTACTTCAAACAGAAAGATTTTGGTGCCCCAATAACGTTGAAGCCCTATCTAACGTTTTTGGATCTACAAACCAAATCCATGTTCCGTCTTTATCCTTTAACAAGGAACCCTTTTGAAAAGGGTCTGTTCTTCCTTTGAGTTTCACGCTTACATCGATGACGATTTGAATTTAACCTTATAAATTTCTTTTTTGTAATTTTTAAAGTCAATCATATGAACGAGCATATTATAAGTATTACGATGGAACCAAATAATAAAAAGTGGGAAGTGTCCCGTAAAGTTGCAGCAGGAGCCATAAGGTAAAACATACATTAAATAACTGACTAATATAGCGTATTCCATTTACTGTTCTTCGGTGCTTTCGGAGAGCTCTGAAAGGTTTTCCGTATTCAATTTGTAGATGAGGAAATAAAGAATAGAATTATACCAGGCCAAAGTAAAATCCCTCCTTTTTGCCCTGAAGCTTGTACATTATGTACATATCACCCCTCCTCAAGCGAGGCACCCCCTGAGCGTTTCTCCTGTTGATATGAGGATAAGTTTTAGTTTTATTTTTGCTTTAATGTCGATTCGAATGTCGTTTGGTTGAACCATTGCTTGGACTTATGGCGGTACTTCAGTTAGTAGTAATTATGGTATAGTGGAATTATTTCCTAGTAATTTGTCAATTGCAAAACGAGAGCTATCACGAATCAGTAAAACGGAATACTCTAGCGTATGAAATTTCAAAATTCGTTCAGCTTCTGAGCTTATACGACAATGAGCAAGGTTGAATTCGATTATTTGCCAGCATAAGTGGATCGATCATAGGGATCTGTAATCTGATCCACTTATGATGCCAGTTAACTGTCGTTAAAAATAGTTTCAGTCCAGCACACTGATGAAATTTAAATTATTCCCAAATTAGAAAATTCTCCGATTCCGAAAAGTTAGCTGTCATCGTAAGGGAGAATTCCGAATCGTTTATTGCAAAAATGCTTCAATACGGGAAACCAGTCAATCCAGCAGTTCATATTCAAGAATTAGTCATCGATATTATTACCGAAACAGCTTTTGGGCAAGTGATAAGCTTCATTTCACGCAAAATTGTGATCTTAAAATGAACACATCATGAATGAACAGATCTGGCAAAGTGGATCCGGAAGAAATGAAGCGTCTAACTGATATCAACGATACGTTACAAGAATATGCCGTTAACTGCCCGGGAGACTTCTCTACTTTGTTGCTATTGTTGTATTACAGACGGGATCAAATGATGAAGAACATGGCCATTAAGTTTGCACAGATTTTAAGGAAGAAATTTAACAATAATAGGAAAACTTTTCAAAGAGGTAATAATAGCAAGGGCACTCAAAGTTTACCATCTTAAATTGCCAAGGCTTAAGAAAGAACTAACGCTATACCATATACGATTCTGGTATTATTGGATTTTATGTTCATACTGTAGTAATATATGAAACTTATATTACTACTGATAGTATGAGAACGAGTCGGGCTGGTAGCGAAAACTCTGCCTACCAGAGTATACGCCTGGGTATTCTAATTTCCTCTATTTGCAGGAGAAATCCGCAACTTTTCGGACGCTGTTTTAATGGCGGGTTTGGAAGCTGACGAAGAGAATAAAGACAACAAAGAATATCTCGATGATGACAATATGATGAAAATCATTGGTGTTCTTTATTTGGGTTAGTGATCATCCAAGTATGAAAATATATTTTTATGTATTAAATTATAAATTTTTAATCTTATTTTTATGAAGCTGGTACGGAGACTACGGCAAGTACAATGCGATGGATAATGCTTTTTTTGGCCTACTTTCCTGATGTACAAAAGAGAATAAGGGAAGAAATTGACGAACAGATCGGTAAGTAAGATTGAGAAAGTGGCTTCATAATAGCTTTTGAATTTCGAACCGAACGGTTAGCGCCCTTACCCTTACTATTATGCCTCAATGTTCAATGTCTAAATGTAGAATGTATGACATTTTATTGTTAATAATATTTGATATGAAGGACAAAGAATGCCATTGACATCGGACCGTAAGAACTGCAACTACACCTGGGCGTTCATTTCTGAAAGTTTGAGATTTAAACCGGCGGTTCCTAACGGAGTTCCTCACAGGACTAACGTTGACACCGAACTGGGAGGAATCAAAATTAGAAAAGGAACGAATGTCATATTTCACGCGGAAGCAATTCATGTGGACCCCGAAATATGGAAAGAACCCACGAAATTCATGGCCGAACGTTTCTTGGATTCTGATGGAAAATACTGCGGTGAAAAGATGAATGGATTCTTGGCCTTCGGCGAAGGAAAACGAATTTGTGTTGGCGAAAAACTGGCCAGGAATGATCTGTTTCTAATTTTGGCCAATTTAGTTCAACGCTTGGAAATACATCCAGGCGGAGTTTTGACCGAAGCCAGCTTAGAGGCAGAGACTCGAAATCAATTTCACATCCCAAAACCATACACTATTTCATTTAAACAAAGAAACTAATATGTGAATAAATTCTTTTTTATCTGCAGTAAATTTTAATATTTCTCTGCGCATGCTCATTGCCAATTGAAAGTATGAAATATCCTCATTTCAATATTTTAATTTACTTCTATCAAACAATTTACTTTAGACAAAGTTTAATCAGGATGATCTTTTGAAACTTCTGGCATCAAAACATTATGATTCACAAAGAGTGGTTTAGAAGTCAGGGTTTTCTTAATTGTGTTGTTGATCTCTTCTCAAATCTGTGCTCTTAAATTAAACCGGCTCATAACAGAGCCCAACAAGAAAAAACATGTATTTATATTTTAGTCCGTTCAAAAGCAGTGAACATAATTGTATTACCTAGGGGTAGTATTTTTTAAACGATTTCCAACTAATTTTATTTTCAATTTGAAGGTGTGTTTACTGACATAAAGTTAAATCTTAATGGTCTTAGGTTAAATAACAATGTATTCTGTGAATTCACATCAACTGCTATTAGTTTCACAACAAAGACAATTCACAATAATAATTATAATAAGAAAATAATCAAGAATCCATTTAGTAATACCCAAGAACAATTTTAATGAGCTCATATTTACCCTTGGTCAATAAGCTTACCAGTATGCGGTTGATGTTCTCAATTCCTACTGTCCTAAACTTTACATTTTACGATTACGAATAAAAATGAAAAAGTAGGTAACTTCTAGAAGCTTGACGACGATAGATGCAAAGATTCCGTAGAACCATAGAACAAAGACTGGCGACAAAAATTCGACTTTCAAGACAGAGATTTCATTTAATTGCGGTTTTTCAAAGGACATCGCCTCTCTTCGTTTAAAATCGCTGTATCTTGTACTTTGAGCAATCTGGTCAGTATCGACGTATCTCGCTGTACTAAAAAGAGAAAAGATTCACAACTAATTGCTAATTCCTTTTTAAAGGAAACAAAAACAACCCAAACATTATTATTAAATTATTTTATTATTACTATTTTCGAAATTAAAGAGGACTATAGTAGAATATCAATCGATTGATTGCTTTCTTAATAAGATCAAAGACAAATAGAAATAACTGCATGCCCCGTACATTTATATTTAGATTCTTATGAAAAACAATCAGCTATCTACTTAATGACGTAATCTATTTCCTCTTTTCAAAGAATTGTCATCGGCATTCAGGAATTCACAGAGTTGGATAATTTTTGATTCTTCTTGATGAAAGATTTCATAGTGGAGTAAATATTTTTTTGATAGATCAGAGGAAACGTGAATCACAATACAAGTCGCTTGCGCCCTCGCTACGGCCTCAGTCTTAATATTATTTCTGTTTGGCTTTGAATGTATGCTCATTTCTTTTCGAACGATGCTAAGCATGCTAGGGTCTACATCAATCGCGGCTCTTAATAAACACTTATAGGTAGAGACAAAGGGTTAAGAACTCAGACACCGCCCAGAGCAGTGAAGTTATCCCGCAGCTATCACACGTAAATTTCCAGTATGATTGAATTACGTACAGATAGTCAAGGCGTTCTTTCATGTGGCGAGGCAGTCTTCTATTAGACAAGAAATGAGTGCTTTCAAAGGCATATTTTTCGGTTCCAGTGTAAACAACTCTATCTTTACTCATCCAGCTGAAAAGATCCCACTGGAGTTTGCCACTTTGAATCAAGGCAAATTTGCCAACATAAAAATCTTTTCTAATACCATGAAGATGATCAAAATACCATCCGTTTTCATTCATTCGGTTTTGCATTTTGACATATATAGGAGAAGTATCTTCCTGCGTTCAAAGTATTACAATTTTGCAATAATTAGTTACATGAAAAAACTTATATGCAATCTGCATTGGCAACACGAAACGAATAACACAAGCTGATACAAACTCAAATTTGGTGGAAAAAAAGTGACTAAAAATAGGAATCAAAAAGTGTCTCCAAAGTGACTAAAAACAAGGGTTGTAGATTTTTTTCCTTTTTTCAAAAAAACTAATAAAATTTAAATCGGATTTATTTTTATTTTTATTGATTTTTTTTATTTTCCTTGATTTATTTGAGTTTTTTGATTTCTATTGAACTCCTAATTAATAAATTACCTACCTGAAATCTTTTGAGTCAAAATTAACCAAAAGCGAAATAATCATGACATTTCAGTAGCTATTAGATATTTTCTACAGAGCTATTCATATTGTTACATTCATTTGCTTCTACAAAAAGACTAGCTTGACCGCTATTTCATTTCCTAGCCTATTTCGAATCTTACTCCAGTTAAAATTGACCACAATAGTGACAAGAAAAATGGAGTTCTGGGAAAACTTAAACTGAAATTTGCCTAAACCATGATTTCTTTCAATTAGAGGTCTTTTCAAGTTAAGTTTCTTAAACTTTTTCTTGGAATCTTACAAAACATTTTTTTTTAAAAAATAGATAAATATTTGATTTTAATCAAATGATTTTGGGGTCAGTACTACAAATGTAATCTCGCTAATTTTGTGTTTAAAACATAATGCACATGTGCGATTGAAATATATTACTTTATAAATCATCATGTTCAAGAATCAAAAATCCAACAAAAAAAGTGGCATATAGCGAAGAAAAGTATTATACATAGTATTAATTTTTGGAAAAATTAATACTAATGAAGT
Organism: Phalangium opilio; assembly: GCF_054372755.1. Lineage (NCBI taxonomy): Eukaryota > Metazoa > Arthropoda > Arachnida > Opiliones > Phalangiidae > Phalangium > Phalangium opilio. Next base: position 12,579,631 of record NW_028324148.1, read on the forward strand.
TTTCCGAAAAGTGACTTAAACTAACCAAATTCGAAGGAAGTGATTTTAGTACAAACAAAGTTACTGCGTAGAGCCCTGTGAGTATCACATGAAAAGGAAAGGGTAAATACGAAGGTGAGCAGTTGTATGTTTGCTGAAATGAAACCTTTCAGCGAAGATGGCCATTACTAAGTGTTACTACTATGAATACATTTATGAGTGTGTTATAATTATTTAAATCGTAAGTCTTACTATGAATAAAGTGAAGAATTTCGTTCTAGTGGTTATAGCGGGTTGGATACTCGGTTTATTCAAGATATCTTCAAACGAGTTAATGTAATCAGACTTTGAAATCATGAGTTCGCTTTTCAAATTCCCAGAAAATGCTTTCATTAAAACATTAGCTGACAAAGCAAACGCGCCGTAAATGAAGAATCCTCGAAACGTTCGACCCAAATCACCTTGCGCTAAAAATTAAATAATTTATGAAAACCAAGAATTTAAAGAAAAACATCTTTGGTTGATAATACCATTTTGTAGCAGATCAGACAACAGAACCCAGATAAAATGCATAACGGAATCCTTCTTTTTAGTTCCCATTATTTTGTGTTGTAAACGATTGATTATAAAGGCGCAGAGAGGAATGAGAACAATTGTGAATGCAGTTGCGATCCAAACAGCTGGACTTAATCCTAATATATTATAACGATCCGAGCCTGAACTCTGTCGAGATACGACAGTGTAGATTTGAGCATTAGAAACTGCCACAACAGGAGAAATGTGCACTTCGTTTGTATGGCTCTCTGCTATTCCCATTGGAAACAATAACCCGTCTATAATCTAAAGTGAAAGAGTAATGTTAATTAAACGCTGACCAATTTTAAGCCTGGGTAAAAGCGGAAATGATAAAAGAAATGCATCATAATTACCCCAAGCCTTGTAGCTTCAGCTGCATTCCAGTAATGATTGTATTTGTCTGAGTGGTTCGAATTAATGAGAAGTTCAAGTACACGCTGAGGGGTCACATAGTTCAATCTGAAAGTTGTGTCGCCGTAAGTAATATAAAAATAATTAGTATGCCACTAATGTTTTATTAAACCCGGATTTTTCCTCCTTGTTATAGACAGAAGTTAAGAGTGAATATTAAATAGACAATTTCCGGACAACTCGATTCGAAAAACCTCGCACTCCACATTGGTTTCGAATATATTAAGAAATTTAAAGGACAGTGTATCGTCACTTGCTATCTTTATCAAGTACTTTTGATTTTTGCCCTAAATATTGCTAGGTGTGTCGTCAAATAACACAGCGACTACTTGAATACATGATTAAACCTGCTTCAACTGTATATGCATAGTGCATGGTGAAAAGAACAATTCTAAAGTGTTAGAATTTAAGTCATAACACCGATCTGACCTTCAATAAGATATCTTTTTAATATATAGAGAGTCGAGGGCAGTTCAAATTAGGGTCGACACCGTACATAACGGCAATATCAAGAATGCCGATGTGTTATTTCATCTGTTAGAATTGAGTTTATAATTGCGTTAATTAGGTAATTCACCCTACATAATTCAGTAGGATCTTTTGATTGATTCTCAAACATACGTAGTATTGGGAAGGTTACAATATACGAATTTGCCAAAGAGATATGTTGTTCCTTGATCTGGTGTGTAATAATATGTGCAAACATTGAAATCAGTTTCTTGTCTCTAGAATCATGACGATATAAATTAGACTATTTTCTGTCACGACACAATTTGAAAATGAAACAGCCTAAAAAAGCAAGAAAAAAAGAGTGTTTGTACTTACAGTTGGAACGTTGTATTTAAAATCGTATGTCGTACTCAGATTTAACATGATTTAATCGATTTGAAATTGTTTGGCTCTTGAAATTGTAGATTCACATTTATTTCTAGCAACTAAAATTATACTCCAAGGTTGAATGAAAACATTATTTGAAAAAATCTAAAGCTTAGTTCTTCAACTCTACCACCTATTCGCACCTCAAACACACCCGAATAAATCCAAAAAATAAAGTGATCGCGTCCTGGCGCAAGACCTACGGATCCAATTGGTTTTCAAACCCCATTCCCAAAAACGTTTCGTTAAATTAAAGAACTAAATTTTCAGACTTTAACGGACAAATATTGATCAGGTTCATTGCTTTAGATTCGTATTGAAAATATACTGAAGTTCTAAAACACAACACCCGGCTATTTCGATGAGCGGCCTGACCACTGTCCCATTGTTCGAAATTACATTATTCCTCTTAGCTTTATACCTAAAATTATTCAAGCTCGTATCTAGCGCAGAGAGAAAAACTAATTATCTTCGAAAGTGGCTTTCTCTATCTTGAATAGTCTAAAGCTTTTAGGAGAACATCATTAAAGATACATTTTCCTTCACATTTTAGTATGTTATCCAAAACATTACAATGCATATACCGGGAGTTTCAAAAAGGGTGGCCCTTAGGACAATATAACATAGAAAATTTTCGATTCCAAATCGATTTTAGAACCCACTTATCTTCAGTCTTAAAAACGTTTCTGAAGCACCCTGTATAAACAACATATGAGCTCGTATTTAAAAGCCTAGATAGACAAATGTTGATCTTCGTAAGTATATTTCTGGTTCTCTTTTGTTTTAACTTACTCCAAAAGTACTCTTCGAAAACATCATTAAAAAAAATGTTGTTCCTTGATCTGGTGTGTAATAATGTTTGCAAACATTGAAATCAGTTTCTTGTCTCTAGAGTCATGACTATATAAATTAGACTATTTTCTGTCACGACACAATTAGAAAATGAAACGGCCTAAAAAAGCAAGAATAAAAAGAGTGTTTGTACTTACAGTTGGAACGTTATATTTAAAATCGTTTGTCGTACTCAGATTTAACATGATTTAATCGATTTGAAATTGTTTCGTTCTAGACGTTTCTCGTAACCTTAGCCAATCGCTGCGTACTTCTTAATCCTAACGATGGGAGTAGAAGCCAAAAATTGCTTTCTGCAAACACGTTTGCTCGGATTTGCCAACTACAAACGCGATGACAGACACACGCACAGTGTAATACCTCTCCGTGACGTCAACACTATTTCAACGTGCGAGCTGATCAATGTCCCATTGTTCGAAATTACCGTATTCCTCTTAGCTTTTTACATAAAATTATTGAAGCTGGTACCTAGCGCAGAGAGAAACATTAATGATCTTCGAAAGAGGCTTTTTCTATCTTGAATAGGCTAAAGCTCTTAGAAGAACATCATTAAAGGGAGGGTGAAGTAGAAAATCAAGTGATTTTTTATCGATTCTTCTACCAATTTTAAGACCAGTCCGCATAGTGAAACATTCAGGAAATACTTCCGAATGATTCTAAAATTCAAATTAGGTTCAGATTTAAAGGATAATTTTAAACAAGGACTTCCAACCAATCGCGTAACGCCCTGCCTTTTTGTTAACAAAATTCTCGTGGCACGCTCCGTGTCTTGCGCCACGATTGTCACGTCGCGCGGCTAATTTTATCAAATCTCGTGATAAATTTCATTCAATGCGGAACGTGCCACGAGAATTTTGTTAACAAAAAGGCAGGGCGTTACGCGATTGGTCAGCAGTCCTTGTTTAAAATTATCCTTAAAATCTGAACCTAATTTGAATTTTAAAATCATTCGGAAGTATTTGTTGAATGTTTCACTATGCAGGCTGGTCTTATAATTAGTAGAAAAATCGATAAAAAATCACTTGATTTTCTACTTCACCGGAGTTCACCCTCCCTTTAAAGATACATTTTCCTCCACATTTTAGTATAAACCATTAAAATCCATACGGAGAGTTTCAAAAAGGGTGGCCTTTAGGGCGAAATGTCATACAACATTTTCGGCTCCATATCGCCTTTAGAACCCACTTATCTTCGGTCTTAAAACCCTTTTTGAAGCACCCTGTATAGTCAACATATGAGTTCGTATTCAAAAGCCCAGATAGAAAAATATTGAACTTGTAAGTATATCTTGTTGACACTTACTCTAAAACTCTTGGAAAACATCAATAAATTTCAAAATAATGGAATTTTCACATTATAGTAATATTATTGGGATCATTAGGCCTACTTTCCATATATAGTGTGATAAAACATCAGAACGACACCTTCCTTTGTGGACAACACCCCAATACTCCCAACGGATGACGCCACTATACTAATTATAGATCTCTAATACAGTGTGGAAATAAATGTTTTGTACTTCAGGTTTTTTTAAGGAAATGCGAAGGTACAAAAGAATATTGTGGAATATGCTTGAGTGGAACAGAACAATTCATAGCTCAGTCGTACGATTAGCCTTAGAACTTAGGTCTCAAATTACAACCTCTAATCTGACTGGTAAACGCCTCAACGTAATGTGTCTTGCATCGTGGTGGAGGCACTCTTCAAGACGACTGTCCATATCTTGCAATAAATTTGCAAGCGCTAAACTCATGATGCAGGAAGTTCAAGTAAATTATTTCCCACGGAAGAAGAAGGGTCCGATAAGGATAATTCGGTTTATAATAATGCCAACCCAAACATTAACCTTCCTTCGCACTTGAGGATTTTGTTAGGCCCAGTAATGGTGACAATTCTCTAACTTTATAAAGGGAGGGTGAAGTAGAAAATCAAGTGATTTTTATTGATTCTTCTACTAATTATAGGACCAGTCAGTATAGTGAAACATTCAGGAAATACTTCCGAATGATTTTAAAATTAAAATGATAAAAACGGTTTCCCTTCTAGTTTTTTACCCAAAATTTTCCCCAATTTTCAGTTATTACTAAAAACGTTATGTTGTGAGGTTCACTAGTCAACGAGAAAACAAATCCCTAAATATAACCTTTATGATAAGATTACGGTTTTCAATACAAAAAATTTAATATCTTATCACGTTATTAACAAGATGGAGAAATACCACCTATAATAAAACCGCATTCCAGCATCGAAGAAATATTGAAGAACGAAAACTACTTTTACTTGTAGTTGAGTGAAAATTATTTTGATTTACTAGGCTGTTTTAACAACTTCTAAAGACGTTTAGAATCGGTATGAAATTGGATGTCAGTTTACCTTGAATGGAAAAATCACCAAAATTTCGGAAAATATTTTAACAAGTCACGAAATTAAGATTTATGTATTAGCTTGGTGTAGTTGTTCTTGAGGATGGCATTTTCGTTTCGTATGTGTTAACGAAGAACAATATCATGTTTTCTAAATCGCTGAGGTAGTTTAAGAGTTGGTCCAATGTTTGGGGTACTTCAAGTTCTTACGCGTACGCGCAAACTCTAAAAAATATATTTAAAAAAAAACAACAAACTCACACGCACACAATCCCGATTTAACAAAAATTGCCCTTTTAGCCTGAAAATTGATCCTCTGATGCTATGCACAGTTCCCTAATTCACCATCCCCCGCCAACCATAGGAACCAATATATAAAGAAATTATTTCGACACCATGAGCTTTCGAACAAATCGGCTTCGAATTAAACCAGAATTTGAAGGTTGCCTCAATATACCCGCGTGAGTTCTTTGACTATGCCAATGTTGTTTTTCCCAATACTTCCAAGATGTGGAATATTCCTAAAAAAGGTTCCGACGGGCTTGTTTTACGTCTATCCGAAGTCTGGTAAACAGCTGTAATCTGATACCATAGCGCTAATGTATACTTCCTTTCGCAATTCTTTCAGTATAAGCTTCAAGATGATCTTGAATTAATCCGTTTCTAGCTGGTCTGGTTATTACCTAGCTAAAAATAGGTTTAATAGCTGACGCTATTACAAGAAGTTAATATAATCAAATAATAAAATACTGATATTAAGTCAAGAATATTTGGACCGTTTAGGGCGCAATGGCGTCTTTTTTGGTACCAAGCATCACTTGGGACAAGATTTGACAGTAGTGTTTTCCATGATGTAATACGGATAGTAAACACTTCAATGGATTTGCGTTGCTTTGGGAGAAAAACCTTCTTTACTTCAATTGATTTACTTTTCTGTAAGATTAATTTTTATCAGTTTAAAACAGTTCCTATAGAATTTAGAATGGTTTTTGTTACTTTGAAGTTTGCACTCTCAGTCAAGGTCAAAATAAGGTATGCGAAAATGTTACAACTATTCAATACAGCTTGGTATAAACTAATAGCCTCATCTTATATCGTAATATAACGCTGAAGATGAAAAATGGTGTTTTTGGTTCAATAAATTGTCATAGATAATTTGCTAATTTAATTGCTCCTTGACGTATTGTGTGGTTAAAACGGCTTTTCAGATAACGTTTTACTTTAAACACTTGTCATGTACCGTAAATTAGGGCTAAAAATTGTAGAAGAACCTTGTTGACTGAATGTATAATAATATACTAGTATCATGAATCTATAAAACAATATATCTATTGTCGTATAGATTCATGCCAGTATCACTGTTACTTGATAAAATATTTGGTAAGAGTAGTCGTCAGTCTAAAACTCGTGTTTCATAACCTTTTCTCAAAGAACTATGCATTTGATAACTAATAGCGTTTTCTTGGTATAAGTTTTAAATAGTTCCATTTCTATCTTTGACTAAAAAGGATTAGTTAGGGGAGAGTTGTTAATTTTTCGGTGTTACTTGGCGGAATTAGCCAAGTTTGATTTTATAAGTGAAATATGTTAAAAACATGATAAGCTATCGATTTAGACTTGTCTTCAAAATTTCATCAGCTGAAATTAATTAGTTTTAACTCTTTCAATTAAACGAAAAATTCACTTTTTTGTTGCTGGAACTTTGTGAATTCAAGAGCTCTGTGTTTAAGTTTGGAATATTTTTCACCTTTTTTTATTTTGCACACAATACGAACAAGTTTCCACGCCTATCTTAAAATTATATTTCAGCTAATCAAACAACTAATATGATACATTATACATTAACTAAACTGAAATTAAGTGAATAACTATCTCATTAAATGTTTAATAATCCAAAGAATGAAAAAATAGTTCAAAAACACCAAAAATGCTTAATAATACCCCCGAGTAAAATCCCTTAAAATCTCGAGTAAATTCTTTCTATTCATACCGTCCACGTGCACTACTTGGAATCCACACGATACCTTTCTGCATTGTAAAGGCTGGTTTTCAAAGTCGCGTGTCGAGGGTAAAATCCCGCCTTAAGAATGTGGATTCAAGGGGTCATGTACTCGATATCTCGGTTGAACAAAATGACGGGAATTGATTCAGTCTTAGAAGGAATGTATTATCTCAGTGCAGGCAACGATTCAGAGTATCTGACCTCTCGGTGAGTGGGTTTAGAAAATTTTCCATACAGTGTTCACAGCTTTTACAAACAACACATCTTTCCATATTCTAGCTAGCTTCTCACCTCGAAAGTTAGTTGACTCTTAGGTTAACGTGCAAAAGAAAAATGTGTATGTCAAAATTAGAAACGATTTAATACAATGGCTAGTGCTAAAGAAAAAGATCATGAACTTATGTCAATATGTACGGTCTGTAACGGGAAACGTGATGATGCATTTTCAGAGGCTACATCAAAATCTCTGGCTACAATTAAGAACTTTTCATCAAGGTGGTATGCTCTCGGAAAACACGGTGATTCGTTCAGCCGCATTCAAACAACTGTATTTGATGACAAAAACCCAATTTTTTATCATCGTAAATGCTACAAATCCTTTTGCAATCAAACAAACATTCTGAATTATGAAAAGCTGCAGGAAAGTGTCTTGAGTACTTCAAGTTCCAAAACGAGAGGTAGGCCAAAACGTAAAGAACCTTCAGAGAGCACCATGAGAGAAAACAAAAGAGTACGGGTTTCATTCAATGATAAACTATGCGTTTTTTGCCAACATGACGATGGTTCGAAAACATTCAAAGTCTGTACCCCTGATATGGGTAATAAATTCATTTTAATCAAAACCCATTCGAAAAGAGAAGAAGTACGCGCCAGGTTAGCTTATTTGGTGGAGGATAAAGACGCATTTGCCCAAAACATGCGCTACCACAGGAATTGCCTTCGCCACGAAACAAAAAATGTAGAACTGCAGGTCAAAAAGTCTTCCGAAGTTATACCTGATATGCAACTAGAAAGACCTATCTGTGATTTGGAAATAGTTAACATAGTTAAGCATTGTCTGACACCAACTGACACTTGCCAAAGGCCAGAAACGGATATGAACACTCTGAATATAAAATACAAAACCCTACTCAACGAGAAAAGTGTTCCACATTTACCCGAAGATATCTTCAAGAAACATATCAAGGCACTTTTAAAGAAAAACATTTCTGATATAGAGTTTTTTAAAAGGGGTCGATTTTCTCAAAAGGTATTTCGTACCAAGACCAGAGATCTGATCCTAGAAGAATATTTTGAACAACAAAATATTGCCGATGAGATGGGGTGCTTTTTGGAGACGGCTAAGGCGGCTAGACGGGAAATCAGTGAAATGACAGAATGGAAATTTGAAGGATCTTTCTCTGACTTTAAATTTCCAAAAAAACTCACACAACTTATGGAATGGATAATAGTTGGCCCGCAAGATACCCTGACTGGTAAGAGGAATGATGAGGCTATTGCAGCCGCAAAAATTTTGGCTCAGCATGTGGTTTCATGCTTCAAATCAAAACGGCAAGTCTCGTATAAAGGGAAGTTTGGGTCTGGGTTTTGTAAAAACCGTGAAACCCCCTTAACAGTTGGAAATGCTTTAATGATGTATCAAAGAAATAGATCGAAACAAGATTTAGAATTTTTTTACGACCTCAATCTTTCAATTAATTACAAGAATGTCAAAAGAATAACAAAGAGTCTGTCTGATTATATTATCAAGGAGACGTTGACTGAAAACAGCATTAGAAACATCTTGCCAGCTTTCGTTAAAGAAGGAGTTCGGCCCATTTTTGCCACAGATAATATCATGGCGCAGATTTGTTAATTGCTCAGAAGCGAAGCGTAGGAGCTAAATCTCTGAGAAAATTATGCAGATTTTCTGACAAAAGCTTAATTTCAAACCAAACCCTAATCAATATTGATTATTTACCGTGCATCAAACCTCTTGATCCAGAAATACATTATTCATCATTTTCTCCATACATTTCATTGGGGAACATAAATGATTCTGTCACCATTAATTCAGCAACAGACTTATCGATTCTTTGGTTACTTCTTGCGTCTACAGCAGTTATGCCTAATATTACGAAGAAAATAGTCTGCGATGTAAATGTTTCCGATGAAGAAGGCGCGAACTCTACCCAAAGCAGTGACTATGTCGAAAAAGAAATGAGTGTCCGAAATGAAAACCAAGAGAATGTAGTAGATGAACCTGAATTGGTGGCTAAAGGAAATTTAAGTAAAATTCCAACCTGGGGAGCATTCCATTCTCACATAGTGGAAGCCGTGGACGAAAGTGATATCGGTATAGTAACGCCTTTATATGGTCGCAGTCCAACCGAATGGCCTGTTTTAAGAACCATTTTGGCCCATGCTGAGAAAATTAACAACACCATAAGTGGAGGTGGATCTAGACCCATAATTACCCTCGATGGTGATTTGTACGATCGCGCCGTTAAAATGAAAGATTACAAAACACACTGGGTGTTCCGTTTGGGATCGTTACACACAATTATGGCTTCTTTAAAATGCTTATGAAAGTACATTGAAGGAAGTGGTCTTGATGTGGCCTGGGAAGTGGCTGGAGTATATGGGGCAGCAACAGTCAGTCAGATTTTAGAGGGGCGACACGTGTATAGAGGTCTAGAAGCACACATCATCACACTTCTCGCTATTCACTCCTTATTTTTGGAGAATACACTTTCTGTAGACGAAAAATTTCATGTTTCAAAACAAATGATTGAGCTCCAGAAATTATTCGAAGATGATAAAGAACCATCTTCTCTCAGATCAGACGTCTTAGCAGCTCAAAAAGCTTTAAACAATGAGAACGTTCTTCAAAAGCTAAAAGTTCGAACATCCGAATGCAAAGGGAACGGAGCCTTTCTTCAAAACTACATTAAGCAAGTTCTTAACTTGCTCTCGTTTATCCATGCAACTCGCAGCGCCAACTGGAAGCTTCATTTAGCAACCCTAGAAGAAATGTGTATATACTTTCACGCCCACGATCAACAAAATTACGGTCGCTGGGCACCTTTATACATAGCTGACATGAAAGAGCTAGAAATTGAAGATCCCGAAACTTGGAGCTTTTTAAACAATGGCAACTTTGTTATTACCAAAGGTAAAGTTCCATTCACTTCATTAGATCCTGACCATGCAATTGAACAGGAACATAAGAAAATGAAGATCAGAGGCGGAGTCGTTGGAATAACAGGAAACCCTACAGCTCTCCAAAATTACTTCACAATTGCACCACTGTTAAGTTCGATGGTTGAAAAATTTAAGGAACAAGCAGGCATAGAAAATAGAACCCCTTCATCGCTTCACCATGAAAGCTATGGAAATAAAGGATATAAAATTGTTAAACATGCCATAAGTATATCCTTAGCAATTTCCAAAGAAGGCAATCCATTTCTTGACGGTGATATCCATAATTTGATGACATTTGCTGTACCGTCTACCGAAATTGCAAATGACATTTTGAATAGGGATGAACTTGGAAAAGCAGCTTTCTCCAAATTTGTCGAAGAAAGACTTATTCAACGTTCCGTGGGGTTTTGGGATTCACAAAAACGAAACAAATATAAATATTTCAAGGACTTCGGATCTCAAACCACCATTAAAGTCAAAGGTGATCTCCAAACTCTTAAGGAAGAGAGAAGCCTAATCTCAAGACTATTGGTTGTTGCAAAGGCAAGACCAGATCTGGCCGCGAAAGATGCCATTGGGGAATACGAGTTTCAGGTGTCACCTCCATCACTTTTCAATCCTGACGGCACTATGCACATGCTAGCTAATAAACACGAACTTATAACGGAAATCTTAAAGCTGCCACTACCAGAAGTCCTAAACATCTATGGCCGTACACTTCCTGAAAGAAAGGTCCTCATTATTGATGCCATGTGCGTCGTTCAATCCTTCCAAAGCTCTAAGGATATTACCTCGGCACAAGAACTCTCAGATAAATTTGTACAAAAAGTTGAGCGCATGGGTTTTATGTACGACGAAATAAGGGTACTGTTTGATCAATACGTTGTGGCTTCTTTGAAAGATGCAACACGGTCTAAGAGAATTGGGAAAAATACAGCCGTCCACTACCACGTAAACGATGCAACCAAATTTCATAACGTGAAAAAATTTCTTCTCCATTCTGAAACGAAGTCCGAATTGACTTCTTATCTTTCGGATAAATTATTGTCTTATTTTAAAGACAGTGAGACGATCTTAGTAGTTTCTCATCATAATCTGATTTCGGCGAATCGTCCATTGGAAGATGTTTTTGCAAGCCAAGAGATGAGACACGGTCGTCATTCATTGGAAGAAGCAGATCAACAAATTATTCTTCACGCCCAAGACGTTGCGAGAATAAGTCCCAGAGGCACTCAACTGGATGTATATTCGCTAGACACTGATGTACTAGTGTTCCTCACAGGATTTTACAAAGATATACCAACTAGTACAACGATGCTCCGAAACAAAGAACAATATAAAATTAACGACTTCTACTACAGACTAGGACCAAAAAAAGCCTCAGCGTTGATCGGTTGGTATTGCTTTAAAGGCTGTGATAGTACTGGATGTTTCGCAACCAAAGCTCTTAAATCCCACTTCAAAACCTTAATGGCATGTGATGACAGCATCTTGGAGGCATTTGCCCTTTTTGGAACCAATGCCCTTATATGTCATGAAATCGTTGGACAAATGGAAAGGTACGTCTGCCTTCTCTACAAAACGAATGCAGATCATGAGTCTTTGAAAGACCTTCGTTGGGATATGTTTGCCAAATCCGGAAAGGAAGGAAGGCAACTTCCACCAACAATGGCTACCTTGATACCACACATTAAGAGAGCTTATTTACAAAGCTTAGTGGTTAAAAATTCTAACACAACAACGCCAAACTTTCCCAAACCAACGGAGTTCGGTTGGGAGGAAAGGAATGGTGTTTTCCATCCACAGCGGTGTACGTTGCCTCCAGCACCAGAAGCCCTTTTAGCTTTGCGAAAATGTTCTTGCAAGAAAGGCTGTCATGGTAGATGTGGTTGCTTCAAGAACAATTTGAACTGTACAGACCTTTGTAGTTGCAACGAATCATGTCATAACTTAAAAATTATTCAAAATATTGAAGAAGAGACTTTTGCTAATTTGAACTTTTTATGAGTTGCATATTCTAATTTACCTGATTTAAACTGTCTTAAAATTCACTTTCAAGCATAAATAACCAAAAATAATGAATTAAATATGTTAAATATACTTTACTTGGTTGAATTTAATTTATTTAAATATAATGTATTATGTTGCTTAGATTTTGTGTAAGAAAGGTTTGTAGTGTTAGGCGTATGGGAAGCGTAGCGAAGTTAAAAGCTATAGTTCTAAAGGTGGGTTTCCATACGCGCTTGAAAGTCAAAAAGATTGAGCTTGAGCGTTTCAAAATCCGTGCGTCTCAAGCGTTCCAATAACTATTGCCATCTTGCGGCGTAGCATAAGTATGAGCACAAGCGTTACCTGTTTCCAAAGAATATAAAAATAGGTGCTTAGCTCGCGTTGCAGTTCAAAAAATTCTGAAATCAAAATGGTGAATATCAATCAGCGGAAACGACGTTTGCTTATTAAACGGAATTTGTTGCTAATTCAGTTGTATTATCAATGAATTTCAAAGTTCAAGCCAAACAAAAATAAACACATAGATTTACACGTGTCCTCAAACTTTCAAAGGCTATTTGAATAGCAAAATACCGAGATAAAACCTATATTGAACCTACTTGATAATTTCATTTCAGTTGCAATAAATTTGCAGTGATATTCCACGGTATCTATTTTCTTCGTATATCCCAAATTGCTGGCTTATTTAAAACAAGATAAATAAATATTTCTTTCATCACCACCGTTTCTTTATTTCCCTGCTTGCTTTTTAATTAATTCTTTCAATTCGCGTTGTGTAGGCATCTTTATTTCTCAATCCGAGTCCGAACTTATAAAAACTTGGGCCTTGGCCATATGGAATTTGATTCTCATTGGCCGAAACGTCTATGACGTCAAGCTTGAACTGCCTAAGCTCAAGCAAATATCTACTCACGACAGATACAAGCTTGACGCTATTTTCAAGCGCAAGCGGGCTACTTTTCAATCGCAAGCTACTTTAAAAGCGAGTATGGAAATGGTACCGACCTGGAGCTTAAGCGTAAACTTGAAATTTTCAAGCTTGAGCTCAATCTTTTTGACTTTCAAGCGCGTATGGAAACCCACCTTAAGAATCACAAAGTTCCAGCAACAAAAAGTGAATTTTTCGTGTAATTGAAAGAGTTAAAACTAATTAATTTCAGCTGATAAAATTTTGAAGACAAGTATAAATCGATAGTTTATGACGTGTTTAATCTATTTCACTTATAAAATCAAACTTGGCTAATTTTGCCAAGTAAAATACAAGCGTCTCCTGACTAGATGGATTCTGACAGCGAGCAGCCATTAGATAGCAATTTTGCGATAAAATCGTGGCTGATTTCGTTTGCAGTTGGATTATTTACGTTTTGCTTAGTGAGACTATGGATCAGAGTGAAGGAATTGCCACCGGGTCCTATGCCATTACCGTTTTTTGGAAATTTATTGAGTATGTTTGTGTCATTTAGTATGTCTGTTAGTTTGACACTAAAAGATTGTTATTTTTAAACACCTTTTCGCTAAGGCTTACCAAGGACCTTTAACTGACAAACCCCAAACCCCCCCCCCCTTTATCAGACTAAACGATGCTTCTTTCTCGAGTTGTCAGTTAATTTGTATTTATGACCGTAAACGTGGTGATATCAATGTAAAGTTTAAATTTATCTTCGTTCATTTATTTTCAAAGAATTTTTTCGCGTTAAATCAGTGAAGGCAGTCTTATTCGAATTCAAGAAAAAATATGGAGGTGTTTACACTTTGTGGATGTGCGATAAACCGTATGTTATTGTTACCGATTGGGAATTAGCCAGAGAAGGACTCATCACGAGGAGAAATGACATCATTTCGAGACCAAACATTAGATCGGGTACGATTAATTTTTATTTTAATAAACAAAATAAAAGTTCAATGTGTTAATTAAGAAAGTTTAAGGAACATTTTAACGCACTTACATCAAAAGTATATAGATCTAAAAACAATAAGTACACTTCCTTAACAATTCCCTGCCTTTGGCTGTTGGAGATTCAAGTCCATTAGATGATTCGTCAAATCCTTCAGAGTTGTTCTGAGTAGTGCAATTGTACTTTTTAGTACATTTTAAAGTCTAATTCAGTACGGTTTGATGTTTGAAAGTACATTTTCAAATTCGGTTTTTTAACATTAGCGTCTATGGGACGAAAATTACGCCAAAAGCCTTTCGTTGAGGGGGACGGGAAATTTAATACCCCAAGGAGCGAAAAAACGTTTTCAAAAAGCCTCCAATTGGGGTAGTACGTTTTACTATTGAGGAAAGTACGTTCCCAAAAATCAAAGGAACAACACTGATACTGGCTATATGTGTCCAGACATTGACGCCTAAGTAACTCAGGCATGTGTAGGACTTGTTGTTGACGGCGTTCAGTGAATAAAATCAATCGCACGTACTTTACATTACCGTTATCTTTGATATGTACACTGAACACACCTGTGTGACGTCGATTAAACAGTAAACTCGAAAAACAAAGCTGATAGGTGCACAAATAATTTTAAGAATCACACATTGAACTTTGAAACCTTCCGTTGGAATCTTCGGATAGCCGAGGTCTAACACTTTTTTCATTCCATTTTTATAGCAAATCACATGAGAGATCATTTCATGGGTGTTGCAATGGAACCAAATAATAACAAGATGGCCCAAGGGCTGGGCCTTAATAGTAATTTTACACGGCTCACGTGACCCCCCGTATAGTTGATTTCCAATAAATCGTACAACTAAAAACATTTCTGAAACACAATCGTGTATCCCTTTAATTTCTAATAACGTCACATTTCAAATAATATTAATGAAACTAAATTGTGCACCCCACTAAAGTATAATTTTTAAAAACCATACGAATCAAATAATGTATTTAAACAAAATCCTGGATCCCCTAAACCAGAAATCACTATGACCGTAAAGCGTCCCCTCTATTTTACGAAACCTAACCTAACCATCCAGCATAATCTCTGATGTATCACGCGCACAAAGTGCAGTAGTGCACGAAAATTATCATCTTGTTTCCCTTCACTCAAAAAAGCCCGCGAGATTTAAACTACCTTTCTTTCCTCTCTCTCCGAGCGGGATGCCCCCTCTCCCTCTTCCCCCTCTCACTAATATACCAGGCAGGCAGTTCTCTCTCTACGCGGAGCTTCCTATCCATCCAGCATAATCTCTGATGTATCACGCGCACAAAGTGCAGTAGTGCACGAAAATTATCATCTTGTTTCCCTTCACTCAAAAAAGCCCGCGAGATTTAAACTACCTTTCTTTCCTCTCTCTCCGAGCGGGATGCCCCCTCTCCCTCTTCCCCCTCTCTCTACGCGGAGCTTCGTATCGCCACCGCGTACGCTAGCGATCTCTCTCTCTCATCGCAAGCGTACGTTTCGCGGACGCGACCGGTTTCCCTCTCTTATCGTAAGCGTTCGTTTCGCGGACGCGTCCGGCACAGGGACAGGGACAGGGACAGGGGTTTTGGTGCCGTTTCTTAAATTTTACCGAAATTAAAATTCCGTGTAAAATTAAAAAATGGGAAGTAAGCCGTAAAGTTGTAGCAGGAGCCGTGAGGTACAGTCATTACAGTAATGCCAGTGTCTGGCTTGACCTTAGATAAAAGGAATACGCATCTAATAATAATTTAAAAATTGAAAATTACCAATTTAGAATATTTGCTGATTCCGAGAGATTAGCTACCATTACACGAGAAACCACTGCTTCATTTATTACAAAAATGCTTCAATGCGGGAAATCCGTCAATCCAGATGTTGATATACAAGAGTTACTAATCAGAATTATTACCGAAACAGCATTTGGGTAAGGGGCTAAAATTTTATGAGCGGCTAAATGTGCGCCTGTTTTGGTTTTTATCAAGTTTTATCAACTGAATAAATTTCGCCCTTGTCCAAAATTTTACAAGAATGGATATGTTTTTACCCCTAAATATTGCTCCCTTGACCAAATTATTGTTAATTAGCTTCTTTATTGCCAGCTTCTCCACAATATTGTTGTTTTAGTTTCTTTCTACTCTAAAAAGAGGCGCACTTTTAGCCACTCGTAAAATTTTTGCACGAAAAATTTACATACAAAAGTGAATACACCGTGAACCAACAGATCTGACAACGTGAATGCCGAGGAAACAAAACATCTGACATCACTTTACGATATGTTGAAAAAATACGGTGCAAATTGTCCAGGAGATGCCTCTACTTTGTTGCTTTTGTTGTATTACAATCGGGATCAAATTATGAAGAACATGTCTATCAAATTTGGAGAATTTTTAAGCCAGAAATTCAACAACAATAAGGAAACGTTTCAAAGAGGTAAAATTAACCTCACGACACAATTTGCATTACGCGTTACCGTATTTTACGTTCATAACTGAAGATAGTATGAGAACGAGTCAGACTGGTAGCTAAAACTCAACAAAGCCTGGGGATTCTAATTTCAACTACTTGCAGGAAAAATACGTAACTTTTCGGACGCTGTCTTAACAGCTGGTTTGGAAGCTGACGAAGAGAATAAAGACAGCAAAGAATATCTCGATGATGAAAATATGATGAAAATCATTGGAGTTCTATATTTGGGTTAGTGATTATCCACTTTGAAAATAACTTTTTCGTGTAATAATTTTGAAAATTGAATTTTTAATTTTTTTTTTTGAAGCTGGTACGGAGACTTCGGCCACAACAATGCGTTGGATGATGCTTTTCTTGGCCTCCTTTCCTGATGTACAAAAGAAAATTAGTGAAGAAATTGATGAGAATATAGGTTAGTTTATTAAATCCACGCTTCAGGAATATGCTAGTGTAACGCCAGCAGATCTTTTACGCATACCATCGAGTTATACACTTTTTCTGATAACCAGAGAAGTGGATAATGAGATCAGTTTAGGCGATGTTTTCACTCGGACGATATAATAAAACCTAATGCCGACTGCTTACTCGCTATTTACATTAGACCAGTCGTTCCGTAAGACTCTTCTTACCACCAATTCCAACCCTTCTTCTCATTTCCTACAGCAAGTATTGCTGGATGCCATATATATATAATTTCCGATTTCCCTGTAACACAAATGATAGTATCATTGATTTCTATCATAAAGGGCAAAGAATGCCGTTGTCGTCCGATCGTCAAAACTGCAACTACACTTGGGCGTTTATTTCTGAAAGTCTGAGATTCATACCAGCGGTCCCCCTTGGAATGCCTCACATGGCCAACGTTGACACCGAACTGGGAGGAATCAAAATTAAAAAGGGAACCAACGTAGTATTTCACACGGAAGCAATCCATATGGACCCTGAAATTTGGGAAGAACCCACGAAATTCATGCCCGAACGTTTCTTGGATTCTGAAGGAAAATATCTCGGTGAAAAGATGAAAGGTTTCTTAGCTTTCGGCGAAGGAAAACGAATTTGCGTCGGCGAAAAACTTGCCAGGAATGATCTATTTCTACTTTTGGTAAATTTAGTTCAACGCGTTGAAATAAAACCAGGTGAAGTTTGGACCGATACCATCTGGGAGGCAGAAGCACCAATTCACATTAACGTCCCAAAACAACACACAATTTCTTTTAAATCTAGATTATAGAATTTAATAAAATTAAATGTGGTAAATAAATATTTACTCTATGTAACCGATTTAATTTAGTAATTATACTTTTTTACTAAAAAAAATTGGGCCCTAAAATAAGGAAAGTGGCTCAAATTTGGAGTAACATAAATCAGCCTGCCCATCTTGTTTAGACAATTTTCAATATGTCTTTAAATCCAAGAATGACTCCGCTGTTGCAGTTAATTTTAATTTCAATAAGTTATGGTTCTGTATTTAAACATAATTTTTGGAGAATACAGTAGTTCGTAATTCAAGTCGAAGGCTTTTAGATAGGGCTTTACCTCTTACAGTACAATGTGACTATAAATTAAAGAATATCTTGACAGTTACAGTATATAATAATTTTTATAATTACATTTTGTCCCTGAACATATTTTTGGTCGAATGAATTGATTCAAAATTCAAAGAGGTCGTGAATCATATTTGTCATCTATATTAAAGACTCCGCTTGAAAATTAGTAGAGTTTAGCATACGTTAGAAAAACCTTTACTTGCACCTTCGACCAGCGACGCGGCAGTATGGATTTTCACAGCGAACACCCGTTGGAAAGCATTTTCGCAATTAAATTGTGGCTGATTTCGTTAGCAATTGTATTACTTACAATTTACGTGCTTAGACTATGGATCAGGGTGAAGCAATTGCCCCCGGGGCCTATGCCATTACCGTTTTTTGGAAATTTGTTGAGTATGTTTAATATATAATTTATATTCTGTATGTTTGGCATTGGGTAATCAGTGAGAAATTGTCGAGCCGTAGTTAACACGTTCATGCATTGCCAACGATATCGCGACTAACACCTCATGATATTTTTTGCTTGTATTATTATTTTAAAGCATTTTACCGAGCAAATTCGGTGAAGGAAATCTTACTCGATTGCAAGAAGAAATACGGAGGCATCTACACTTTGTGGATGTGCGATATTCCGTACGTTATGTTGGCCGATTGGAAATTAGCCAAGAAAGCGCTTATCACAAACGGAAATGATATGCTTTCACGAATAACTCTTAAGTCAAGTACGATTTGTTTTTATAATAAGAATTTAGTAAAACAGAGAACTTAAAGGGACACGCATCCAATATTTTCTTCAAAGGTGAACTAAAGTCAGACAACCATTTTCATCAAACTAGATTCTCATTAAACGTTAAAATCATAAACCAAACTTACCAATTTAATTTGCTTCATACAACTTACAATTGTAAAATTTCCTATTCATTGCATACAAATTACAATTGGTTTAATTTTTATACATTGCACAGTAAATTACAATTGGTAAAATTTCGATTCATTGCGTAGTAAATTACAATTGGCAAAATTACTATTCCTTGGGCAGCACATTACTATTGATATTCTATCCATTGCGTAGTAAATTACAATTGGTAAAATTTCTATTCATTGCGCATAAAATTACAATTGGTAAAATTTCTATCCATTGCGTAGTAAATTACAATTGGTAAAATTTATATTCACTGCACGGTAAATTACAATTGTTAAAATTTCTATTCACTGCGCAGTAAATTACATGAGAGAGCATTTCTTGGCAATTGCTATGGAACCGAATGGTAAAAACTACGAAGTGACACGTAAAGTAGCAGCCGGTGCCCTAAGGTGAGCTGTAAATTCGAAAGAAATGCGTCTTATTGGCATCATGAATGTCGTTTGCTTAGTTGTGAGTTATTTATGCAAGAAGTACACGAAATCTTCCCAAGGAAGCAACATGTCTCTCACCTGCTTAAATCCACGCTGAAAGCCTAGTAGAACGAAGTCATGTACTGCCTGCAGGCTTAGCACTCCCTGAAAGATTGCGTTGATCAATTGATGCATATTTGACAAAATTCCCAATCTAGGCAATTTCAAGATTCGGAGATTTTAGCTTGCATTGTAAGAGAATCGACTGAATCTTTTATTACAAAAATTATGAAATTCGGAAAACCAGTCAATCCAGGCGTTCTTACGGAGGAGTTATTTATCGAAATTCTAACCGAAACAGCATTTGGGCAAGTTACAAAAATATTCAATTCAATCATTTCGAATTATATGATTTAAACTATTTGGTGAACAAATTATCAGAGCTGGTAACGTCAATGCGGATGAAATGAAACGTCTAACTTATGTTTACGAAACTTTACGAATTTTCGCCGGAAGATGTCCAGGAGATGTCTCTACTTTGTTGCTTTTGTTGTATTACAAACGGGATCAAATCATGAAGAATATGTCCATCCAATTTGCAGAATTTTTAACAGAGAAATTCAACAAGAATAAGGAAACGTTTGAAAAAGGTAAAACAATATGGTATCGACCAAATCAAAGGTGTAATTGTTCAAAGTTACAACACCATTTTGCAGGTGAAATTCGTAATTTCTCGGACGCTGTCTTAACAGCTGCTTTGGAAGCTAATGAAGAGAATAAAGATAGCAAAGAATATCTCTATGATAAAAATTTGATGAGAATCATTGGCATACTCTATTTATGTTAGTAATTATTCACAATGAAAATCCTTTTTCCTTCTATTTTAATTCTGTAACTGCAATCTTGTTTTAAGCTGGTACGGAGACTACATCCGCAGCAATGCAATGGGCTATGATGCTATTGGCATATTATCGTGAAATACAAAGGCGAGTAAGGGAAGAAATTGACGAACAGATCGGTTAGTATGGACAATTTAGATCTATCACAATAATAGTTCCTTCTATTCACCACAGACTCTTGTTTGAAAGTTGTGAAGTACAGCTTGCCTAGCACTCCAATCGAGCTATTCTGATCGAGTTCAGAGGTTTTAATAACGCTTAGAATGACTTCCCAGACAAATTAGCATAGCTAATGTTAAAAACTACTTGTTTATAGTGACAATTGGCGTAGCTTACCTCGAACCAAAATCTAGTGTCATGTCAAAAGGAGGATGTATTTGATGGGTTTTTAATTTTAACTTTTGATGTTAAGGCCAAAGAATGCCGTTGACGTCGGACCGTAAAAACTGTAACTACACTTCGGCGTTCATTACCGAAAGTCTGAGATTCAGACCGGCTGTTCCACTTGGAGTGCCTCGTAGGACTAACGTTGACACCGAAGTGGGTGGGATCAAACTTAAAAAGGGAACCAATGTCCTATATCACACTGAAATAATTCACATGGACCCGAAAACTTGGAAAGAACCCACAAAGTTCATGCCCGAACGTTTCTTGGATTCTGACGGAAGATACTGTGGCGAAAAAATGCATGGATTCTTGGCTTTCGGCGAAGGAAAACGAAATTGCGTCGGCGAAAAATTGGCCAGAAATGATAGTTTTCTATTTTTGGTAAATTTACTTCAACGAGTCGAAATCAAACCAGGGGAAGTTTGGACCGATGCAAACGTGGAGACGAGTGAATCATTTGGAATTAACACACCTAAACCATTCACAATTACTTTTGAACCAATAATGTAATAACCTAATACGTACTGGTAGAAAGGTCCGTTGCTTCTTATGTAACGTGGAGTTGTTAATAAATTAAAAATTTAATGAGGCTTGATTAAAAATCTGAAGGGTACCTCTTAGTCTCACTTGAAATGAAATGCTTTTAACTTTGTTTTTAATTTTTCTCACTTGCTAGTCTATTTCGACTTAAAAATCTTCACAGTTGACCTCTTGTATTCTCCATCACCATTTCAATATTCTTCGGCCCTCAAGCACCGAACTGTGGCTCGTTGGACAATCAAATACTCATCATTGGTAGTTTAGCGGAATTCAAATTGTTTATTATCTTACCAGTCGCAGTTCTTGGACTGGAGTCAAGAAAAGCCTAGCTATTTTAAAAATGGGAGATAAAATATTAAATTGTTTTTCAATAGAATATAAATCTTTATAAGCTTTCCCTATATTTACACCAAGTTTGTTTAAATACAAGTAGCAACCACCTAAGTCTTTTCTGTCTTTTACAGTAGTCCTCTCCCGCTTTTCTTTTAGAACCACCATCCTTTATTAATCCTTATCACAAACACCGTAATTTCATATAGCAGCCGCTTTGCAACTACTTCTCAATAAGGTCGATTTATTATTCAAAGTCATTGAAAAATATTTGTGATAGTATTACATTTCAGATTTTCCGAGACGTCGAGAGAAAATCTGAAATTCAAAAAATGTAATGATATGTTAACTAAAGCTAGATTCCCACTCGACGGAAAACACGACGGAAACCAGGCATGGGTTCAACCGAAAAATCTTTACGCCGAGCCCGACGGAATTACCGTTCGGCCGGGCGTAAGTTGTGTTCTATTTCTTCGGTTGTGTTCGGCGTTACGTCGGTGTCTCAGCCAATGAAATTATCCCACTGACTACGTCATAAATTTCAAGAGCGTACGCATACGCGAGATAGATTTATAGCCGCCATTTTTTTGAGAGATATAGACCTTTTCACACTTAGAGCGAGGGTGAAAAGGGGGTAAAATTCTCGAGAGGTGAGCATGCGCAGAAAGAATGTTTGTTGCCAGTCTTATTTATGTATCCATTGCTTTTACCTTACTAGTTAGGCATTCGAGTTTATTTTTATAAAACAGTGTTTTACTAATGGTTGTAAAAGTATAAATTGAACTTCCTAGGTGAAATTTTATGGAATTCAATTGATAGGCGTAAAATTGGGGTAGTTTCTAATATTCTACAGACCAAATTGGGCGCCAAGGCTTACGAGCGTGTTATACGCAGCGCTTTCGGGCACGGCATCGGCGATGTCCGCCGATGAAGCGTCGATCCCATACGGTCGCCGAGGCTTAGTGAGTTTTAACCAACTATTATCATTACACCGTTTCCATTAGAACTTTAAAAACTGTTTGTTTCTTAACATGGTTTTAATTTTACTCTCTCGGTTTAAATACTAGGCATTTTATTTTAATATTAAATTATAAAACGTTCTAAAACACGTCCATCGTAGTTTATTTTACACGTTAACTCCATTGAAGGGTAAAACTCATGGCAACAAACTTGCAACTGCTCATGCGCGGCCATAAGTGTGAAAAGGTCTATTACAAAAAGTGGTTGACTAAGGCTTAACGGAAACATGCCACCATGATAGAAAAATTAAAGCTTAATTAATGGAAGAAAAAACAGGTTAGATGTTAATAAGGAAGACTTTATAGAGGAGGTTACAATCTAAGCAACAAGGAGTTTAAAGATACCAATTCAAAGTGCGAAATATATGCCGTGAAAACCACTCCCATTTGTCACGTGACCCAAAAATATCTACCGCCAGGTCCGCCAATCTCAAAATTCAGTCGTAGTGTGAACGGTCTACCGCTGGACGCTGGCGTAAGTTAAAATTTCTACCGTCGGCTGCGTGAATTCCGCCGGGTATTTTCGGTCAAGTGGGAATCTAGCTTAAAGCTTTTATAATCGCGTTTAGTTTAAAACGATTAAATGCAATTACCACTTTATGAACGAAGAAAACAAATTTTTTATTCACTTTCAGAACGAGGAAAAATAAATAATAATTTAACGCCCGTAACAATTAAAAAGGTGGATTACATAAACCAGTTATAAAACTATATCGTTCCTTTTGATTGAAGACAATTGACTCTGGAAACTGAAAATTACTTCAGTCAAGCTTAGTTTCGTAAAATTAACCTAATGACAGTTGGTTTCGTAGGAGCGCTGCCCCTTTTTACTTTAATTAGTATTCCTCTAGCGTCGGTAAACCAGATTTTCTCTGCCCTCGAGGAAATATATAGTTAATTCAAAAATAAATAAATAGCAATAATAAAATATTTGTTTAATGATATTATAACGGTTCTGGGTTTTATGTAATTACATTTAGAACGAGGAAAAAATTCAATTATCAAGCTCAAAAAACAAGATGGAATTAATCAAACCCGTAATAAAGCCACATTATTCCTTTCGATTGAAGACAAATGACTGTGGAGAGTTAAAATTGTTTTGAATTCATGCTCATTTCCCTTCAAGTTCATGTAAAAGGATTCAAATGAAATTCAAGTAGTTCTAGTGATAAGTAACTTTACTGTAATTGATGGGCTCTATTACAGTATCTAAATACCTGGGAAACAGGTAAGTTCCCCGCTGCTGTATCAGTAAAAGTGAAAGAAGCTAATAAAGTGCATTTAAATTTTTGTGAAAAACTGATTTGAATTTAAAATACTTTTCCATGAATAACATTTATATGGGTTTATTTTTGAAAAAAAAAAATATTTGTTCTTTGATGAATTTACTCTGGTGAACGTTAACCTAACTTAATTTTGTTCTTAGGCTGCAACTTTAAAAATTTATTCAGATCAGTCTAAATGAACGAGAGAAAGAAATGTTTTAATCATATTGAGGAAATTCTTTAAAATAAAATTTTACTACTATTACTACACTATGCCATAATGTAGTACTATTATTACTACTGTATGAACATAGTGGTTAGAAACTGAAGAACGGCGTGTTGTTGTTGAGCATATAATCGTATTGTAAACAAGTTGGGAAAACCAAAATATTACCTCTCCGAGTCAAGACGACTACTTACAAACTTATTTGCCCAGATATGGAAATGTTTCTTAAGTTAAAATTTATGAAATATTAAAGCAGTATACAAAGCATAGCAAATATACTGTAAATCAGACGACATTTTACATCCAATAATGATATACTTGTACACATTAAAATCATCCGATGGGGGGAAAAACGGGAAATGAAGAGATAAAACTTTGGAGGGATATTACCTTTACGTGTTTGTAAAGGCCTGATTTTCTACTCCTCAACTGTATGCCCTCTATGTTCAAAGCCATATTCACAACAGGGTTGCCATGTAAACACTATCCTCTCGTTTCACCTCAACAATTTTCTTAGTTTGTCAACATGACTGTTAACGTTACAAACACCAAAGCTTATTTGTGGCTACACACACTGAAAGTAAATGCGTACCATAAAAAGCATGAAAACACGAAGCTATTATCCGATTACGATCAGACCTTTCACTGGTCTGGGCTGCGTTCAGCAGAGCTCACCAAAAAAGACAGCGGATTTTGGAAATGTTTACCGGTGAGCTCTGTCGTCATAGCTTTTCTCCGGTCATCGGCGTTTTATCAATGACGCTAGCGCAATAAAGCGTGCAAGGTACCAAGGCTTAACAAAAATTGTATGATAACATATTTATAGAGATAGATAACAACTTTTATAATTAAAATTAGAAACTAACATATCTCTTAAAATTCTCGCGTGATCAACTGGTTTCACGCCAATTAAATAGCTATAGTCCCATAGCAAACTCTAACCCGTAACTTAGCCAAGGCTTAAACTTTCAAACCCAATAACTTTTAAAGCTTCATAGATATAATAGAAAAAATTTCATAAAATAACTAACAGACACTATTCATTCGCATTCAGTCGATGTTACACCGATTTTATAAATAATTCCGAAATTATCCATCAAATTAACTTCTCGAAATCGTTCAGGGAGATAAGTTTCCTCCATTGCTGCTACGTCACAAATGCGTTGCTCAACGAAGTAATCGGCTCTTACAGCCGATGACTTCGATGCCTCTTCGCTTACAATCGTGACGTCAAACCGGAAGTTCCGAAAATCGTTCAGTGGCGAATGCGCATTCAACGGAGCCTCCGTTGAGCGTTACTGAACGCGCCCAAAATCTAAGCCTAATAATTTAAAAGTGTATTTAACTTTCGGCTCACTCTGAACCGTTAATGTCTCTGCATTACAGAAACGAAAACCAAACCCAAGCGTTTACTTTTTGGTTCACTAGGCCTATTGACAAATAAAAGTTCATTTGACCAACATAGTAGCGTTGTGCTTGTATTCACTTTAGAAAGGATTATGCTATAAACAGATGTAGTATAGCTTAAGTAATATATAAACATCCATTTTAAATAATAATATTAAAAAAAATCTTTGGAATATCAAAATGAAATAGAGCTTTAAAGCTACAAAAGTACTAAATGCATCAAAATTACGAAAAATATTTCTACATATTCACTTTATATATATTAAGGATAAAGGGAATATTATGGTTCTGTAGGATTTCTTTACACATCAAAACAAAACGAACTTTTAATGCAGCGCACTACTGTAACAACGGACGGACACACACAGACAAAAACATAGACTGCTTTTTAACTCTTTCCGTATTAATTTTGAATTGAGAAACAAGATTATCTTAAATATTAAAATAAATATAATTAATATTTAATAATTTCTTCGTTAGTTATTCGCCTTATTGAACGTTACATCGTTTTAAAAAAGAACAATTAAACAATCTTGAGAGACTTGACTAATATTGGCGTTTGAAATGAAGCATACGCCGGTTGCTTGGCCTTACTCAAATAGGTAGTATATAAGGGTTTTGAACTACAGCTAAAAGCAAGAACAACCGCAATTGCGAAAACCTTTGGTGGCGATCCCACCTTAGGGAGGCTAGACGTTTCTCGTAACCCTAGCTGATCGCCGCGAATGTCTTAAACCCAGCAATGACGATGGAGTAGAAGCCAGGTGTACAGACTGGTGTCCAAGTGGAATGGACGAAGACCAGAAGATGGTGGTGATTAGAAGCCAGTATGTACAGACTGGTGTCCATGTGGGATGGACGAAGACCAAAACATGGTGGTGATTAGAAGCCAGTATGTACAGACTGGTGTCCATGTGTGATGGACGAAGACCAAAAGTTGGTGGTGAATAGAAGCCAGTATGTACAGACTGGTGTCCAAGTGGAATGGACGAAGACCAGAAGATGGTGGTGATTAGAAGCCAGTATGTACAGACTGGTGTCCATGTGGGATGGACGAAGACCAAAAGATGGTGGTGATTAGAAGCCAGTAAGTACAGACTGGTGTCCGTGTGGGGTGGACAAAAACCAGAAGATGGTGGTGTGAGAACTCAAGTAGAGGAGCCATTTCCGTGACTGTGAAAGCAGTTCGGAAATGGCGAACACGTTTGCTCCGATTTGGAAACTGCGAACGCGGTCACGTGGGTGTAACAACAGACACACACAGACACACACACAGACAGACACACACACAGACAGACACACACACACACACACAGACACACACGATCGTTACAGAACCTCTCCGTGACATACGTCACTCGGAGAGGTAAAAATAAATATGTTTGTTAGACGTAACCTGTAATTTGAGATAAAACCATTTACATAATGAAATTGTGAACTCCCTGTCTAATATTAAATTCTGATTTTGATAACTACTTGAGCGTGGTATAAGTTTTGACCATTTTCGAGCCTACCTTTGACTAATCGGGATGAATTCTCACAATGAGAAACCATTAGAAAGCAATTTTGCTATAAAATCGTGGCTGATTTCGTTTGCAATTGGATTATTTACATTTTACATAGTTAGACTATGGATCAGAGTGAAGGAATTGCCACCGGGTCCTATGCCACTACCGTTTTTTGGAAATATATTGAGTATGTAAATTAATACAACAAATCGGGTTTCTGTCCTTTGGAACGTTTCGTCCAAATGTATTTCTGTCCGTAGGAACGTATCGTCTTAATGAGATTTCTGTCCATTGGGAAAGTTTTTCCCGATGATATTTCTGTCCATTGGGAAAGTTTTTCCCGATGATATTTCTGTCCATTGGGAAAGTTTTTCCCGATGATATTTCTGTTCATTGGGAATTGTAGTAAATTTGATTTTTATCCAAAGGGTTTCTATTTAATAAGAATATACCATTTAAATTCTAACAGATAGGCGAACCTTTGGCGCCGAGGTTTTTCCGCAGGAAACTGTCCGTCAATGGAATTTGTTTTAATATTAAGCCGACTTCCAGCGAAAAGGGTTCTAGTGAACTGAAAACCGAGCAACGAGACTAACAATGCCGATTTTCGAAGCCCCGCTGGGTCAAAAGTTGAAAGGGTTCTTGCTAACTAAAAGCCGTGCAATTTGGTACTAGCGAACTGAAGATGAAATCCTTTTAAATTTATTTCCTCTCAAATTTTTGCTTTTCCCTGAAGGAAATTCTCTATTGTGTATCTTCAGTTCGCTAGAACCACATTGCACGGCTTTCAGTTAGCTAGAACCCTTCCATCTTTTACCCCAGCGGGGATTCGAAAATCGGCGCGGTCGCTCCATTGTTAGTCTCGATGCTCGGTTTTCAGTTCGCTAGAACTCTTTTCGACGGAAGTCGGCCTTTAACTGAAAGTAGAGTAATATTTTGTACTTATGTATATAACGTGATGATTTCCCTGTTGACCTTAAATTTGAATTGATTTATTTGTTTCAAAAGCGTTGTATCGAGCAAATTCGGCAATGGAAGTGCTATTCCAATGTAAAAAAAGTACGGAGGTATTTTCACGGTGTGGTTGTGCGATGAACCCATTGTTTTTGTTGCCGATTGGGAATTAGCCAGGGAAGGATTGATAGTGAAACGAGACGATATCATTTCGAGACCAAGTGTTAGATCGGGTAAGTTTAAAAGAAATTTGAAATAATTAATTTGAAATTAAGAAATAAGTGTTGAGTACCATGTAATATCGGAAGGTACAAATTCTCCTTCAAACACCTTTAGTTCTATTTATTTTTAAAGCAAATCACATGAGAGAGCATTTCATGGGCATTGCAATGGAACCAAAGAATAAAAACTGGGAAGTAACTCGTAAAGTTGCAGCTGTAGCTATAAGGTTTAGATATTATATTTTTGAGTATTTAGCCCTAGAATCAACAGATGTGTTTAATGATAAATTTCTAAAATTTTCAATTCAGAAAATTCGCAGATTCCGAGACATTAGCTACCATTATAAAAGAAACAACAGAATCGTTTATTACAAAAACGCTTCAATTTGGGAATTCTGTCAATCCAGCTGTTGAGATTAAAGAATTTACAATTGAGATGATTGCCAAAATCGCATTTGGGTGAGTGATTATCGTCTTAAGATTAAAAATTGAGACCTGATAATCAATAATTGAACAGATCTGGTAACGTCAATGCTGAGGAAACGACACGTCTAACTTCTTTTTACCAGACGATACAAGAATACGGCTCAAACTGTCCAGGAGATGTTTCATCTTTGCTGCTTTTGTTGTATTACAAACGGGATCAAATGATGAAGAACATGTCTATCAAATTTGGAAAATTTTTAAGTCAGAAACTCAACAAGAATAAGGAAACTTTTCAAAGAGGTGAAACAAGTTATTGCAATTGATTTGTGAACGTGAAATAAGTGTTTTAATTAATATTTTCAGGAGAAATTCGTAACTTTTCCGATGTGGTATTATCGGCGGGTCTGGAAGCTGACGAAGAAGACAAAGATACCAAAAAATATCTGGACGATAAAAATATGATGAAAATTATTGGTGTTCTCTTTTTGGGTTAGTGATTATCCAAATCCGAAATTTTTCTCTTAAATAATATTTTCGTAATTTTAAGCTGGCGCGGAGTCTTCGGCCGTTTCATTGCGATGGCTAGTACTTTTCTTGGCCCACTTCCCTGAAGTACAATTGCGTGTAAGGGAAGAAATTAATGAGCACATCGGTTTGTATACGCAAAAAAGGATAATAGAAGAAAGATGCCACTCTGTATCCTCTTAATGTTTTAGTTATGTAACATGATTCTTCCCAGGCTGACCCTTTTTGTTTGCTCTTCTGCTTATCAAACTTCAGATGGGCATCAATCACACCATGGGCTGAGTTATACCAGAAGTGAGATGAGACAAGAAGTGAAGGGCTCTAGCATTGGTAATAGATCCTGGCATTAGTGAACAAATTTGAGGATTTTACGCCGATTCAATCGCGCCTACGCTAGAGAGAAAAAAAAATTGTTCAAGTTCCAAAAAAAAATTCCTACCCCCTTCCCCTCAACCTAAAGCGGCGAAACACGGACGCGGGTGCTTGAATCTAGTTCGGCCGTCTACCACCGCGAGCGTCTAACGTTTTGGAGGGGAAATTCTGAAACGGCCACTAGAGGGCCAACCGTTGGTGTGTTATCAAGAATATTCACTTTCGCCGAATGAAGAATTTGGTTAGCTCAGTACTTCAAGTCTCATCTCACTTCTGGTTATACTTTATAACTGTTATGAGGGAACCAACTTTCGCGTATGTGATTCGGTTTAGTAACCTTGCTCCAAATATTCTAAATTGTTGGAAAGAATCATGTTACAATTTCCTCGCTTTGTGGTGGTACAATTAATTGCCTTTTTAAAGGACAAAGAATGCCGTTGGCATCGGACCGTAAAAACTGCAACTACACTTGGGCGTTCATTTCTGAAAGTCAGAGATTCAGACCGTCAGTTCCCATTGGAGTTCCACACATGACAAACGTTGACACCGAACTGGGAGGAATCAGAATTAAAAAGGGAACGAATGTCATATTTCACGCGGAAGCAATCCACATGGACCCTGAAATCTGGAAAGAACCCACAAAATTCATGCCCGAACGCTTTTTAGATTCCAACGGAAAATACTGCGGTGAAAAGATGAAAGGATTCTTGGCTTTCGGCGAAGGAAAACGAATTTGCGTCGGAGAAAAATTGGCCAGGAATGATCTGTTTCTTCTATTGGCCAATTTAGTTCAACGCGTCATAATCAAACCAGGTGAAGTTTGGACCGAAGCCAACTTGAATCCGGAATCCCTAATTCACATTAACGTTCCAAAGCCATACACGATTTGTTTTAAACAGAGAAAATAACATTTCAATTCGGTTGTCATTCAAAAGTATTAATTTTCTTCATAAATACACTATGCACATGTTATACTGCGCTTAATCAATACTACTTCCTTGCGTATGATAAATGTTAGGTATTAATACAACTTAGATCTCTGTAAATGATCCCAAATTTGAACAAATGCTGTGTTTTCAAATTATTCATTAAGTTGGTGAACCCCTGACTTTGTTACGTCAAATGTGCCACCATTGTAGAACCACTAAAAACATTGTATTTTTATTACAAATTATAAGATAGTTATATATATATATCTGACAATTTAGTTTAATAAAACTAGAACCCTAATCTTATCATTCTTATATGAAAGACTTCAATATTTCAGGGTTAGCTGCTATCTTCGTTACCTAACTACACTTTGCTAACACAAATAAAATATTTTCTATTATCTCAAAGATTTAATACACTTATAAAACAGTTAAACAATACGACAAATTTTTCAAGGATTTCCCCATAGCGTAAAAACTGGAGAACTCAAATTTTTGAAGATAGCGTTTGACTTTGTGCAGGATGGATGCTAAAACCGAGCCGTTGGAAAGCAATTTTGCAATTAAGTCGTGGCTGATTTCGTTTGCTATTGGATTATTTACATTTTACATAGTTAGACTATGGATCAGAGTGAAGGAATTGCCACCCGGTCCTATGCCATTACCGTTTCTTGGAAATTTGTTGAGTATGAATTATTTTTAAGGTATTTTCATAAAGTTTGGAATTATCATAAGCAGACAATTATCATCTTTAAGTTTCCATCATTTGGTCTTTAGTGTAACACCTGCCCTTTTCCTTTAAGTCATCGCCAAACAGAAACCGGGTGCCAAAAATAATAGAAATATTTTTGTTTCCCTGGTAGCACCGCTAGTGGGTGGAATTTTAATTAAAGGCGTCTCTTTTTATCGTGGGATTTTTCTCCTGCTATCTCTAACGTATGTTTTCAACCAGGAGCAGATGACAAAGGAGTCTCGGACGCTAGCTTCCATAATGTAGAGGGCAATGGGATCCGCGAACGTCACGGATATTAACCAAAATCATTACGCCAGTGCCACCTCTCGTAGGAAATTTGAGCCTTATTTTCCAACCAATAGCGTGGCTGCAAAGTCTCGAAAGGAGATCTGGGAAATCGCGTCTGGAGCCTCTCTTTAAAAATACGTATCGTCTGCTTATAATTAGCCTAGGCTTAACGAGTATTAGAGTTAAAAAATGGATTTCAACGACTTTTTAATCTTTTTTTAGACTAAAATTGATAATGAAAAGCCCAGCGAGTGACGTATGTACACTATTAAAAAACTAAAATGTGTTTCAGTGCCAAATTTTTCTAAATTTCTTCTTGAATTAAATGATAGCTACAAGAGGTTGGGAAAAGAAATCACTCACGATCTTCTAAAACCCAAAAAGTAAGAGACAGTGATTTCGTTTCCAACCTCTTGTAGCAGTCAATTAATTCCTACCTTTAAGGTCGCAAAATGTAGTCTTATCTTTTATCTTAATACCAACGATTACAGCTGTTTGAATAAAGTAATTATATTGTGTATATTAATGTCGCGATCGGGTAAGACGAACCTCAAGTAGCCACCGTTAGTCCGTTATTACCAAAAAAATTCCCAGCAGACTTTGGCGCCAGATATAATCCACCAAAAGCATCGTCTGCTATAATGTCTGATAGCGCCTCTATGGCAAACGATACCGCTACAGCTGTGACGTACGCGGGTCCCATTGCCCTCTATATTGTGGAAGCTAGCGTCCGAGACTCCTTTGTCATCTGCTCCTGTTTTCAACTGAATCACGCAGTACGTTTCTACCCTTTATTTATGTTTTTACGTTTCGAAAGAAGGGCGAAAGACGAAGAAGTTCTTTAGCATGGTTTTTTAAGCGAGCATGCTCTGGTATAGACATTTGGTGGAGAATATTACAAAAAAAAATTCTTGCTGGCTACCGAGTTGAGGATTTTTATTCACCTCTCGCGCGTCATACTAAGAGCACACTATAGGAATTTCTTTAACGGCGGTAGTGTCTCATATAATTTAAAACCGGGTAGGGACGAAACAGATTATAGGCAACAGTTGAGTAATAGTTTTCCATAGAAATCATTCAGGTATAGAAACTTAATTTTAGATTATTAATTTATGGCATTGCACTGAGAGTTCGTCGTTGGTAAATCGTTTTTGTGCTGTTTTCGAATCATAAACTTGAGAAACCTAAACCACTATGTTAGTCTCTTCACCCAATTCGCAATGTACCATATTACAAAGGCTTAACTCACGAATTGAAAGCATTTTTTATAACTTATGGCTAAAACGTTAATGTTTTTAATTAGTGTTGGTTTTATTATCTTTAAAGCATTTTATCGAGCAAATTCTATTAAAGAAGTCTTATACGAATGCAAGAAAAAGTATGGAGGCATTTTCACTGTATGGTTGTCCGATATTCCGAATGTGGTGGTGGCCGATTGGGAATTAGCAAGAGAAGGACTCATCACGAAACGGAATGATATAATTGCCAGACCAAGTTTTAGATCGGGTACGTTTTATGTTTAAAAATTGAATTAAATTAAAGATTATTCAAGGATTTTTAAACACTTATGTGTTTTAATTGCGCAGTAAATCACATGAAAGATCATTTCATGGGTATTGTTATGGAACCAAATAACAAAAAGTGGGAAGTTACCCGTAAAGTTGCAGCCGGAGCCGTGAGGTAAGCCATCAATTCAATCAAGCTGTCTCTTATTGGCTACTTTTCCGTTATCTGCTTAGTCGTGAAAGCAGTAAATATACAGTTTACATCATAAGTTTATTAGACATGTTCCATAAGTATGACACAACCTATACTTCGTAATACAAGAGACTTAAGCAAGTAGTCCAATAGAGTAATGGCACCTACTTGCCTTTAACTGTATTAAGGTCTATGGGTAGTTAACATGGAGTGCCACTACTCTATAAGCCTTGCGAAACCGTAACGTTAACGTAACGTCACGTATCCAAATACGAACAGAACGCCATCTGATAACGATTTTGAAACGATGCATTCGGACTTAGGTAATGGGCGCACTCTTTCGGATGATTTACGAACTTAAAACGGTAACGATACGGTTTCGCAAGGCTAAGTGGACTACTTGCTTTACTGAGAGCTAGTTCGAGAACGACAAGCGAGAATTCACTACCCGGTTTTGTAGTCCATCTTCCTATTCAGTCTGTACTAAGCCTTTGACAGCGCCTCACCAGACGCCGATTTATGACAAACTTAAGCTCACATTGAAAAAAAAATGTTTACCATTCATGTAAAATTTATAAAAAAAATCCCAATTTAGAAAATTCGCAGACTCTGAGAGATTAGCTTCTATTGTAAGGGATACGACTTCATCCTTTATTACGAAAATGCTTAAATTCGGCAAACCTGTCAACCCAGCAGTTCATATTCAGGAATTGATTATCGATATTCTAACTGAAACTGCTTTTGGGTAATTTTTACATTTATTTAGAATTACAGAATTAAATACAATTAAAATACTTTGTTAATGTCTGCACAGATCTGGTATTGTCAATGAAGGGGAAATGAAACATTTAATTTCACTTTACGATACCTTACAAAAATATGGCGGGAATTGTCCAGGAGATGTCTCACTTGTGTTGCTGTTGTTGTATTACAAACGGGATCTAATGATGAAGAATTTGTCCATTAAATTTGCTAAATTTTTAAGAGAGAAGTACGACAACAACAAGAAAACGTTTCAAAGAGGTAAATTCAAACTGCGGATCTCAATAGGTGATTCCAAAAATATCTCCAATTCCACTTTTTACAAGTTTTTACAGTAATTCATATTGAAGTTTCGGTGCGGCTATATTTAACTGCAATTTGTATAAAATCATAATTTGCATTTTACAAAAAAAAACGAAAACCGCAAAGCCTAATTGGGGCTTATTTTTTCAATGTTTTTGACGGGATTTCATTGACGGCGCTCAGCGAGAACTGATCTCAAGATACACGTAATGATGTATAATCTGCTTTAACGATATGCGCGACAGAACGCACTATTGTAACATCCACAAAAACCGTAAACCTGAAAACAAGCTGGTTTTTGTCCATAGATTTTAAGGAATCACTTATTGCTCAGTGAATTTGAATTAATTTTGAATGAGACATATTAATGCATCAAAGTACGAAAATTAATTTCTGAAATCAACTTGTTTCCACAGGTGAAATTCGTAACTTTTGCGATGCCGTTTTGACATCCGGTTTGGAAGCTGATGAAGAGAATAAAGATAGCAAGGAATTTCTAGATGATGAAAATATGATGAAAATTATTGGCGTTCTATATTTGGGTTAGTTATTATCCAAATATGAAGACTTTCTTGGTTTATACAAAATATTTTTAATTTAATATTATTTTCGTAATTTTAAGCTGGCACCGAGACTTCGGCCACTTCGTTGCGATGGCTTATATTGTTATTGGCCTACTTTCCCGAAGTACAAAAGCGACTAAGGGATGAAATTGACGAACATATAGGTTAGTATCGTTATCAGTGAAATAGTTGATTTAAACATTAAACAATTTATGATTTGATAGCTGTCAGATGAATTGGATTCATAGGAACCTTTAATTCTAGAAGTAATATTTATATTTAAAGGACAGAGAATGCCATTGTCTTCGGATCGTAAAACCTGCAACTACACATGGGCTTTCATATCTGAAAGTCAAAGATTGATACCCGCAATTCCACTTGGCGTGATGCACACAGCCTCTACTGACACCGAACTGGGAGGAACCAAAATTAAAAGGGGAACAAATGTCACGTTTTTCACAGAAATAATCCACATGGACCCAGAAATTTGGAAAGAACCCACGAAATTCATGCCCGAACGCTTTTTAGATTCCAACGGAAAATACTGCGGTGAAAAGTTGAAGGGATTCTTAGGATTCGGCGAAGGAAAACGAATTTGCGTCGGCGAAAAACTTGCCAGGAATGATCTCTTTTTACTTTTGGCAAGTTTAGTTCAACGAGTTGAAATCAAACCCGGCGAAGTTTGGACTGAAGACATCCTAAAGCCAGGAATTACATCGCAAATTAACTTGCCGAAACCACACACAATTTCTTTTAAACTTAGAAATTAATCTTGTAATATCTTCGAAATAAATTTGATAATTTTTTGTAAATAGTTATTTCTTTAGTTAGTTTATTTTCAAAAAGGCAGAGTGATCATGGAGGTAATGTCTCATGTAGTTTAATACCAAGTTGGGGTTGACGGATTATAGGCTGCAGTGGGACAGATTAATCCTTACTGGTACTTAATGGGAGGTCATAATTTTTTTCTTGGTATGAAGGACAAAGAACGCCGTTGACATCGGACCGTAAAAACTGCAACTACACTTGGGCGTTTATTTCTGAAAGTCAGAGATTCAGACCGTCCGTTCCCATGGGAGTTCCACACATGACAAACGTTGACACCGAACTGGGAGGAATGAAAATTAAAAAGGGAACGAATGTCATATTTCACGCGGAAGCAATCCACATGGACCCTGAAATCTGGATAGAACCCGCAAAATTCATGCCTGAACGTTTCTTGGATTCCAACGGAAAATACTGCGGTGAAAAGATGAAAGGATTCTTTTCTTTTGGCGAAGGAAAACGAATTTGTGTCGGCGAAAAAATGGCCAGGAATGATCTGTTCCTTCTATTGGCCAATTTAGTTCAACGCGTCGTAATCAAACCAGGTGAAGTTTGGACCGAATCCAACTTGAAGCCGGAATCACTAATTCACGTTAACGTTCCAAAGCCATACACAATTTTTTTAAACAGAGAAAATAATATTTCAATTCAGTTGTCATTCAAAAGTATTAATTTTCTTCATAAATACACTATGCACATGTTATACTGCGCTTAATCAACACTACTTTCTTGCCTATGATAAATGTTTTGTATTAATACACCTTAGATCTCTGTAAATGATCCCAAATTTACAGTTAATTAAGACGGTGAACTCCTGACACTGTGACGTCATATGCGCCACCATTGTAGAGCCACTGAAAAAAAAACATTGTATTTTTATTACAAATTATAAGATAGTTATATATATCTAACAATAGTTTAATGAAACTATACAATAATCTTATCATTCTTATATGAAAGACTCGTATATTTCAGTGTTAGCTGCTATCTACACTTTGCTGACACAAATAAAATATTTTCTATTATCTCAAAGATTTAATACACTTAAACAATACGACAAATTTATCAAAGATTTCCCCGTTGCGTAAAAACTGGAGAACTCATTGTTTTGAAGATAGCGTTTGACATTGTGTACTTTTACCAATAGTGTAGGATGGATGCTAACAGCCAGCCGTTGGAAAGCAATTTTGCAATTAAATCATGGCTGATTTCGTTTGCAATTGGATTATTTACATTTTATATCGTGAGATTATGGATCAGAGTGAAGGAATTGCCACCGGGACCTATGCCATTACCGTTTCTTGGAAATTTGTTGAGTATGAATTATTTTTAATGTATTTTCCTTCTCAAGTTTGGCCTTATCATAAGCAGATAATTATCATCTTTAAGTGTCCATCATTTGGTCTTTAGTGTAACGCCTCCTGCCCTTTTCCTTTAAGTCAGCGCTTAAGAGAAAGTGGGCGTCAAAAATGAAAGAGATTTTCATTTCCTCTCAGCTCCACTCGTGGCTAAGAGAAGTATATTTGGAGTTAGAAATGGCTTGACTCTCTTTGCTGGGATTTTTTAGTTTAGCGTCTCTTTTTTCATTGTGGGCGTTTCTCTCCAGCCAATTCCAACCTATGTTTCTTACCCGGGGGATTACACGGTACCTTTTCGCCCTTTACGCCACTGATGGTTTTACGTTTCCAAAAAAGCCGCAAAAGATGAACAAGTTTTTAGCATGCTTCTTTAAGCGCGCATGATCTAGTATAGACATTTTGGGAGAGAAATTAACGAAACGAAATTCTTGCTGTCTATAGAGGAGAGGTTTTATCACCTCTCCCGTGTCATACTAAGAGTACACTAAATAAATTTCTGGAACGGCGGTAGTGTCTCATACAATTTAATACCAGCTAGGGACGAAACAGATTATAGGCAACAGTTGAGGAATAGTTTTCCATAGAAATCATTCAGGTATAGAAATTTAATGATAGATTATCAATTTATAGCATTGCACAGAGAGTTCGTCGTAGGAAGAACGTTTTTGTGGTGTTTTCGAGGCTTGCACTATAAGAAGGCCTCACCTTATTCGCCATGTGGCATGTTACAAAGGATTAGCTGATGTTTTATCCTCAGTTGCTGGTCACCTTACCTTTGTTGTCGTACAAACTCACAGTACGAATTGAAAGCATGATTATGACTTATGGCTAAAACCAGGAGCAGATGACAAAGGAGTCTCGGACGCTAGCTTCCACAATATAGAGGGCAATGGGACCCGCGTACGTCACAGCTGTAGCGGTTTCGTTTGCCATAGAGGCGCTATCAGACATTATAGCAGACGATGCTTTTGGTGGATTATACCTGGCACCAAAGTCTGCTGGGAATATTTTTGTAATAACGGACTAACGGTGGCTACTGAGGTTCGCCTTACCCGATCGCGACATAAATTTACACAATATAATTACTTTATTCAAACAGCTGTAATCGTTGGTATTAAGATAAAAGATAAGACTTAAAGGTAGGAATTTATTGACTGCTACAAGAGGTTGGAAACGAAATCACTGTCTCTTACTTTTTGTGTTTTAAAAGATCGTGAGTGATTTCTTTTCCCAACCTCTTGTAGCTATCATTTAATTCAAGAAGAAATTTTGAAAAATTTGGCACTGAAACACATTTTAGTTTTTTAATAGTGTACATACGTTACTCGCTGGACTTTTCATTATCAATTTTAGTCTAAAAAAAAAGATTAAAAAGTCGTTGAAATCCATTTTTTAACTCTAATACTCGTTAAGCCTAGGCTAATTATAAGCAGACGATACGTATTTTTAAAGAGAGGCTCCAGACGCGATTTCCCAGATCTCCATTCGAGACTTTGCAGCCACGCTATTGGTTGGAAAATAAAGCTCAAATTTCCTAC
The DNA here is from genome assembly GCF_054372755.1 of Phalangium opilio. Lineage (NCBI taxonomy): Eukaryota > Metazoa > Arthropoda > Arachnida > Opiliones > Phalangiidae > Phalangium > Phalangium opilio. The sequence continues at coordinate 12,618,206 of NW_028324148.1, forward strand.
GAGAGGTGGCACTGGCGTAATGATTTTGGTTAATAATTGTGACGTTCGCGGATCCCATTGCCCTCTACATTATGGAAGCTAGCGTCCGAGACTCCTTTGTCATCTGCTCCTGCTAAAACGTTTGAGTTTTAATCGTTGTTGATTTAATTATCTTTAAAGAATTTTATCGAGCGAATTCGGTTAAAGAAGTCTTATACGAATGCAAGGAAAAGTATGGAGGTATATTCACTGTGTGGTTGTCCGATATTCCGACTGTGGTGGTGGCCGATTGGGAATTAACAAGAGAAGGACTCATCACGAAAAGGAATGATATAATTTCCAGACCAAGTTTTAGATCGTGTAAGTTTTATGTTTATAAATTATATACAAGAATACTCAAGGATTTTTAAAAACTTCTGTGTTATGACTGTGCAGTAAATCACATGAGGGAGCATTTCTTGGGTATAGTTATGGAACCAGATAACAAAAAGTGGGAAGTAACCCGTAAAGTTGCTGCTGGAGCCGTAAGGTAAGCCATCAATTCAATCAAGCTGTCTCTTAAAGGCTACGTTTCCGTAATCTGCTTTGTAGTGAAAGCAGTAAACATAACATCGTATATACTGTCTTCTGAAATATCTCACATCATAAGATTATAAAATGTGTTCCATAACTATGGCACTACCTATACTTCGTTAATACAAGTAATTTGAGGTAGTTTGAGAACGTCGCGAGAACCGACTACACTCGGTTTTGCAGTCCATATTTCTATTTAGTCTGTACTAAGCCTTTGAAAGCGTCTTGCCCGGCGTCGCTTTACGAGAATCAATGACGTTTGACCTACGTCACTTTATGACAAGCTCTCAGTAACCAATGACAAACTTATGGAACATATCTTTTGAACTTATGCTCAAATTGAAAGATAGTGTTTATAAATTCAAGTAAAATTAATAAAATTCCCATTTTAGAAAATTCGCAGACTCTGAGAGATTAGCTTCTATTGTAAAGGAAACTACTGATTCCTTTGTCTCAAAAATGCTTCAATTCGGCAAACCTGTCAACCCAGCAGTTCATATTCAGGAATTAACTATTGACATTCTAACTGAAACTGCATTTGGGTAATTTTTGCATTTATTTAGGATTAAATGCAATTAAAATATTTCTTTTATGAATTTACAGATCTGGAATTGTCAATGAAGGGGAAATGAAACGTTTAATTTCTCTTTACGACACGTTGCAAAAAATTGGCGGAAAATGTCCAGGAGATGTCTCTCTTGTGTTGCTGTTGTTGTATTACAAACGGGATCTAATGATGAAGAATTTGTCCGTTAAATTTGGTGAATTTTTAAGCGAGAAGTTCAACAACAACAAGAAAACGTTTCAAAGAGGTAAAATTAAACTGCGGATCTCAAGAGTAATTGATTCCAAAAATCCCCATGGTCACTTGTTACTAGTTTATAAAGTACGTCTTTTACAAATCTCGGCGGCTTAAGTTTAACTTTCATGTTTTAAAATGGGAATCCTACCCTTTAATGCAATATGTACAAAATCGTAATTTGATTCATACAAAAAAAAAACAACGAAAACTGCAAAGCCTAATTGGAACTTAGTTTTTCAAAATGAGAATTGATCACGTGTCTGCATGTATAATCTGTCTTTACGATGTGCGCGACTGAACGCACTATTGTAACATCCACAAAAACCGTAAACCTGATAACAAGCTAGTTTTTGTCCATACATTTTAAGGAATCACTTATTGCTCAGTGAAATTGAATTGATTTTGAATGAAACATGATTGCACCAATGTACGATAATTAATATCTGAAATTAACGTGTATGTTCAGGTGAAATTCGTAACTTTTGCGATGCCGTTTTGACATCGGGTTTGGAAGCTGATGAAGAGAATAAAGATAGCAAAGAATATCTCGATGATGAAAATATGATGAAAATTATTGGCGTTCTATATTTAGGTTAGTTATTATCTCAATATGAAAACTTTCTTTGTTTTTTTTCTAATCATTTATAATTAAATATTAATTTCCAAATTTTAAGCTGGCACGGAGACTTCGGCCACTTCGTTGCGATGGCTCATATTATTATTAGCCTACTTTCCTGAAGTACAAAAGCGTCTAAGGGATGAAATTGACGAAAATATAGGTTAGTATAATAATAGCAGCCCGGGTATTATGAAGACACCGAGAGTTATCACTAACACCAGAAATACGTACATTTCTTCAACTCGGAATCTATAACAGGCCATTTTGAGTCTTTCTGTTTAAGTTAAATGAGAGGTGTGGAAATCGTCACCCCTGACGTCATGTATAATTTATTTGAACTCCCCCCCCTACGGTATTGGTTGAATTCTCATTGGCTGAGAGGTTCTAATTAGCAGACTAAATCAATGGCGGAGCAGTAGCCCTCGTTTTAAGAATTTAAAGCTAATTATTTTGTAATAAGAGAAAATGTTTCTAATATTTGGAAAAAAGGCCGTTTTTAAGGTATAATGTTACGTTGTCTGACTTTATAATTTAACTAAACCATAGCCGAGACTTACTTTAAGCTTATAGTACTACGTTATCAGTGATATAGTTGATTTACACATTAAAAAGAATTTTGATTTGATATAGCTGTCTGATGAATTGTTTATGGAACCTATAATTCTAGGAGTGATATTTATATTTAAAGGACAAAGAATGCCATTGTCTTCGGATCGTAAAACCTGCAACTACACTTGGGCTTTCATATCTGAAAGTCAAAGATTGATACCCGCAGTTCCACTTGGCGTGATGCACACAGCCTCTACTGACACCGAACTGGGAGGAACCAAAATTAGAAAGGGAACCAATGTCATATTTTTCACAGAAATAATCCACATGGACCCAGAAATTTGGAAAGAACCCACGAAATTCATGCCCGAACGCTTTTTAGATTCCAACGGAAAATACTGCGGTGAAAAGTTGAAGGGATTCTTAGGATTCGGCGAAGGGAAACGAATCTGCGTCGGCGAAAAATTGGCCAGAAATGATCTTTTTCTACTTTTGGCAAATTTAGTTCAACGCGTTGAAGTTAAACCCGGCGAAGTATGGACTGAAGACATCCTAAAGCCAGGAATTACTTCACAAGCTAATTTGCCCAAACCACACACTATTTCTTTTAAACTAAGAAATTAATCTTGGAATGTCTTCGAAATAAATTTGATATTTTTTTGTAAATAGTTTCTTTAGTTAGTTTATTTTCAAAAAGGTCCGAGATGTGGCAGTGTGATCTGCTTACGTGAGATTGAGAGTCACACGTGGAAGGCTTTATCTTAAGAGAAGTGGTGAGGCAGTGTAACAGTGACTTCAAACTATACTAGCACTACGGCACATATTTTAGCCTTACATTGCTTATTAGTCCGATTCCTACATTGTTATTAATAACTCATGATTTGAAATTCCGTCTTAATACTTACTAACTCTATGACGCGATAGTCACTCCATGTTGAGTTAAATTCTGTGGAGAGACGCTTATCTATAGGCAAAATTAATGTTCTAGGCCTGAGTTTTGGCACAGTGGCGATTTTCTATTTATATTAAAAAAATGCATTACAGTCTCTATGAGGTGGATTTGCTATTACTGTTATTAACACTAGTAGGCATAATATAAAGTAATCGTAATATTTCCTCTTTCAAATTGAAGAAGTCTTTATAAACACGGAAGTGTTTTCATTTTATTTAAATTCTAATAGCAATTACTAAGGTCCAAAGGTGCTTGAAATTGGCTAGCGAAGCACGTAAGAAACCGCGTTTGTAATAAGCCTCAAGATTATCAGTTTTGTTCAGACTTAGATTTGGAAGCGTTATGCATCTTGCTATTTTCGATCTGATTTTTCCTGCAAGTGTGAACATGGCTTTTAACCTCTGTTCAATCGAGCTGAATTTTCGATACCATCAAGACTTACTTCGTGCAGGATCGCGTATCAGTCGTTGGAAAGCTACTACGCAATGTATTCGTGGCTGATTTCGTTAGCAATTGTATTCTTTACAATTTACATACTGAAACTATGGATCAGAGTGAAAGAATTACCGCCAGGGCCAACGCCATTACCGTTTCTTGGGAATTTGCTAAGTATGAAATTATGTATAACTTACATTCTATAAGTCTCACACTTAATACTCAGAGTGTCGACTAGAAGGTATTAATTACATTCCTGCACTGTTAGACGATTTCGAAGGCATAATAGAAGTTCAATCATAAGTTTATAAGATATGGTCCATTAGTATAACACTACCTATACTTCGTAGTGCTACAGACTTACTGAGGGCTAGTTCGAGAACGACGCAAAAATTGCCACACTCGGTTTTGTAGTCCATTTTCCTATTTAGTCTGCACTAAGCCTTTGACAGCGCCTCACCAAGCGTCGCTTTACGAGAATATATGACCTACGTCACTTCATGACAAACTCTCAGTAACCAGTGAAAAACTTAAACCCGTAGCGAGCAAAGCTACTTTACCGACGTGAAGTAAGATTTTAGGTTAATCTGAACGAGCCTTGGGACAATCTCGTACTAGCTCATATAGACTTTCAATAACTGTTAACTCTTGACATCAAAGACTGTGCATAGTGAAGATATTTTACGATTGAATTTATTATTTTGTAGAATTTTATCGAGCCAAGTCTGTGAAAAAAATATTACTCGAGTGCAAGGAAAAATACGGAGGCATCTATACATTGTGGATGAGCGATATTCCTTATGTGATGCTGACTGATTGGGAATTAGCCAAGGAAGCACTAATCACGAAAGGAAACGATACCCTATCACGAATAAATCTTAGATCAAGTACGTTTGGTTTTCTTTTAATACATTAAATTTAATAGACTGTTAGACTAGCTGTTACGCTTGACCTTATTCGCGTGTAATTAGAATTATTTTTTAATTTGCACAGTAAATCACATGAGAGAGCATTTCATGGGCATTGGTATGGAGCCATATGGTAAAAACTGGGAAGTGACCCGGAAAGTTGCAGCCGGAGCACTAAGGTGAGCTGTATTTCCAAAAGATATTCGCCTAGTGACGTCGTCTGCTTAGTTAAAATAGCTTTCGATAAATGCAAAATTTTACCAAATTCGAAATCTAGACAATTTCAAGATTCGGAGATTTTAGCTTGCATTGTAAGGGAAGCGACTGAATCATTTATTACAAAAATAATGAAATTCGATAAACCAGTCAATCCTGCCGTTCATATTGAGGAATTTTTCATCGATGTTCTAACCGAAACAGCGTTTGGGTAAATGAAAAAAAATTCAGTCTTTTAGCATTAAATGATTTAAACTATTGGCGAATGAATGGACAGATCTGGTAATGTCAGTGTCGAAGAAATGAAACGCTTAACTTCAATCTACGAAACGCTTCGTGATTACGCCGGAAAATGTCCAGGAGATGTCTCTACTTTGTTGCTTTTGTTGTATTACAATCGGGATCAAATCATGAAGAACATGTCCGTTGAATTTGCAAAATTTTTACGACAGAAATTCAACAAGAATAAAGAAACGTTTCAAAGAGGTGAAAATAATAATTGCATTTGTAACTTATAACAAGATGGTCACCCAAATTAATGCTGTAAAACTAAAGTAAAAATTTCAAATTAATCCATATCTTTTTAATATAATTCTCTGCAGGTGAAATTCGTAACTTTTCTGATGCTGTTCTAACAGCGGGTTTGGAAGCTAAGGAAGAAAATAAAGATAGCAAAGTATATCTCGATGATGAAAATATGATGAAAATCATTGGCGTTCTCTATTTGTGTTAGTGATTATCCACTATGAAAATTATAGGGCCTATTTTAATGGCATTAGTTTTGTAATTTTGATTTTGTTTTTAAGCTGGTACGGAGACGACATCAGCTTCAATGCAATGGCTAATACTTTTCTTGGCATATTTTCCTGACGTACAAAGGAAAATAAGGGAAGAGATTGATGAACATATCGGTTAGTGTAGGCATAAGCGAATAATCCTCTTTAAGTATCCATAATTATGTTTTTGGTGGAACGTATTCTGCCCCCTCCCTTTAAATCAGCACCTAAGAGGAGTCGTGTGGCAAAAATACAAGGGAGATATTTATTCCCCTAGTGGCGGTGCTACTGCTAGGCCACGAGCGACTTAAGAGAAAAGTATATTTGGGGGTGGCCAGTGACTCTTTTGGGTGGAATTTTTAGCTAGCTCCAAGTTATGCTTTTTAACCGGATCACGTGCAATTTTTCCTCTCGTTACGCTGCTGATGGTTCTACGTTTCGATTGAAAAACAGGGCAAAGAACAAATCTTTACCATGGTTTTGTAAGCGTTCATGCTCTTGCATGGAATATTTTGAAGGACCATGCTCTTGTATAGAATATTTTGGAGGACCATGCTCTTGTATAGAATATTTTGGAGGACCATGCTCTTGTATAGAATATTTTGGAGGACCATGCTCTTGTATAGAATATTTTGGGGGACCAAATCAAGGATAATTATTCGATTCTCCCGGGTCATACTAAGAGTACACTAAAGGGAAGGCCTTCATGGCGGTAGTCCTCATATAATTTAATAACAAGTTGGGGTGAGACAGATTATAGGCCGCAGTGGGACAGAATAATCCTCTATAAAATAATTGAATCATAGGTACTTAATGGTAGGTCATAAATTTATTATTGCTATGAAGGACAAAGAATGCCGTTGACATCGGACCGTAAGAACTGCAACTACACTTGGGCTTTTATCTCTGAAAGTCTGAGATTCAGACCGGCGGTTCCCCTTGGAGTGCCTCGTAGGACTAACGTTGACACCGAACTGGCAGGAATCAAAATTAAAGAGGGAACCAATGTCATATATCACACTGAAATAATTCACATGGACCCAGAAATTTGGAAAGAACCCACAAAATTCATGCCCGAACGTTTCTTGGATTCTGAAGGAAAATATTTCGGTGAAAAAATGAATGGATTTTTGGCTTTCGGAGAAGGAAAACGAAACTGCGTCGGCGAAAAATTGGCCAGTAATGATAGTTTTCTATTTTTGGTAAATTTACTTCAACGTGTCGAAATCAATCCAGGCGGAGTCTGGACCGAAGCCACCGTGGAGACGGGTGAATCATTTGCAATTAACACACCAAAACCGTACACAATTGTTTTTAAACCAATAATGTAATGATGTAATATGTATACTAAACTAGTAGTAAAGCTCTTTGCATGTAATGAAACGGGGGGAGGGGTAGATGTATGTTATTTCATAGATACGTTATATTTCAAACAATATATTCGAAAGTCAGACAGTTTTATTAAATATCAATTTTGTAAGAAATATTTTTTGAACGAAGTCTTCATCTGCCCAATTCAATCATATTAGTTGTTGCAGTCTCTACTTCCGTTGCATACTCTCCATTTTTGATCACGGTCATTGCAATCGCAGTTGACCGCTCGTATTCCATCACCATTTCCATGTCCTTCGGCTCTCAAGCAACGACCAGTGGCTCGTTGAACAATCAAATACTCATCTTTGCAAACTTTGCGAAAATCGAATTGCTGTTTGTTATCGCCCGTATTGCAACCGGTTGTGTAGAGGGGGTCGTTATAGTTGGTTCCCGTGTAAAGGCACATGTTCGAGTAACTAGCGGCTCCTTTAAGCAAGTGGGCACCATCCGAGTTCACAAAGTAAAAGAGTTCGTCTACAGGAGTCAAGAAGTGTCTAGATTTTTAAAAATGATAGTGAAATTATAATTTTTAAAATATTACTTACAATGCAACTAGTTTTTAATATTAGCGAGGCTAGGTAGGCAAAACGATTTAAATCTACAAGGTTTTCACTTCAAACTATATTTTCTTCAATTAAGAATGAAAATATTCTAACGCCTCAAATGCCGAACTATTTAAGCCGGGCTGCGCTCAACAACTCGCATTGGTTTCCTATTTTTGTTGAACGATTTTTCCACTTCCGGTTTTGACGTCACTTTTCTAATCGTATCGTCAACAAAGTAAATGGCTGAACCCTTTTCTTTAGTTGCGCTTCCGTTCCGTGACCTCATTTGTTATGGCGACTAATAATTATTACGCGAGCTATAAAATTGTTTCTGTGGGATAATTCAGGAAGGCGGAACATTGCTTCGCTAACATCATAGTTGGCACTACCGAAGATAATCCAGTATTTTACTTTGCCTTCGCTAGTGATCGTATGATAGACTAAATCCTAGATTCGACCCTTAAGGCACGCCTTCTTCTTCATAATCATGTTTCAAGAGAAACATAACATTATACCTTAAATGAACGGGCTTTTTCTAATTATGAAAGGAAAAATGTATAAAAAAATTATCACTTATTACAAAATAATTAGCATTTTATTAGTCTTAAAAACGAGGACTACTGCGCCACCCGCCATTGGTTTAGTGGCGTCTGCTAAATCGAACCACTTACCCCTAAAGGGACTGGTTAAATTCTCACAGTCTGAGAGGGGTAAGGGTAAGGTAGTGCATAGCCCACTCGATCACGCGCGTAAGAGGTTCGATTTAGCAGACGCCACTTAACCAACGGCGGCGCAGTAGTCGTCGTTTTTAAAACTAAACAAATGCTCATTATTTTCCAATACAAGATTTTTTATCGTTTTTCCTTTTATATTTAGCAAAATACCGTTCTTTTTGGGTATACTGTTATATCTGTTACCTTTGTAGTAGTAAACAACGTTTGATTAAGGTCGCGTTCGCACCCACGTGAGTGTGACGTACTAATTGAGACTTACCGCCAGTGGCAGTCATACATGATGATTTTGCTTGCAGATCCGAATAGAGACCATTCGACATTCATGCATTTGCCAGAAGCTGGATGTTCCATAAGTCTGGCTTTTTGGAACCTTTCAGCAAAGTCAAGAAATGTTCCAAATAATGATAAAGCGCCAGAAAATCTGGAGAATTGACCGGGAAGCTGCGATTGACCATTGGCATTCAAAATAAAAGCTGAAATTGCCAGGACAAGGCTTAACGACATGACGTTGCTATTCATTCTCTGCAAAAAAATCAAAACGGTCTGAAAAGTCAGTAATGTTTTCAGCGATGTTGTTGTTTTAAGTGAATAATTACTCATAATAACTTAAACATACTCAAAGCAATTAGCTACTATAGTAGTTTCCAAAAGAATTATTTGAAAAATTATTACTCAAAATTGCCAATGACTGAAAACTACTATTCAAAATTGCCGATGACTTCAAATTTCTATTCAAAATTGCCGTTGACTTAAATTTATTACTGAAAATTGCCATTGACTTTTAATTATTCCTCAAAATTGCCATTGACTTTTAATTATTACACAAATTGCCATTGACTTAAAATTATTACTCAAAATTACCGATAACTTAAAACTACTATTCAAAATTGCCAATGACATATTTTCTCAAAATTTCCAATGACTTAAAATTATTACTAAAAATTCCCAATGACTTAAAATTATTACTAAAAATTCCCAATGACTTAAAATTATTACTAAAAATTCCCAATGACTAAAAATTTCCAATGACTTAAAATTATTACCTTTAACTTTAGTCGGATGTCCTCTCTAAGTAACCAAACTAAATTATTTTTAACTAAAAGTTGAGAAATTAGCTTTATATACTTTTCGAAACAGGAACTTTATCATTATTACAAGTCAACTTAAAATATTACTAGGAATCTTAAGTAACATTATCTCCATAAGTACGTAACTTCCTCTTTTTTCAAAATATACGCGTAGAATTTGTTTAGCCTGGATTGGCGACTAACGCAGTCATTGGTTAATTGTGTCGTTACATTGGTGTCGATCTTGTTTTCGGAATTTTAAGGCAAAAGAGGTTTTAAACACGGTAAGTTGTTCGAAAGATACACTCCAAAACAGCAATAATAAACAATACTAAGCCTTAATACAAAACCCGAGGCAGTGGGATAGCCGAAGCTATTCCCTTGACTAGACCATTTCGATGTAGAAAAGGGGGTAGGAAACCCTCAGTATTGTGACATAAAAGGTGGTTGGTCCATTTGCGTCTCAGCGCGATATCATGATACAAAAAGACTACAGCGGATGCGCCACAAGTCAAGATGGAAGGCATAGTATTACCACCATGTATTTCCCTCTTAGTTACGTCGAAATGTTTTATTGTCGATGACTTACATCGCAATTCTTGACCAGGGGCTCATTTTGAAAACGAGTTGTCCACTTAATTTGCTGAAAAGGCATACCATACTTATTTAAAATTACGTTACTTATGATGGAATCTTACAAATCAATCAAAAGACTTCAAGATTAAACCCGGGCGCAAAATTGCATAATCTCTTTGCGCCGTCTAACGTTACCATGATAAACAAAGTAAGTTTTTAATATGTAATTACTGTACAGGGTGTTTCTAAAAAGTCTGTTAGAAATTATCTGGGGTGTTCTTTTAGCGACTTCGAATCGAAAATTTTCTATGACATTTTGTCCTAATGTCCACTGTTGTCAAGTTATGATTTGAGAGTTTTACTGATGACCCCTTAATTAAATTAAGAAAATGTAGGACAATGGTAATTAAATTTAAGTGGTCATACGTAAAACACTCCAGACATAACTTGAAAACGGTGTCCCTTGTGGGTGACAAAATTTCATGGAACATTTTCGACTCGAAATCGCCCAAAGAACACCCCTCTTAATTTTGACCGATCTTTCAGAAACACCCTGTATAATCCAAATGGAAACTATATCTTCATATAGTGAAAGATGACAACTTAGTTTCGGCATGGTTTCGGTTTAGTGTTAATTTTAGGAGAACGTCTTTCCGTGAATTGTCTTATCTATTACTTAATATTTAAGTGGATTATTGAATTTATAGTATAGTTCCTCCTCTAAAATGAGTATGAAAGTTTAAAGTAAAATTGACCCTTTATTTTTAAAAGGGCGAGGGTACTATCGCCTGCTTGATACAGATTTCAGACGGAACATAGATAGGGCTTCAAAGTCACCAGTCCACCATACGACGCCATATCTAACGTCTTTGTTTTTAGTATACCGGATGGGGTTCCGCCTGAAGAAAACTAGGTACTCAACACCCGACCATTTTAACCCCAAGTAGTAAAAAGGGTGTATTGCAGTTACAAGCTTACAAGGGTCCGACTCCTAAAACTTCAGTATTAAACACATTTTCTATGTGGCACTGAAAAGCGTATAAATGCATATCCATATCCTGGAAATGTTACAACCTTTTCGGAAAGGTTGATACTAATGAATAAGTACCATTTAAATGTTTGTAAAAATTTTCATTTTTGAAAAATAATTTTATTACAAATTCCGAAGTTTTGAGGAATGGGACAATTCAAACGGAGGGGATTCATTTGGTTTGCTCAAAGAGGGTATAAAGTGGGGGAGTTGAAGCTAGCATCTTTGGCAAGGCATTTTGGGAATTCTCGGTTTTTTTTATTTATTTGTTATATTTTCCTCCTAATATCCGGTTGAAGCGTATTTCAACCAATACGCGAGCGCACACTGGAAGCTTAGAGGAAAACTTTCAAAGGGAGAACATTGCAGCCAAGCCTTCTACTCCCCCTCTTTATACCCTCTGTGGTTTGTTGATCACTTGCGGTAACTCGGTTAAAAAGTTACAGAATAGGCCTATCTTAAAACTTCTGTTGCGTGATTGTAAAACGCCATTCATCTCTTCATTTCCTCCCGCAACTTACGGATTTTATGTAAAAGGCCTATTTTTTCTATTTTCCTCACTTGCTAGTCTATTTCAACCTTATACCTCTCAAATATCTCACAGTGTTATTTTAAATGCTTTAATTTTTTACAAAACAAATTATTATTGAAACCAAATATTCGTAAATCAACATTTTTTATTAAAGAACAAATTATAGTTAAAATAAAAACATTTTGGAACGGTGCCCGCACCTACGTTAAAAAATTATCTTAGTTGTTGCAGTTTCTTTCTCCATTACATACTCTCCATTTTTGTTCGCGGTCATTTGAGTCGCAGTTGACCGCTCGAATAGCGGCTCCATTTCCTCGCCCATCGGCCCTCAAGCAACGACCAGTGGCTCGTTGGGAAATCAGATATTCGTCGTTGCTAACTTTGCGGAATTCGAATTGCTGTTTGTTATCGCCCGTGTTGCAACCGGTTGTGTAGAGGGGGTCGTTATAGTTGGTCCCGGTGTAAAGACACATGTTCGAGTGACTAGCGGCTCCTTTAAGCAAGTGGGCACCATCAGAGTTCACGAAGTAAAATAGTTCGTTGACTGGAGTCAAGAAGTGTCTAGGTATTTAACAAATGAGAAGGAAAATGTTAAACGCTTGTGGAACAGAATAAAAACCTTAAACTCTTCTAGGAGGACCACAGTTTATCAAACTGGCACTGCTAATCTTGTTTTTTTCTTTTTTGCAAGGCAAACCCGAATTTCCCTGTCACTTACAGGGTTTATAAAATCCTCCTTGGGTTTTGGATAAGGTCGCGTTCACACCCACGTAAGTTTGACGTTGTAAATGAGACTTACCGCCAATTGCAGTCATACATGATGATTTTGATTCCAGATCCAATTAGGGATCGTTCGATATTCATGCATTTGCCGGATGCGGGATGTTCTAGAAGTCTAGCTTTTTGGAACCTATCAGCGTGGCCAAGAATCTCACCAAATATTCCTAAAGCACCAGAAAATCCAGAGAATTGACCGGGAAGCTGCGATTGACCATTGACACTCAAAATAAAGGCTGAAATTGCCAGTACAAGGCTTATCGACATAATGTTGTTATTCATTCTATGGAAAGAAATTAGAAATGGTTAGTAAAATTTTTGATAAAGTTCATATTTATTATGCAATGTTGGATTTTTGCATTATGCCTTGGTATCCAGGCCCAAGTCCCCAATACTGTGGAACTACTATAGTCTTTCCCTGGCTTCATAAATAAACCACAAATCATTGGAAATATTACTTGAATAATCATCTGAAGCTCTATTCTTTATAATTTATCAAGTAACTTGAATTATTACCCAAACATTTCGCAATTGATCTCAGTGCATTTTTTAAATTAATTAATCTATCTAATTACACCTGCAAGAATAAATTACAGGTCTCATTTAGCGGACTTCATAGTCTTGGACAGGGCTGTACATATGGCACTAGTCAAGGTATTTGACTACTAAAATGAATCTAAATCTTGAGGCTCCCAAGAAGTAAAAACAAAATATCCTTATGTTCAGCCCTGGTCTTGGATTCGTTTTCTATTAATATTCTTAAAATTGCAAAACGCTTTTCCTTTGGTTATGAGTCTGACTTGCTGTAAATATTATCTTCTTTAAATTTGTTCCGATGTTTAAAAAAATACCAAATATCTGATAATTTTAAGTTTGCTGATTACGTTAATCAAATTTTGTTCTCGGAAGTCCCTGAAGTTTTTAAGTGAATAATTTCTTTTAATAATGGAATAAGGGACTTTAGTACCTTCCTCAAAATTATAAAAATCGACAAAACTTTTACTTTGGAGAGATGCTGCGTCCTCTCTACGTAACCAAATTATTTTAAACTAAATGGAGATGAAATGACTTTATATACCTCTTGAATCAGGAAGGTTAATCCTTATTACGACTAAACTAGAAATCATAGTTAACATAATATTCGTAAGTATGTAACTTAACATTGTTTTATTTGTAAACTCTGTGTCGAAAACAGACACAGTGAATTTGTTTAGTCTGGATTGGAAAGTTAAGCAATCGTTAGTTAATTTTTTCATAATATCCCTTGAGATGAAACTTATCCTATTTCTAAATTAAAGGAGTTAAGTATTTAAGAGCAGCCAAGAACCCCTTTTATGTAATAATGATGTAGGCTTTATCTACTTAAAGGGTCTGTAAAGTGGTCGACGTACCGCAGTGCTGTCAGCTAAGTTTTTTGACCCCCCCCCCTCCAAAAATTGCCAGGAGATAAAATCCACCAAAAGATTTCACACAGCCCTAATAAGTTGAAACGGCATACTAAGAGAAAGAAGTGTTACTTTTGAAGGAATCTTATATATCAGTCAAAAATGTTCAAGGCTAAACCCGCGGGCATAACGAGATTATAATCTCTATACGTCCAATTTAGCTTTAACTGGAAAACAGTAGCAAGTGGTTAGTTGTTATTACGGTATAACCAAGATGAGGTCCTCAAACTTCTCCGAACAATCAAAGGAACCCAACTTGGCTACATGGAACGATAAACTAATAGTTTTAGTTTAGTGAGAAATTTAACAGATGGTCTTTTCCGAGGACTGTCATTTTAAATCTATTACGTAATATTTACGTCATGGATATAATTTATACTATAGTACTAAATTCGATTTAGTATGCCAGGTTATAATGAACTTGCGCATTCAGTTTCTAGCTTAGAAGGGTTCTAAAACAGCCTAGTAACTAGATTGAAAATGCGCATCAGTTTTAGTATTTAAGTTAACTAAAAAGAGTTTCCAAAGTTTTAGAGATCGTTCTATATTTTTACAACTCGGCCTCCTTTTGAACGATGTTAGAGGAGGTTTTTTGTATTGTCCATGTCTATTTGTGTGTCTGTACTGCTGTTCTTGCAATTTGCAAATTTGGAGAAAATACGTACGCAGTTTTCAGAAAATGGAAAATTATTATTCATTACGTCACCTATCCCAATTTGTAGGTAACAGAACCTCACTTTGTTCATGAATTTTGCAATTATAAAGAGGAGGAGCAATGAAGTAATTTCGCCACACGAACGTAATGAGTTTCGGGATATCATGTCACTTACCCCACCCTCCCGCGCTTAGCTTTAAAGAGTGTTTGAAATTTAGAACGCTCTTGATACATTTCAATAATAATCTCCCCTTGTTCAAGCCTGATTTTTGGATAGACCAGGGATAGATTTAATTTTAGAAGTAGGAATAAAGAACAGAGAAACCTGGGCGCGCCGCGCGCGTCAAAGTCCCGGACCCCCCTTCCACGGGATGGAGGGGTATGTAAGAAGAGGCGGGTCATAGCAACAGAGGTAAAAAGGAATTACGTAGTTTTCGCCGTCCCCGTCAGCAACGTCATCGAAACGTAGTTTAAGTGAGCCAGTAAGATAATATAAAATTATTGTTACGTGTTGGAGGGAGGAGCTCTATACTGGGCAGCCTATGAGTCGGACTGAAGTAAATACTAACCTTTCTCCATTCTTACTTCTAAAATTAAATCTATCCCTAAAGTCTTGTTTTCCAATTTTCAAAACTCTCTAGTCCATTTTGTTCTATAAAATATCACACTGTGTTTATTTTCAGCAAAATTAGAAATTGATAAATGAAACTTGTTCACCTTTTATCTCAAATATAACACTCAAATTTGTAAAAATCTTTTTTATTTATAATAAGCGCAGGTACATTTTTATTAAATAACGAAATTTCTTAAATTAATAAATTTTGAACTACATGATCGAAATGGCGCTCTCAATTTTTGTTGCAGTCTCTTTTTCCGGTGCATACTCTCCATTTTTGATCACGGTCATTTCCATCGCAGTTGACCGATCGTATTCCTGATCCATTTCCATGTCCATCGGCTCTCAAGCAGCGACCGGTGGATCGTTGGACAATCTGATATTCATCATGGCTAAGTTTGCGAAATTCGAAATGCTGTCTGTTATCGTCCCTCTTGCAGCCGATGGTGTATAGGGGGTCATTGTAGTTGTTGCCGGTGTAAAGACACATGTTCGAATGACTGGCAGCTCCTTTGACCATGTACGCACCACTGACATCTCCGAAGTAAAAGAGTTCATTGACTGGAGTCAACCAATCTCTAGAAAATAAACATTAAAATGAAGTGAGTTTTTGACATATCGAGGGTTCTAACAGCGTGTATATCAACAACATTTGATTATCAGGCTGTCAACAATTTGAGTTGCCAGAGGTTGTTTAGATAAGTAATAAGCGCTTTTGAAACTTCGAGTTCATGGTGCCCTAACATGCTGGCAAATATACAACACAACAATTTTACCTTGCCAAGAACATTAACCAATCAAAACTCACCCATAAGGGCGGACCTAAAACTATCCTTTGCCAAGCTTAGAGAGTCAGTAAACTCAACCCCTCGACTACGGTAGCATATAGTGGCATTTGATTGAACTAAACCACAGCCGGTACTGCTTTAATTGTACGACTCGAACCGTGACAAAAAATCAAACTCAAATTCCACGTACACCAATTACGGGTTACATGTAATCATACAACACAGTAGGACTTTCACCACGGTATATTGCAAGTAACGTGAAAGCTTCTACCTGAACCATGGTCAATGGTACAGCGAGTACACCGATCTCGTCAGTATAACTAACCCCCTCGCTAGCTGTTATGAAGATTGTAACAAGTTGGGAAAACCAAAATATTACCTCTCCGAGTCAAGAGGTCTACTACTACAAACTTATTTACCTAGATATGGAATTATTTCTCTTTTTTGAAGTAAAAATTTACGAAATATTGAAGCAGTATTCCAAGCATAGCGAATAATACAGTAAAGCAGACGACATTTTACATCCAATAAGGATAAATCTTGGACACATGGAAATCAGTCAATGGGGAAAAGAACAGGGAATGAAGTGTACGCTTCAGCTGTTTACCGTATAATCTGATAGCTACATTCACAACTGGTCTGCAGTGTAAACACTATCGTCTCGTCTCACCTACACAATATTCTTAGTTTGCCAACATGAATGTTAACGTTAAATAACACCAAAGCTAAATTATAGCTAGACGCACTAATAGTCAATGCGCACCATAAAGAGAATAAAAAGTCTGTAGCTACTACCCGTTTACCATTAGCCCTTTTACTATTCTAATTGCCACCATGATCTTTTCTTCTATTATAAAATCTTAACCTGATTATTTAATAGTGTATTTAACTTTCGGCTCACTCTGAACCGTTGATGTCTCTTCATTTCAGACACGAAAATCAAAGCCCAAAGTTTACTTCACCTCAGGCCTCAATTATTTACTCTTTGTTTCACTAAGACTATTGCGGATGATACTTAATATACCCGCCGGAGTCTAGGTCTTAGTTTTCTTCATGAAATCACTAAACCAATGATTATTCTATATTCAGATGTAGTATAGCTTAAGTAATATATAAACAGCCATTTCAAATAACAATTCTAAAACAAATCTTTGGAATATCAAAATGAAACAGAGCTTTAAAGCTACAAAAGTACTAAATGCATCATAATTACGAAAAATACTTCCACATATTCACTTTATATTATGGAAAAAGGGAATATTAAGGTTCTGTATGATTTCTTAACACATCAACACAAGGCTAACTGCTAACGCGACGCACTAGTGTAACAATGGACGGACACACACAGACAAAAACATAGACTGCTTTTTAACTCTTTCCGTATTAATTTTGAGTTGAGAAACAAGATTATCTTTAATATTTAAATAAATATAATTATTTTTAATTATTTTAATCTTCAATAATTAACATTAATAATAGTTAAATCGTTTAAAATAAAGTTATACCTATTATCATCTCAAACTTTGCTAATATTGACGTTTAAAGTGAAGGGTACCCCTCTTCCCGCTTTCTTCAAATTTTGGGGTATATATACGATTCGTTTCCATTATAATAGTAAGGAAAAACCGCAAATGCGAAAACCTTTGGTAGCGATCCTACCTTAGGGAGGCTAGACGTTTCTCGTAACCCTAGCTGATCGCCGCGTATATCCTAAAACCAAACGATGATAATGGAGTAGAAGCCAATGATACAGATTGGTGTCTATGTGGAATAGACGGAAGACCAGTGGATGGTGGTGTTAGAAGCCAGAATGTACAGACTGGTGTCCAAGTGGGATGGACAAAGATCAAAAGATGGTGGTGATTAGAAGCCAGTAAGTACAGACTGGTGTCCGTGTGGGATGGACAAAGACCAGAAGATGGTGGTGTGAGAACTCAAGTAGAGGAGCCATTTCCGTGACTGTGAAAGCAGTTCGGCAATGGCGAACACGTTTGCTCCGATTTGGAAACTGCGAACGCGGTCATGTGGGGTCTGACAGACAGACAGACAGACACACAGACACACAGACACGGCCGGTGTAATACCTCTCCGTGACGTCATCGTCACTCGGAGAGGTAAAAATGATAATAGCAAATGATTAGGATTTTTTTAGTATAAAACGTGTTTTACAAGTCATTAGTGAGTGTGGCGGGTTTCGGTAGAGAGTTTGGGACTTTAATTTGATAAAGACGGCTCACCCGCACCTGTTAGCTTGGGTCGAGAACCGAGACTAACAACTGATGTCACGATTTAAATTTTTGTTATTTTCTATTTCAAATAGCAGTAGACCTACATGGATGGAATATTTTACGGTGTTAAGTAGAAGTCCTGACTGACTGAATGATAATCAACATCCAACCCAAACTGCTATACGTAGAAGGTTAAAATTTCTCAGGGACGCTACTCTAAAGTAGTAGGCACGTACTAAGAAAGATTTCGTAATCCGGGGCCATCTTGAAAAATGGCGGAGAGAAGTGTAAATAACCTTTATCTCAAATCGATTTCACAAATAACTAGTTTGCTGGTTCCCTTTATTCTATAAACGGGATTTATGACTTTTGGGATTTGCTTTTCCGCCATTTTTAATATGGCCACCTGAATAGCAATAATGGCTGGTGCTTTTGCAGCTAGTCATGACATAAACTTCAAACGATCATGGCGTCATTATTTAGTTGCGATACTAAAAGAGACAGTAATTTCTGCGCGAACAAATATTCAAAAAGGCTATAAGTGATTGGTAACAGTATGTCAGGACACGAGTTGCCAAATGGGAATTTTTAAGGAATTAATCTAATGTCTTCTAATCTCTTGAAAGCATTTTAGATGTGACTTACCGCCAGTTGCAGTCGTACATGATGATTTTAATTCTTGATCCGATCAGAGCTCTTTCTATATTCATGCATTTGCCGGAAGCGGGGTGTTCAATAAGTCTGGCATCCCTATTTCTGAGAGCGTGGCCCGCAATCAGTCCAAATAGATCGCCCGCTACGGAAATGGCACTAAATTGACCATCGGCTTGTAAAATGAACGTTGAAATTGCCAGTAAAAGGCTTAGCGACATGATACTGGTATTCATTCTGGGAAAACAAATTTGTAAATATCGTGATGTCAGAGAAATCCATAAAATTTCGTATTTTAACAATCACTGCAGCTGAGCGTGTAAACAACTCTATAATAAATAAGTTCCCTTTAAACAAGAGCGCAATTAGCTCTTGAAATCTCGCTAAATTATCTACAGTGTTAAGAAAATCCTTTGATAAAAATAAGACATTTTATCTTAAAGACTTGAACAAATACGATCAAAACGCGCTGAAATTAAATTTTATGATGATGATTTTAATCGAATTCCCATCAAAATTATAAATAATGATAGAAATTTTAACAATATCAAGATGTTTTAAACAAATTGCATGCATTTCTAATGTGCAAGCATTAATTCGATCAAGACGTTTAAATCGATATGTTATTTATCTATCGTTTAAATATAGATAATAAGAAGTTAAAAAGATTTAATTTAGCTCAATTTCTAACAACTTGAGTAAAACATGCTCAGATTTGATTTAATATATCAAAAATGGATTAATTACTAGTATCCTAATTAAAACAAACTAAATCTGATCAACATGATTCGATGTAAATTGGATGAATAGTTTTTATCCTAAACACTTCATAAATAATCATGTTGGATCTTAGTTTAATTCATGCAATCTATTGGCTTTAATTAATTTCGTAGCTATTATCTAACCTTAATTATTCAAACCTCAATTAATCTAAACTTAGTTTAAAAAATCAAAATATTTTTAAACTTAGTTTAAAAAATCAAAATATTTTTAAACTTAGTTTAAAAAAATCAAAATATTTACATTATAGGTCAGCAAAATGCTTCGTCTGCAAGTCGATAAATTCAAAATTCGTTTTGTAACTCAACCCAGGCAGAATTGTATTATATACCTTTTTGAACAAGGAAAGATGCACGCATATTGCGACTAAACAAGAAATGTTACATCCTTTTCTCTGTCAAATTTCAAGGTTAAACCGCCGGGCATTAGAGCTTTAAATTTTTGCTTTTTCATTTGCCGTATCTAATATTACCTTTTGAATAAAATGAAGTGGTTTTATAATTAAGGTATTACCTTAATGTGGCCCTCAGCCGCTTCGCGTGGCTTGGGAAGGAACGTAACTTGGCTATAGGGTGAAATGACAGCTAGATATTTAACGATATGTTTCTGTCAGTTATGTAATCGAGGGAAATGGGTCCGACAGAGGTTGTTTATCTATTGCGCAATTTTGAGCTAAATATCTAGTTCTTCGAACACTTCTAAATTTGGCCTGCAGCTTTGTTATGAAATGCATTTTTTAATTTATGAAGTATTCAAATATGAATATGCAAATTTAGGTCTAGAGTTTAAAAGGATAACGGCGGATAAATAAATAATTTTATTTTGTATACCAACACTTCAATCAAATAGAATATAAAAATACTTGGTCATATCATTAGAAAATAATATATAGCTCCCTATAAGTATGAAACGTAGTACATTTTCACACTACAGCATTTGCTCCCAGATTTGGCGCGCTTACGCTTTTACGCCCCGTGGGAGAAGTTTTGGAACTACGAGTAAAAGGGGGGCGAAACCGCCGCCGCCACCTAAGGTGTCCGCGAAAGGCACGATGGGCCGGGGAAATATTGCCGCGCCCGTAGAGACACAAGATAATCCTTACCTCGTACCAGTGCAGGCGTTAGCCTCGTTCGTCAAAATCTCGGGCCATCTATTAATTTATTATGATAATTTTGACATGTACTTAATCAGTTATAATTATCATTGTAATAACGTCTAGACCTTTAACTCTTCAATTACAATATAAAATTCGAGAATTTTCTAAACAAATAATTCATCTTTTTAACACCAAAAACTCTTAATAGGTGGCATTAGAAACTTTTACAAATTTCAATGGAAGAAAATGCTGTTTACATGGCTTAAATGTAGAGTTTCATACTTATAGGGAGCTATATATTATTTTCTTATGGTCATATATATACATCATAAGTTCATAAGATATGTTCCACAAGTTTGTCATTGGTTACTGAGAGCTTGTCATGATGTGATTTAGGTGACTCATCATAGATTCTCGTAATGTGACGCCTGGTGAGGCGCTGTCATAGGCTTAGTACAGACAAAATATGAAGATGGATTGCAAAACCAAGCGTAGTTAATTTAAACGTCGTTTTCAGTAAGTCTCCAGAATTACGAAGTATATGTAGCCTAGTGTCATACTTATGGAACAAATCTTATAAACTTATGATACATGTTTTTGGGAAGTGCACTTATGGCTGCAAATCTTTCAAGTTTGCAAATTGCATGAAGAAAATAAACTATAAAAATAAGACTAATCAGGAAACACAAATGCCCAAGAGTCGTGAGTTTACCACAATACCTAGAGCTCGGAAATTTCTATCCATTACCCACAAATTGGTGGATAACCGATTACTTATAAACAAAGTTGTAGATTTTAATACGATTTAACATGTAAGTTCTGTGGATAA
Organism: Phalangium opilio; assembly: GCF_054372755.1. Classification (NCBI taxonomy): domain Eukaryota; kingdom Metazoa; phylum Arthropoda; class Arachnida; order Opiliones; family Phalangiidae; genus Phalangium; species Phalangium opilio. The sequence continues at coordinate 12,639,738 of NW_028324148.1, forward strand.
TTTTCGAGTATGGATTAAGATAAAATAACGTGGATAATGGATGTTTGCATTAATGCTAATGGTGGGCATTTTGAACAATACCTCTAAAACTGCTACTAGCTTTGTACATGTACGAATAAATGATACCTTAACTGGAAACTCTTCTTTGTTTGTAACCAACTTTTATTGACCAGTCCTTCCACCTTTAATAATACGCTTCTGCTAGAAAATGGCTCATTAGAATTCTAAGATGGAAGGGTATTGGAATTGTCTAAACAAGATGGGCAAGCTGATACGTCTTACTCCAATTTGTGACATTTTTCACGTTTTGGAGGTCAATGTTTGGGGACCCGTATCACCGAAACTAAGCGTTGTAGACCCCATGTTCTTTGACACTTTTCACTCAGTTTGACCCAAAGAACACACCCTTCAATTTATGACATGCTTATCAGAAACACCCTGTATATCTTTTTAATCAGGAAGGTTAATCCTTATTACGACTAAACTAGAAATAATAGTTAACATAATATCCATAAGTATGTATCTTAACATTGTTTTATTTATAATTTCTTTGGATAAGAGATACTTAACTACTGCGAATTGGAATAGTCTGCATTTGAAAGTTAACCAGTCGGTAGTTATTTTTCCATCACCTTAATTTGCTGAAACGGCATACTAAGAGCAAGAAGTGTTACTTTTAAAGGAATCGTACCTATCAGTCAAAAATCTTCAAGGTTGAACGCGCGGGCTTAACGAGTTTATCTTTACGCCCAATTTATCTCTAACTGGAAAAGGGTATCAAGTGGTTATATTACGATATAACCTAAATGGGGTCCTCAACCTTCCTAACACAATCAAGGAACCCAACTTGGCTACAGGGAATGATAAACCTATCGTTTAAGTTAGTGAGAAATTTAACAGATGGTCTTTTCCGTGGACTGTCATTTTAAATCAATTACGTAATATTTACGTCATGGATATAATTTATGCCACGGTACTTGATTCTATCAGCTATAAATTTAGTATGCCAGGTTATAATGAACTTGCGTATTCAGTTTCTACCTTAGAAGGGGCCTAAAACCCTCAAGTGGATAGATTTTCAATGTAAAAATGCGCATCAATTATAGAATTTAAGTTAACTATAAAGAGTTTGCAAAGATTTAAGGGTAGTTCAATACTTACGTATTTTTACGACTCTTTGTGAACCATGTTATAGCAGAGGTTTAGTAGCAAAGATTTCAGGGTAGTGCAATACTACGTCTTTTTTACGACTCCTTGTGAACCATGTTATAGCAGAGGTTTAGTATCAAAGATTTCAGGGTAGTGCAATACTACGTCTTTTTAACGACTCATTGTGAACCATTATATAGCAGAGGTTTAGTATCAAAGATTTCAGGGTAGTGCAATACTACGTCTTTTTTACGACTCCGTGTGAACCATGTTATAGCAGAGGTTTAGTATTGGCTTTGTCTGTCTGTTTGTCTGTTCCGCCATGCTTGCAATTTGCAAATTGAAGCAAATGTGTATGCACTGTCTAGAAATTAGAAAATTGTTTCATTACGTCGTAGACAAAGGGACCACACTTTGTTCATAAATTTTGTAATTAATTACAGGGCCTTCAATGAAGTACTTAATTTTTTGTGACAACAGCACAATGAGCTTAATTATAATCTCCCCTCCCACACCTTGCTTTAAACGGTGCTTTGAAATTTAGAATGCTCTTGATATAATTCAATATTAATCTGCCCCTTGTTCACGCCTTGTTTTTGGAAAGACTAAGCGTCTAGTTTTCCAATATGCAAAACGCCTAATCCATTTAGAATATTTTTTCTATAAAATATCGCACTGTGTTTATTTTTTAATAGAGCTCGGCATTATCTATTCATTATTCTCGTTATTTTATCTTAATCCATACTCGAAAATTATCCACAGAACTTACATGTTAAATCGTATTATAATCCACAATTTTGATTATAAGTAATCGGTTATCCAACAATTTGTGGGTAATCGATAGAAATTGCCGAGCTCTATTTTCTAATAGTGTCGTAAGGTGTTCTCAGGTCTTCTATATTTTCTGATAAACTGGTTCAGTTTAAGCAAAGTTAGGAATTGATAAATGAAACTCGTTCACATTTCATCTCAAATATAACACTCATATTTGCAAAATCTCTATTTTATTTATAATAAGCGTACATTTTTATTAAATAACAAAATTTTTTCTAAATAAATAAATTTTGAACTACATGATCGAAATGGCGCTCTTAATTTTTGTTGCAGTCTCTTTTTCCGGTGCATACTCTCCATTTTTGATCACGGTCATTTCCATCGCAGTTGACCGATCGTATTCCGGATCCATTTCCATGTCCATCGGCTCTCAAGCAGCGACCGGTGGATCGTTGGACAATCTGATATTCATCATGGCTAAGTTTGCGAAATTCGAATTGCTGTCTGTTATCGTCCTTCTTGCAGCCGATTGTGTATAGGGGGTCATTGTAGTTGTTGCCGGTGTAAAGACACATGTTCGAGTGACTGGCAGCTCCTTTGATCAAGTACGCACCATTGAGCTCTCCAAAGTAAAAGAGTTCGTTGACTGGAGTCAACCAATCTCTAGAAAATAAACATTAAATGACGTGAGTTTTACTTATATTGAGGTTCCAACGGCATGGTATTAAGTGCTGTTCTCTATTTGCGTATAAACAACATTTTGTCAACACAGAAATTGTTAAGAGAAGTAGTAATCGTATTGAAACTGATTCTAGCTCAACCCTTATTATCCCTCTGGGGCATTCTTTAAAACAAATGTCTGCTACTGTGATGTCCCTAACATGCTGGCTAATCCTCAACGCACCAATTTTACCTTGCCAAGGACAGAAACTGCAGCCCATATGGGCGGAGCTAAAACTATCCTTTACCAAGCCTAAGGGCCCGTCAACTTAACCCTCCGACTTTGTGAGCATCTAGTGGCATTTGATTGAACTAAACCACAGAGACTTGGACGACGCAATCAACCTCAGATTCACAGTAAACCGAGTACGGGTTACATCTAACCACGCAACACAGTAAGACTTTCACTACAGTAAACTGCAAAGCTTCTACCTCCTCTTTGGTCAAAGGTACAGCGTGTACACCCGTCCTGCGAGAAACTAACCGCTAGCTAGCTTATATGAAGATTGTAAGGAGTAAAAATGTCAATAACAAATGTTTTGGTTTTTGACGTATGAAACTTGTTTTATAAGTCATTTGTGAGCGTGCCGGGTTTCGGTAGACAGTTTGGGATTTTATTTCCACCTGATAAAGACGGCTCTCACGCACTTGCTCCCTCTAGTGGTGTAATTGCTACCTTTGGCCGAGAACCAAGCCAGACAGCTGATGGTCACGTTTTAAGTTTTTGTTATTTTCTATTTCAAACGGTGTTAAGTTGAAGTTCTGACTAACTGAGCGATAATCAACACCCAACCCAAACTGTTATACGTAGAAGGTTAAAATTTCTCAGGGACGTTACTCTAAAGCAGTAGGCTCGTACTAAAAAAGATTTCCAAATCCAGGGTCATCTTGAAAAATGGCGGAGAGAAGTGTAAATAACCTTTATCTCAAACTGATTGCACAAATAACTAGTTTGCTGGTTCCCTTTATACTATAAACGGGCATTATGACTTTTTGGATTGCCTTTTTGCCATTTTCAAAATGGCCGCCTGAATGGCAATGGCGGGTGCCTTTGCAACTAGTCATGACATGGACTTCAAACGATTACAGACATGGCGTCATTGTTTAGTTGCGTTTCTTAAAGAGACAGTAATTTCTGTGCCAACAAATATTGAAAAAGGCTAGGACACGAGTTGCCAAATGGGAATTTTTAAGGAATTAATCTAATGCTTTTTAATCTCTTGAAAGCATTTTAAATGTGACTTACCTCCAGTTGCAGTCGTACATGATGATTTTAATTCCTGATCCGATCAGAGCTCTTTCTATATTCATGCATTTGCCGGAAGCGGGGTGTTCAATTAGTCTGGCATTTTTATTTCGGAGAGCGTGGCCCGTAATCAGTCCAAATAGATCGCCCGCTACGGAAATGGCACTAAATTGACCATCGGCTTGTAAAATGAACGTTGAAATTGCCAGTAAAAGGCTTAGCGACATGATTCTGGTATTCATTCTGAGAAAACAAATTTGTAAATATCGAGATGTCAGAGAAATACTTAAAATTTCGTATTTTAACAATCTCTCTATCTGAGTGTGTAAATAACACTATTGTACTTAAACTAAAGCGCAATTAGCTCTTAAAATCTCGGTAAATTTACTAGAGTGTCAAATTAACAAAATCGTTTGATTTAAAATTAGACATTTGATCTTAAAGACTTGATCTAAACGTGTTGAAATTTAATTTAATGAAGATGATTTTAATCGAATTTCCATCAAAATTTTAGATTCTGATAGAAACTACATAAGCTATAAACCAGAAGCCGTTTTGCTATAACTTGATCAAGATGTTTAAAAAATTGGATGCATTTCTAATGTGCTAATCCTTAATTTGATGAAGAAATCTATATGTAATCTATCGTTTAAATATAGAACAAAATAAGTAAAAATAAAAATCATCCACGTGTAATTTTTCAATCAACATGTTTAAACCAAATTGGTTTTGGGTGAAAACATGCTCAAATTTAATTTCATATATCGAAATGGACCAATTATTAGTATCCTGATCGAAGCAAGCTAGATCTGATCAACATGATTTGATGTAATTTTATCAATTATTTTTATCCTGATCAAAACATGCTAAATCTGATCAACTTGATTCGATGTAATTTTATCAATTATTTTTATCCTGATCAAAACATGCTAAATCTGATCAAAATGTTTTGATATAAATTGGATCATTAATTTTTATTCTGATCAAAGCATGCTAAATCTGATCAACATGATTCCATGTAAATTGGATGAATTATTTTTATCCTGATACACTTCATAAATAATCATGTTGGGTCTTAGTTTAATTTATCTGTTCTATCGCCTTTAACTAAATTTCGTAGCTATTATCTAACCTTATTTATTCTAAAATTAGTTTTAAAAAAATCAAAATATTTACCTTATAGGTTAGCAAAATGCTTCGTCTGTCAGCAGATAACTTCAAACTTCGTTTTGTAACTCAACATAGGCAAAACGTCGTATTATATACGTTTTCGAACAAGGAAAGACGCACTCCTATTGCGACTAAACAAGAAATGTTACATCCTTTTCTCTGTCACATTTCAAGGTTAAACCGCCGGGCATTGGAGCTTTAAATTTTGCTTTTTCATTTGCTATGTCTAATATTACCTTTTGAATAAAATGAAGTGGTTTTATAATTTAGGTATTACCTTAATGCGGCCCTCAGCGGCTTCGTGTGGCTAGGGAGGGGACTCAATTTGGCTATAGAGTGAAATGACAGCTAGATATTTAACGATATGTTTCTGTCTGTTACGTAATCGAGGGAAATGGGTCCGGCAGAGGTTGTTTATCTGATGCGCAATTTTGAGTGAAGTATTTAGTTTAAATTTCGCCTGCAGCTTTGTTATGAGGATAATGAAATGCATTTTTTAATTTATGAAGTATTCAAATATGAATATGCAAATTAAGGTCTAGAGTTTTAAAGGATAACAGCGAATAAATAAATAATTTTATTTTCTATACCAACACTTCAATCAAATTGAATATAAAAATACTTGGTCATGTATATACACCATAAGTTCATAAGATATGTTCCACAAGTTTGTCACTGGTTACTGAGAGCTTGTCATGAAGTGACTTAGGTGAAACATCATGGATTCTCGTAAAGCGACGCCTGGTGAGGCGTTGTCGAATGTAATAGGAAGATGGAATGCAAACGCGAGTGTAGTCAATTTTCGCGTCGTTTTTGAACTAGCTTTCAGTAAGATTCTAGCATTACGAACTATAGGTAGTGTCATACTTATGGAACATATCTTCTAAACGTATGATGTATGTATTATGTTTTGAGAAATAAATATTGACCGTTTAAACTATCTTTTTTTGAACAATATCTTGAAGAGTACGACATTACTATGAAGTCACTTAACAATATTAGAGATGCACTTTTGGGAACTGCAGTAATGGTTGCAAATTTTTCAAGTTTGCATACTGCATGAAGAAAATAAACTCTGTAAATAAGTCTAATCAGGAAACACAAATTTGACCAATTGCCTAAGCCTCGTGAGTTTACTAGAGTACCCGCCGACATCTTAAAGTTTCATCCTCAAACAATGGAAACAACAGAAAAAGATTCTCTGTATCACTTATATTTTTCCCTGTTACTTAATGTTTTTACTTCTGTTTTTGAAATAGGAAGTTCATATATGTTGCAGCTAAACAGAAATATCATCTTTTTTCCCCATCTGTTATTTAGAAAATTTGCGTAATGATTGAAATAGCGATGCTTTAATACTGGGAATTATGGAATTATTAGAAATTTTTTATTTGAAGGGTTAATTGAAGTATGTTATGCTTTTTTCATTACCTAATGCTTAATTTCTAAAGAAAGTTTTGATAATTCTCACGTTATTAATAGAGATTTTGCCTGAAAACTGAAACATCACCAACTTTTTTGACACATAACAATTTGGTTGACGGAAATTGTGTCAGACTTCAAAGTAAACCCATACCTAATTCTATCTGCTTACACCAAGAGCAAGCCATAGTTAATGTCGCAAGCGTGAAACCCTAAATTACCTTAATGAGAAAAATTACGATGTATAATGAAACTATTAGCGGAACAAATTTTAATTTGGGTATATTCAAAGTGGGGTCCTTAAGCGGTTTTCTCGCTTTATATTAATAAATAAGGGACTTTACTTGATGATATACCAAGAGATTATATTTTGAAGGAAAGAAACCATATTTTTTTTTTCGTTGCACCATTTTTATGTAATTTGACCTAGCACGCTTTTAACGGGTACGCATGAGGAAAAACGCCATCAATATTTTTAACCGTGAATATGAAACTTCGGATAAGTCAACTATGGTAGAATTAGAGATGTGAAATTACCTAAAAGTTCAATATTAAAATTTTTGGAAAAAAAATCACCTAAATAAAATTACCCATTCAAATTTTACGAAAAATAAAATTACCGGTTCAATTTTTAGGAAAAAATAAAATTACCGGTTCAATTTTTAGGAAAAAATAAAATTACCGGTTCAATTTTTAGGAAAAAATAAAATTACCGGTTCCATTTTTAGGAAAAAATAAAATTACCGGTTCAATTTTTAGGAAAAAATAAAATTACCGGTTCAATTTTTAGGAAAAAATAAAATTACCCATTTTGTTTTTAGGAAAAAAGTAAAATTACCCATTTAAATTTTAGGAAAAAATAAAATTACCGGTTCAATTTTTAGGAAAAAATAAAATTACCGGTTCCATTTTTAGGAAAAAATAAAATTACCGGTTCAATTTTTAGGAAAAAATAAAATTACCGGTTCAATTTTTAGGAAAAAATAAAATTACCCATTTTGTTTTTAGGAAAAAAGTAAAATTACCCATTTAAATTTTAGGAAAAATAAAATTACCCATTTAATTTTTAGGAAAAAATAAAATTACCCATTTAATTTTAGGAAAAAATAAAATTACCCATTCAAATTCAGTTATTCATAAGCTTCAGTTAAAACCAATTTTACTAAAAAATCTACATACCAAATTTTTTTTAATTTAGACATAAGACCAATGATAAACAATACCTATAATGAAACAAAAAAAAACACCTCATTTTAGATCTTTTATTGGTTATGTTTAAAAAACTGTTTCTAAAAAACTTGATCAATTACGTTTCATTAATAGTCACGTTCTTATAGAGTACGGTTCCCACCCGAACGGCCTACGGAATATCATCGGTTTTTTAAAGTTAAAACAGTTTTAGGAGTTTAATCGTTTATATTACATCCCTAAATTACAGTTAATTCTCACAAAAACTAGATATTCAATTGAAATTACCTTCAAGAACTTCGAAAAGGTTTGGAAATTTAAATTAAATGATTGGTTCTTTGAGTTTTAGAACTGAAAAGCTAAGCCTTGGCTTGGTGTACCTTCCATGTGACTTGAATTCGTAGATGTTGCATGTATGGATCTAGATACCCTACCTGAGGTTAGGCCCCTTGATGAAATTCATTGATAGAACTAGAAAAATGTATCATTCTTATGCATATTTATGAGTATAAGTCTTCGTCAACGTCGGGTCCAAACCACTTTACTTAGAACGCTGAATATTTGCTAGGACTATAGTCTTAATTAGTAAAGGCGCACTAAGAAAGAGACTGCGGCCATCTTGAAAAATGGCAGACATAAGTGTAAAAACCTTTATTCAATAACTTTAAACATTCGTTCTCTATATCAAAGAAGATTGATGTAATTTTCTATCTAAAGTCTAGCAAGCCAATAATCTCTCGATTTCGATGTTGATGTGCAAGTGCGCGATTTTCTGATGCATTGCACTGAGTAAGGGCAACCCTACACGCTCAATAATTTGCGCAAAAAATGTGGGGCCCGTTATTTAAGTTACAGAGTATAAATAAAAGGTTGTCCACACTAATATTTGTGCAAAGTTCAAATGCGAACAATATTTCGCATTCGAATAAAACTAAAGGCTGTGTATTTAACGATTTATATGTTATGTTTGGTCAATAAAATTGTACACCGTTCATGGACTCAACATCAACTTCTTTATTGTTATAAAATATATTCAATATAATCTAATAAATCGTGTGGAATATGATCAATATATTTGTCCAATAAAATTTTAAATTTTTGTTCTACATATTGAGCTTTTAATATCATGATAGATTTTTATTTGCACAATTAGTGAAAAGTCTTGGGAATAATTTATAAGATGATGAATTTTATAAATGTCCCTCACTTAATTTGTCCAAAACATTGAGCGTGTAAAGGCCGCCGCTTAAGATGACAATTTTGCCTTTGGCCTATGACGGCGATTGTGTTAGGAAATAAAGCGTTGCGCTCCTATCATGCGCAGTTAAAACTTACGCCAAAACATTTACACGTGACTGGCTATGTTTTACGAAGATAGACTTCGAAACTGACCAAACTTCCCTTGCTTGACCTTCCTTGACTATATGCTCTTGAAGAGCTTCATGGAATTTAAGGTTCGACTTGCCGCCATGTTCTAAAATGGCAGTGGTAATAATGTCCCGACGGTCTGACGAAAGAGCAACTCCTGGTGCGTTGCTGATAGTATTGAAATAAAACGCGTGGAAAACTTAGCAAAGCTCCATACTCTAAAATAAATTTGAAAAATTAAATACTCCGTTCCATTTTCCGTTAGAGCCATTTTTTCATGCTCCTGGCGTTTGTGAAAACGCGGCTTTAAAGTTTAATTCATTCGTTCGTCACAATGCTTTTTAGTGCAATTTTTATGAGCTTTTTGAGAAAGTACCATTTGTTACGTAAAGTTAAGTGCTACGCTCACGCCCATAAATCCATTTTTAGATTCTTATTTTTCATAGTCTCTTGCGCGAACTCAATTAACTTTTCTCTTTTAAGTGTGTGAGAACTTGAAAGTTTGCTTGATATACAAACAACGTGATATAACGTCGAAGTACACTTTAACAAATCAATGAAGGCTTGGCAAAGTTTGCGATTACATTTTCTACACTTATTCGGAACTTTTCCCCCTACAATACAGCATTTCTACCACTCTGACCTTTTTATTCTCACCATAGAGATGTTATAATATATTCTCTAGAGTAACAATTCAGTTTACCGAAACCTTGAAGGAGAAGGTAGTTCCTTCCCATTTGTAGACGTTGCCACAAGTTGGGCATAAGCTTCAGGTGTCACCTGGATATAGCAATTAGAACATCTCCTTACACTTTAGTGTTCGTACGGGGTAAAAATTTAATCGGGGTCGGGGTCGGGGTCGGGGGCAGGTTATCCCCGAAAAAAACAAGTCGGGGTCGGGGTCGGGGTAAGACAACGCATGCTGAAAAATTTTGGAAAAATGATAAAAAAAATCGTTAAATTTCTGGGTGTTTGGAAAGAATCTTTATTAATATACAAATTCGCCGATCCACGAGAGGGAGGATGGTGAACTTTGGAATTTTGGTGACTGTTTTTACTGTATTTTGTTTGTTGTTAGTTACCCCCTTGCCCTTTTTTTTTCATAAAGGAGTAGCGGAGCACTTATTTGAGACGAATGAGATGATTGTTTTGGGCGCAGGACAAAAAATAATTTGCTAAAAATAACCTAACCAAAATCTAACCCCGAAAAAAACCCCGACTACATTTTACATGTTAGGTACCGGGGTCGGGGTCGGGGGGAAAAGTCGGGGATCCCCGGTTTTCGGGGTCGGGGTCGGGGTCCCCGTACGAACACTATTACACTTAACTTCACAACGTAAAAATTATTAAATTTCACTGATGTTTTACCAAGAAAAATATTCCGGTATTCTTAAAGAGCTACAGTCGACCTCAAATTAAGCTACTCCAGTATTCAACTATCCCAACACAAAACAGAAAGGGCCGCACATATTAGAAACAAGTATCCATGCCTTTATTAGGACTGTTCACGAGCTCGAGCCAGCTCGGGCTCGTGACGAGCGAGCCGAGTTTGAGCCGAGTTCGAGCCGAGCCGAGCCGCCACTTTTGCGGCTCGATTAATTATCGAGCGAGCTTTTTTATGGTCGAGCCGAGCCGAGCCGACAGGTATCGAGCCACTACGACTCGCGAGCCTAGTCACTGATATAGTGCTTTCCTTTTAGACTAGTCCTTATTCTCTTCACCAATAGTGTTTCGTTGTATTGTTACATGAAATAAAGCGTGGGAAAAATCTCTCGTCTCTAACCTTGAGCATATTTTACAGAGCGGGTTTTACTGAACTACTACATTCCTAAACATGGGATGGTATTTATAGTCGTTATATATATAACGTTGGTAGTAGCAATTTTTATAAACATGTATATACTAATCGAGAAAGCTCGGCTCGGCTCGGCTCGGCTCGAGTCGAGCCGAGCCGCTGTTTTTTTGACTCGAGCCGAGCCGAGCTTTTAAAAAAAGCTCGCTCAGCTCGGCTCGTGAACAGTCCTAGCCTTTATTATTCAATAAAATTAACTTTATGCCTCTCATATATGCTGGCAGAGTCCACGTGACTACTTATACTAAAATACTGTCATAGATGGCGCTTATTGTATTTTATAAAGATCTTTCGTTCATGATCTTTCTTTTGAGCGTTGTATTATGATAAGCATCGACATTGGGACTCTAGAGGTACAATATATTCGTATCTCTATGTTCAAAACAGTCCCCAGTGTTTGGAATTGTTTAGCTGGCGAAATACATTCGCGTTTCCATAAACATTAACGATATGCTTTTTTATTGAGTGCAATGATATGTTCCTTAAGTGAAGCACAAACAACGTGACTTGTTTCATGCGTGTTGTCAGGGTTCTCTGAAGTAAAAAATAAATTGTTTGCTATTGAATTTGCGTAGTAACAATCTACAATTGCCATAGATGAAACATTGTGCAATAAGAATTGCGCTCGGAAAGTTCAAGAAAAACAGGGAAAAATTTTTGAATTAAGTTTTAAAATCTGTTAAAAATAAAACTTTTGGGGCTTTTTAAGCAAATAAAATCAACTAGTCTGCTTCGCTCAAAACCAATAGACCATTGCGAAAATTACATACAGAGAAACCAACATAGGGGTGAGGCCACCATTGGGGTACTCTCCATCGCACCAAGACACAACGCCAGACGGAGCCCAATTCACACTGCCTCTAGCGGCGCTTCTTAGCGAGACAGAGAATTCCCCAATGGTGGCCTCGCTCGTGTGTGTTGGTTTCTGAGTACGTAATTCCCGAAATGGTCTATTTCTGCTTCTTCGGCACCCCTAACACGCTGGCAAACCTTCTACACACTAATTTTTCCACTCCAGAGGCAGTTAACCAATCAGAACTCTTACACTAGAGCGGAGTTAGAAATAACCTTTGCCATGCTTAACGGCTATGGGAGCATCTAGTGGCATTTTTTTTACATTAAACCACATCCGAGACTTTCTTTATGAGCTACTATTAAACCATTTCTTCGGGCATCTCTGGTATTACTTCCGTGGAATAGCACCTGCTATATATAATTTTATTGATCGATATCGCTGAAATTGGTTAAGCGTGTTAGGTAAAAGCCTTCCGTCATCAAAGGAGTATAGTTAAGTTCGGAAACTTCAGCGTGTTGATATAGTTTCTCGGTAACCAACGAGGGCAGGACTGGATGTAATTACCTTGTTAAAGACGCTGTACACCTTAAATACAAATAACTATTAGGTGTTGCGATATACGCAAGATGTAATGTAACTCCTAGGATCAAGCGAAATAATTTGGGTAAGCTTTTTATGTCACGAGAAAGGAATTAAATAAGTATTAACTTTTAATTCTAAAGCTTAATAGATATTAGCACGCAGTGTTGCCAGTGCTTTCGACTCAAAAATCTCAAAGATACCGCTAAAAATCGCCCAAAGAACTCTACTGGAAAACGCCTTCATTTTCGAATTTCAAGAGGCATCACGAATTTAGTTTCTTGGAAATTTGGAGTTTTCAATTCAAAAAGTTACAAAAACATATTTTTGGTGAGTAATTGTTGAAAATAACTACCAAATACTTAAAAATCCCAGAAAACTCCTTGAATTATGTCCAAAATCCCATTATCCTATTTCCAAAACAGTGGTAGCAGACCTCATTTTAATTTTAATTTATAAATAAAGTTGTATGAACCATGGATCAAAATTTTAATATCTATGACAGTGGTTTATAATTTTGATTAACCTTGGAACACCAAAATAAAAAATTAATCCTATGTACGTCCCTTAACGCCAAGCTTGAAACAGTTTAATGAATTTTAGAATAACCTTGGTATACTAGAACCTGAATCTCTCCTTGGTCATGATGTGGTATTTTTGTATTGACAACGCGTTCCCCTGTTGACCTACACACGGTATTCCAAAATGAATGATTGGACCGAAATGCAGTGGGTTCTATGAGTGATTTTGAGTGCAAAATGTTCTGTGACGATTTGCTCTCAGGACAATCGTAGACATGTTGTTTGGATTGTTCTACGGATGGCTCATTAATAAAATTAAACCGACTTGGTCCAGCGAAAAACGTTTTTGCAATAAATTACTAAATAATTAAACTAACATAGTTAGACTTGATGGTGTTTGATAAAACTTGGAAAAGGCACACCCTGAATAGTTACGGATTAATTTAAAAGTTCAACGAATAGTAATTTCGCTGTAGTTTTTGAGTAATTGGAGGTGAACCATCATGAGAAACCCCATGTTATTTCATTTAACATTTCGGATGAGTGTCATGTCATATCTAAAAGGGACCACCGGACCTGTAGCATAACTTGTCGTTCAGTTTTTTAGTTAGTTTTAAGGGGCCATCCCTAAAGCACTCTTTCAGTCATACGTTGTAAACGGTGGCCCTTAAGGCAAAATGGACCTTTTCGACTCAAAATCGTCAATAGAACTTTGGATATGAATAATACGTTGGTATTTATACATATCTTTGATCCTACCACTTTTTTCGAACACCCTGTTTAAGAATCAATGAATCATTAAGTAAGAAAGATCGTTTATTTCTAATATTTTTCAAAGGCAAATAGTGTTTTTGGGTTTTTCTTTGGTTTTGGAAAACCAAACAATTTAAATTTCAACGAATGCATGCTTTCTTGAAAACTTTAAAAATTTCTTTAAACCAAAGAGTGTATAAATAGCGGGAGTAAAAAGCTTGAATGGAGTTTATTCGCTTTCCGGTGTACGCCAATCTTTTTCTACCCTCTTATTTGTTGAAACTCTGTTAGGAGAAAAAAGTAACAAATAAGTAAAAAGGAAAAGCGAGAACTCCTAAAATGCCTTTCCAAAGCTGCTACCTTCCTTTTACCCTCTTTGTTTAAACCCTATTTCGTGTCCGCACGCAAATTTCGCCAAAATGTTTCCTTTTAAAACGTTTAAGGGAAGGTGAAAAGGAAACTACTAACTTTAAGACCTATCTGCATAGTGAGGCATAAAGCGTGCCACGTTAATTTTGTTAACAAGAAGGCAGGGCGTTGCGCGATTCGTTGGAGGTGCAAATTTATAATTATCCAAGAAATCTCAATTTAATTGAAATTTTAAAATCATTGGGAGGTATTTTCTTGATGATTAACTATGAAGAATTAACCGATAAAAATCACTTTATTTATTTTCTTTTCACTCTCCCTTTAAGTGAGTTCGTTCAGTTATTTTACCTAATGTGCAGAACTTAATGCACACCCTAAAACCCTTTATCGAATTAATGGCTCCTTTTGTTGACGAAGGTTGATGTTCTTTGCAAGGTTGCCCACGCGTGCATTATTGCCAACACGAATTCTGTGAACTCTCTCAGCAACGCTGTACTCTTTCTTTGCAAGAGCTTTCGGATGCGTAGACCACAATGGAGACATTTAAAAATTTCACTCTGTTAATTGCCGTGTTAGACGTGAGTATCTTAACTTTGAACGTAAAGCTTAGCTTAATAGCAAAGGCAATTTGAGGTAACATAAAGTATAATTTATTGGGGTGTCATAACTTCCCTTATAATGCAGGGCTCCCACCAGGTCCTTAGAAGTTCGTTTTAGTAAAATCAGGAATACATAGATGTACTACTGGGAATCTTTAAGAGGCCAAATATCTGATTGACTGTGAGGGGAAGCTCCGAAAGCTTTTAAACCGCCTGCTCCTCCTTCCTCGCGTCTCATTGGTTAGGCGAATGTGTGGGACAGATCAAGATCATGACCTTTTAAGCTGTCGTCTGCTTCAGTTTCGGCTCCTAAATGGTCGGGAAGTGCGAGAACTTGGAACAATTTGACGTTAACGACGTTTTTGAGGCGAAAATTTCTCTAACTGTAACTAAAGTCGACGATTTAGAAGTTAGTGTAGCTAGAAATTCAGTATTGAAAACGAATGATATAATAATTTCGAGCAAAGATGACGTTTACTTCCCCTTAAACCCTAAGCCTTTGCATAGGGATACTGATATTTTGTTTTTGTATAACTTTGGTGAAGAGTGGAAGGAATTAAATTGTTACTCCACCCTGTGAGAATAGTAATATCGAGTTCTTAACTGGAAGCAAGTCTCCAAGTATTTTCGCCTTTTTTTAGAAGCGTAATCCTAGGTCTACTTGTTCAGACGACGTATCATGTTTACATTTGGGTTCACCGCGCATAGGTCACGGGAGTCGCGGCGCAGGTCGCAAAATACGTCAAATAAATTATGCATGACGTCAACGGTGACGGTTTATACACCTCCTCCCCTTTCAGTCAGACACCCAGGCCCTTAAAATGGCCTCTTAAAGATTCCAAGTAGTAAATCTATTTATTCCTGATAAAACTAATAACTTGCAATTTTGTTGCAAAACGAAAAAAAAATTTATACGATGTTCCAAACATTACTTGATACTTAAAAACAGGAGTTTGAGACTTTTTTATATATTGAAGGTATCATTAAATTTCAACAGTGGTCTCGTTTTGGATTCCCACTTTTAAAATTATGGTCTCTATTTTACGGTATTTTCATCAATTAAAGTCCCTTTTTGCACTGTTTTCTTTTGCGATTTTGGTGGGAGCCCTGATAAGGTTTGTGGAGTATTTCAAGCCTCAATCTTTAGCTTCGAATTCCGGCTTGGTTATAAAATGTATTTTCTTCTCTCTATTAAGAACGCTGTATTTTGTATTCGGAATTCAAGGCACGTAGTGTTCGCCCACACATTAAGGAGAGAGGACAAAGTCTAGACTGAAAGTGTTTAGGCATTTAGATCGGTTTGTTTTCACACATTTTTATGCAAAACGGCAGAAACGTATTGGGGATTTTAGAATAATATATTTCACGTATACAGGCCAGAGTCAATTAGGGGTAAACCATTTTGAGGAACATGTTTCCGAGTTTTTGAATTTTTTATATCAATTTCGAGGTCTCATAAACCCCCTTTCCAAATTTCAACTTTCTATACCTCAGCCGAAAGTAGGATACAAAGTTAACCTTTGAAAGGAAAAACGAGCACACGCCACACTGATTTTAAATACAGAGTGATTCTGATGAGTATTTCATAAATTAAATGGTGTGTTATTTGGGTCAGACTGAGTGGTAAGTTTCAAAAACATGGTGTCTAAAACATTTAGTTTCGTAGGTAACATTGGTCCCTTAGACAAGGAAATTTGAACACATGTAGAGTACGACATATCAGAGTGCCCATCTGGTTTAGACAATTTTAATCGCTACTAACTTATTTATTTGTTTCGCAGCATCCTTCATTTCGCGTTATAAAAGATAACAAAACATTGGATGGCAAAGACAATGTCCGATACGAAGGCAGTGATTACGAAATATTGAAAGTCTTATCAGAAAAAATGAAATTCAAGTAAAGTTGTAGATAGTAATCTCCCATTTATTATAAAAGGGTTTCTCAGGTGCGCATTTATTTAATTTTGTACAGTTATATAATATCCACGCCACCGGATGACGTTTGGGGTAATTGCAACGATGACGGAAAGTGCAGCGGAATTATTGGAATGGTCGCCAGAAATGTACGCATTACCTTTCATTTTATCTTCTTCAAATGCAAGAAATACGGTTGGAAAATCAGTCCTTATACTCTCAAAATTTAGCAGTTATTTGCCAACGAACCATAGTAATTCGACAGTAACCTTTTGAGTTAAGATTTGAAAAATGTCACCCAGTCTTCGATGTCTATATCACTGGTTTATCTTTATAAAATTAAGGTTCAGTGCCAAGTATTTCAAAAGTTTACGAAGTGAAGTTAAAGCAGAACCTTTAGCTTTACACTCCCTGTATTTAAAATTACCCACCCAATTCTGGCCACATGTTTGATCATTCGTGTGAATATATGATATCTGGCATTAGTATAATCATGGAAGAGCAGAACAGGAGACTTTTATAGCTCACGTATAAGCTTTTAGTTATAATTACAAATGACGTCACGAAACGGATGCGCAACAAATGTGCTCCAAGAGCCCTTTACTCCGTTAACCATGCAATTAGCAACTTGATTTCAAAACCGGAAGTGAAGTAAACGGACTGCGTCCCTTGCGAGCTGTTGAATGCTACCCTTTTCTACTCCTCCATGGTTTAAAGCAAGTAACCCATTAAAACACGACAATCGATCGCCTCTGTTTCCCAAGAACCATTATAATCTCGTGCTTGCTATTGTTAACGTGAAAGCCTTCGTGGTCTGCTAATTTTGCTATAATACATTTAGCATACATACATATAGACCTTTCTTTAACTTTCCAGGAATGCGATCTTGCAATCTCAACTGTGACTCCTTCGCCATCTCGCGCTCGATTTGTTGATTTTTCTTATCCATATGCGCAGGACGTAGTGACCTTTATGACCAAAGCGCCGGACACAAAGAAGGATACTAATGGTTTATTCATGGTTGACCCCATGAGCGTTCAAGTAAAGCGAAGATATTAATTATTTCTTTCAAAGGGAGGGTGAAAGGGAAAATCAAATGATTCTTTTTATCGATTCTTATACTAATTATAAGACCAGTCTGCATAGTGAAACATCCAAGAAATAACACCAAATTATTTTAAAATTAAAATTAGTTTAAAATTTCATGGATAAATTTAAAGAAGTACCTCCGACCCATCGCGTTGCCTTTTTGTTAGCAAAATTCTCTTGGCACGCTCCGTATCGAAGGAAATTTATCGCAAGATTTGATATAGTTTGCGCGTGATGTGACAATCGTGACGTGAGACATGGAGCGGCCACGATAATTTTTTTAATAAAAAGGCAGGGAGTTACGCGATTGGTCAGAGGGGTTTATTTAAATTTATCCATGAATTTTCAAACTTTATTTTAAAATCATTCGGTGTTATGTTTCACTATGCAGTTTGCTCTTATAATTAGTAGAAAAATTTATATAAAATCACTTTATCATCCTTTTCACCCTTTTTTTAAAAAGGTTTCTGTGTAGGGTAGGATATTGCTACCACCTCGGACAGATACTTTTTTAAGCGCATATTTCAAAGAGAACGCAGTTAGTAGTGCCCGTTAGCTTTAAATCGGATGCCACTGGCCACGTGATAAGCTTTAAACAAGTTCTTCCTCCCTCTCTCTCTCGTTGCGAGGGTTAAGAATTACGGTTGCCACTTGCCTGTCTAAAAACCGTTTAAAGCAAGTCTCCTTGACTGCGTTCAACAACCTTCATCGAGAAAAATCAGATTTTTCTCCATTACATTTATTTTTGCAACTCAACCTCATAAGTTTTTGAACGAAATCCAAAAGCTCTTGGACAAGCTATAAATTTTTAAAGGGGCATGAGGTGTCAGAGGAAATTTTCAGGGATGAGGACGCCATTGTGGTATTCTCCCTCGCGCTCAGAAGCTAAAAGGTTGAAGTCTCTTCCCCACTTACGTGAACGAAGTCCTCCCAGCATGCTCAGCGTTTTGGTAGGGTTGCACGGTACTGAAACTATGTCACAGAATTTTAAAAAAGAAATTTCCTGTTATAAATATTAAAACTAGATCGGGGTTGCACTGGCAAGGTTTTTTTTAATAAGCGATAGATCTCCTAAATCTCACTCTGGTGTAAGAACACGTTTGTGAAGGAAAATATGTATTTCCTTCGTAGCTTTGGATCTTTTTTATGGGATTCCTAGCGATTTCGTACGTTGTTGGTAAACTGTTGATCATTTTCAACTTGGTGGATAGAAAGGCTCTGCAATTGAGAATTTTACTGGCTATAATATTTCGACAAGGTATAATTGCAATTTTCACGTATGCATTTCTCAACTAAATGGTTGTGATTTCAACAACAGTTTTTTAAATTTGATCAATTTGTTTTTAGACATATCATTGAAGCTGATTTCTAATTCGTATCTGAACTCGTTGATGCTAATTACTATTGTAATCGTCTGTGGCGTAATTACCAAACTGTACGAATGCATGATTACTTCAACGGCCAGCACAGCCCCACTCTCTCGACCAATAGACACGGTTGAAGATGTGTTGGACGCAGTTGAAAAGGAAAATTATGTTGTAACGTCGATAGAGGGAACTCACGCTTTAAGATTTTTAAAAGCAAGACTAAGTATAACAAAAAACCTTCAATTATTTCTTCTGTTAAATTCAAAAGCAATTGTTACCAAAATGTTATCTTAAAGTTCTGGGTATAAGTTTAAGACCATTAAACACAGAGTGGCTGGAATGGCGATACGGGGCGTGGTTTTTTTAAGGAAACGCCTCTAGCGCTACGCTGAGACCAATGTCGAAACTTTTTCGACAAAAACCAGGGTCATAACATGATCTGCGAGTTGAAATGTTTCGAGACTATCCCGTTAGGGGCGGCAACTGGCGATGCCATTAGAAAAACTGGAATTGAGCTTATCATCCAAGTCCATCTGTGTTTAATGGTCTAACGTTTAGACTCACTTGACTGTGCTGATATTGACTATATTTTACAATCAAAAATATTCCCTGTATAGAAAAACCGTTCCAATTTCTGATTTGGTTTGTTAGAATATAAGTACGAAATTCGCTCATTTTAGTCAGCAAGTTCTGGGATCGTAAAAACCTTACGCGATTCGATGTCAGCTGATTTCCGAGCTCCAGAGACGATTAAGATATTCGCCGAACGAGTTAAAAATGAGCGATTAGTCCTGCTTAACAAGAAGTCAGAGTTTCTGAAAACTCTGAAAATTTTCCATATTTCGGCTGAAGAATTTCATGTTGGATACGAAAATTTCTACGCTGGTTTGGCTTCAATTGCGTTTCGTAGAGGTTTTCCTTTCAAACATCTCGTTAATAGATGGTAAAACGTTCTATTTGAACAGCTAGTAGTATTTATTGTGTAAGGTTACCTTACGTTTTGTTTTGCACTTTTAAGCACTGAAACTTTTTTTTGTGTGTCTAAAAACTTTTCACACGCAGACAAATATATAGTAGTAAAAACTATGGTAGTAAGACTGGCGCAGCTATGCCAGGAAATAGGGAATTTCGTGTGGGTTGGGTAATACGTACAAATAAAAGTGCATACATTTATTATAACATTGAAAAATCAGGAAATTTTGAAATTGAAAGTGTGAACTAACATTACCTAACTTCTGGAATTTCTTTGTAACACTCTTATGCATTTCTCACCAGCTTCAATTTTCACTCATCAACCTCATTCAACTTCATTTTTAACTCATCTGAATTTTTGCACTTATGAATGCACTTGGTTATTGCTAGCATAAATTATGTAAAACAGGATTTAGCTTTTTGCTTTATTTTGAAATGTTCTAATTAATTTGAACGTCGTTTTAGGCTTAGGAGATGTGTCTCTACTGGTCACATTTCCAAATGGGATCAGGATGATATGGAAATCCGCGTTGAGAATGATGATTCTAACACAATCAGTTATATAGAATTCAACGATCTGAAGTTCATTTTTGCGACTTCAATTTGCGGATGGTTATTGAGTATTGTTACGGTGTTACTGGAAAATGCGTACTACTATTCAGCGAAACGTTACACGAATTACAGAAATAGATACCAACGTCGTAAATTATCGTACAATAGAGTTAAATAATTGATGCTTCGTTAATATCGGACAATGTTTAGTTTAAATCCGTAAAATGAACAAATCTTTTGGAATCTTTCATTTTGCAAATGAAAATTTGTTCCATACTCTCGCTTCGATTGTGGCTCGCAAAGGTTTCCATGGAAAATCTCTTTTGAAAAAGTGGTAAGATTACAATGCCCAACTTTTTGTTACCTACTCAGTTTAATTTGTTTTGGAAATCCTCGAAGCTGTTCCCGATCATTTGAAACAGGCAAATTTTATCTCACGTTTTAGGTTAGGATTACTGATCTCCTCTGGTCACGTGGCTAAATGGGAACATGACGATTTGAACTTGCGCAATGAAAGCATTAAAGGACATTTAATGGTCGGTTACTTAGGATTCGAAGATCATGTGTTTGTATTCTGGAGTGTTATAAGTGGATTTCTACTTGGTATCATTTCGGTCTTGTTGGAAAACTTATTTGATATTGTTAAGGAACGTTACTGGAAACTTAGGCAAATTTCAAACAAATAGTTACTGGATATAAAAATCTAAATTTGCACCAAACTTAATCAATCTTGTTGTTAAATTAAGAGTTTAATTCATTTTTCGTGTAAACTGGGTTTTAACGAGTCAAGTTCTATGAAATTGTATTGTGTTGAGTGCACATTCAATAATATCTTTAAACGCACTAAAAAGCAAAAGTCGTCATGTATTTAGGTGGCACTATCTGTGTCTCCAGCTTAGTTCCGAAGTGTGGATAGCGACATCTCTCGCCAATAAGCGTAAACATGGCGCCCCATTTCATTTCCCCCAAGAAACTGCTACATTTAGTTTGGAATACGATGGGCACTGCTTATATTAAAGTTGTTTTTAAAATATAGTCGCTCTAAAGCTTATTTTGATTTTTCAACTCAAGTTTTCCGCTGAATCTGGATCTATGAACTGCTGATAACATTTTATCGAACTGTGTTTTGCGAGTATAAAATATTTACAAAATGATTCTGGTTATTATTTCCTATCAAAATATTCTAATTAATTTGAACATCGTTTTAGGCTAAGGAGAAGTGTCTCTACTGGTCATATTACCAAATGGGATCAGGATGATATGGAAATCCGTATTGCGAATGATGATTCTAACACAATCAGTTATATAGAATTGAACGATCTAAAGTTCATTTTTGCGACTTCAATTTGCGGATGGTTATTGAGTATTGTTACGATGTTACTGGAAAATGCGTATTATTATTTAGCGAAACGTTAAAAGAATTACAGAAATAGATACCAGCGTCGTAAATTGTCATTCAATAGAGATAAATAATTGATGCTTCGTTAATATCGGACTATAATTAGTTTAATCATTTTGAAGAACAATTTCAACCATTCTACTTTTACTTCTGCTTCCAAAAGGGTTTGCAAAAGAATCTGTTCGAATTCTGCAGGCTGATTGGTTTTTGATGTGACCAACGAAAGAATCCATTAAAAGTGCTATTTATTTTGAGTATCTACCTAGACTTACTATTTGTTTGCGGGTACAAATCCTAGACGACGAAGCAAGCATACAATTAACTTTTTTAAAATGAAGAGATTTTTGCGTAAGAACCGGGAATCGAGCCAGGTTAACTCAAAATTAAAATCAGATAATTTTTGAATTGGTTTAGTTACATATTTTTATGTGATTGAGTTTATAAACATCTGGTCACGTGGATCAAGAATAGGTATTAAAGGCAAGAATAAGAATGTTGTGTAATTGAGAATGCGAAGACAAGTGTAAAAATTGCGTGATATAATAATGAAAATGATTTATCGATCTTTCAAGCTAAGAGTAAGTTTTTTTTTCATCATTTTTTTCCTCGGGTAGCGCTTAAAAATTCCGCATAACACGCTGCAGTCGCAGCCTTAAAAAAATACATCATAAACGCCGAGGTGTTATACGCTTCAAACGCCGAAGTAATTGCGTGGGGGATATAATCGTCCGAAAACGCCTTTTGAACGCCATTTATATGGAAATCTACGTATTATATTTTTACCATAATGATTTATTCACAAAGCGCTTTAGTTGGTGATAGAGCAACGTAAAAGAAGCGTCGTGAAAGCCGAAATTAATGGTTTTCATTCGTCTTTTTCCATATAAGTGAAATTGATATTATGGTTTAATGTATAAAAGCACTCCGATATCATTTTACTGCATTTATCGCTCGGAAACCTTTCATCAGACTTTAAGAACAAAACTTACGCACTTTTTTGTCGCATTTCAGTTTCGAAAAAAACATACAGGATAAACCAAGTTCTAAAATCAAATATTAGAAAAAACTTATGCCTCTATGTGGATCTTTAACCGAAATTGATTAGTACTAGTTGCCGAGGCCATAAACGTGAGTACCGCTGAAAATTCGATATGATAATTTAAAGAAGAATAGCATGTTTATTCAGTTAATAAAGCAATTGTTCTCGTATTGACTGCGTAGTTATGCTTTTTTATAAAATCACTACGCATTGTTTGAAAAGAACTTAAAGGAATTGCACTGTTTTCATATGAGGACGTTTGTTTGTATACTCGTTCTGAAGCTTTTCTAGGTGCTTCAATAACTTGAAGGCGTACGATGGTGTTGTCCTTAAGTAGTGAAAGGGGTTGAAAAATAAATCAATTTCTAAATCATTTCGCAACATTTATGCGTCGGAAACAATAAAACGAAGCTTTTACTGGCTCTTACTCAGTGCTTTGGAACCAAAACTGACAGACTTGTTTGTCAGATTTTAGTTCCGCAGATTTCAGTATAGTCCAACCTTTAAATTTCGATCTTAAAACCATTTTTCAAATGGAAACTTCCTTTAATTCGTCTCTGTCTATTGCAGCCGTTAACGTGAGTTTCAATCGCCTAGCAATATTTGCTGTTAGCAATTTTAATTAATTTTCTATGTATATTTCGTAGCATTCTTCATTTCGTTTCATTAGTGATGGTAACAAGTTGGGAAAACCAAAATATTACCTCTCCGAGTCAAGAGAAGGACTACCTACAAACTTATTTACCCAGTTATGGAAATGTTTCTTTTTTTTATGAACAAATACTGAAGTTAAAATTTATGAAATATTAAAGCAGTATACAAAGCATAGCAAATATACTGTAAATCAGACGACATTTTACATCCAATAAGGATATACTTGTACACATTAAAATCATCCGATGGGGGAAAAACGGGAAATGAAGAGATAAAACTTTGGAGGGATATTACCTTTACGTATTTGTAAAGGCCCAATTTGCTACTCCTCAACTGTATACCCTCTATGTTCAAAGCCATATTCACAACAGGGTTGCCATGTAAACACTATCCTCTCCTTTCACCTCAACAATTTTCTTAGTTTGTCAACATGACGATTAAAGTTACATAACACCAAAGCTAATTTGTGGCTACACACACTGAAGGTAAATGCGCACCATAAAAAGCATGAACACACGAAGCTATAATCCGATTACGATCAGACCTTTCACTGATCTGGGCTGCGTTCAGCAGAGCTCACCAAAAAAGACAGCGGATTTTGGAAAACGTTTTCTGGTGAGATCTGTCGTCATAGCTTTTCTCCGGTCATCGGTCTTTTAAAAATGAAGCTAGCGCAATAAAGCGTGCAAGGTACAAAGGCTTAACAAAAATTGTATGATAACATATTTATGGAGA
Organism: Phalangium opilio; assembly: GCF_054372755.1. Lineage (NCBI taxonomy): Eukaryota > Metazoa > Arthropoda > Arachnida > Opiliones > Phalangiidae > Phalangium > Phalangium opilio. The sequence continues at coordinate 12,663,965 of NW_028324148.1, forward strand.
TAGATAAGAACAACTTTTATAATTAAACATAGAAACTAACATGTCTCTTAAACTTCTCGCCGCTCTCGCGTGATCAACTTGTTTCACGCCAATTAAATAGCTATAGTCCCATCAGAATCAGCAAGAGCTATTTGTATTAATTCCTCCATGCTTTTTCGCCAAGCTGAGAACTACGCGTTTTACGTCACGTTATCCAAAAACCCGACTATTTTCCTTGAAGACCGCGCTGGCTCACTGAGCACCGTGACGTCAAAATTCAATAACAAAATCCCGTTCTGGATGACACTGCTAACAGCGCCTGACAGCGCTGAGCTCTGCTGAACGCGGCCCAGATTTCCACCATGATTATAAAGTCTAAGCCTAATTATTTAAAAGTGTATTTAACTTTCGGCTCACTCTGAACCGTTAATGTCTCTGTATTACAGAAACGAAAACCAAACCCAAGCGTTTACTTTTTGGTTCACTAGGCCTAATGACAAATAAAAGTTCATTTGCCCAATATAGTTGCGTTCTTCTTGAAATCACTTTAGAAAGAATTATGCTATAAACAGATGTAGTATAGCTTAAGTAATATATAAACATCGATTTCAAATAATAATAATAAAAAATATTCTTGGGATATCAGAATGAAACAGAGCTTTATAGCTACAAAACCACTAAAGGCATCGAAATTACGAAAAATATTTCCATATATTAATAATATATTATGAGAAAACCAAATATTAAGGTTTTGTAGGATTTCTTTCCACAAAACAAAGCGAACTGCTAACGCGGTGCACTAACGGACGGACACACACAGACTAAAACATAGGCTGCTTTTTAACTCTTTCCGTTTTAATTTTGAGTTGAGAAACTAGATTATCTTAAATATTAAAATAAATATAATTAATATTAAATATTTTCTTCGTTAGTTGTTCGCCTTATAGAGCGTTACATCGCGTTGATAAAGAACAATTAGACATTCTTGAGAGACTTGACTAATTTTGGCGTTTGAAATGAAGCATACGCCGGTTGCATTACCTTACTCAAATAGGTAGTATATAAGGGTGTCGAACTACAGCTAAAAGCAAGAACAACCGCAATTGCGAAAACCTTTGGTGGACAACCCACCCTAGGGAGGCTAGACGTTTCTCGTAACCCTAGCTGATCGCCGCGAATGTCTTAAACCAAACGATGACTATGGAGTTAGAAGCCAATAAGACAGATTGGTGTCTATGTGGAATAGACGGAAGACCAGTAGATGGTGGTGTTTAGAAGCCAGTATGTACAGACTGGTGTCCAAGTGGGATGGACGAAGACCAGAAGATGGTGGTGATTAGAAGCCAGTATGTACAGACTGGTGTCCATGTGGGATGGACGAAGACCAAAAGATAGTGGAGATTAGAAGCCAGTATGTACAGACTGGTGTCCAAGTGGAATGGACGAAGACCCGAAGATGGTGGTGATTAGAAGCCAATGAATACAGACTGGTGTCCATGTGGGATGGACGAAGACCAAAAGATGGTGGTGATTAGAAGCCAGTAAGTACAGACTGGTGTCCGTGTGGGATGGACAAAGACGAGAAGATGGTGGTGTGAGAACTCAAGTAAAGGAGCCATTTCCGTGACTGTGAAAGCAGTTCGGAAATGGCGAACACGTTTGCTCCAATTTGGAAACTGCGAACGCGGTCACGTGGGTGTAACAACAGACAAACACACAGACAGACACACACACACGTCGAAATTAGAACCTCTCCGTGACATACGTCACTCGGAGAGGTAAAAACAAATTGCATTACCAAGGGAGAGACGTTCAAATATTGAAAGTTTTAGCAACAAAAATGAAATTTGAGTTAAAAAACTATTTTGTTTTTAAGAATGAAATGCATTTCTATATACTTCTCCACTTGTAATTGCAGTTACACGATTGTACCATCTCTAGATGGGAAGTGGGGTGCTTGCGATAACAACGGAAAATGCGATGGACTTTTGGGAATGGTCGCCCGAAATGTAAGCAATTTATTAATGTTGTGGGTGGTACTCGGTAACAAAGATGCAAGTACATAATGGTAAGAGTGGAGAAACAAAAGAAATCTCGTCATTTTAGTGGCAGTTAAATTTTAGTCAACATCGGTTTATGAGCTTCGACAACGTAACACTAACCAATAATATATCTTTTTTATCTACACCATTTGCGACTTAGTAATATTCGTTGTGCACCTGCCATTTTTCAGGAATGTGATCTTGGTATTTCATCAGTGCTTTTTTCGCCATCTCGTGCTCGATTTGTGGAATTTTCTAGTCCTTACACTTATGATGCTATGACTTTCATAACAAAAGCACCTGGATCTCGTAAAATGGCTAATGCATTTTTCATGATTGATCCTTTAAGCGTCCATGTAAGTTGATAGACCATTGGTGACGTCAGAGCCCCACGTATAATTATTATACTGTCCAAACCAAGCATAGAATGGAAAATCAACAACGTCACACTGTAAATGTTTTTTTTTGAAGGGTTGGATAGCTTCGATTGGATTTCTTGGCTTTTGTTACTTTCTTGGTAAAATATTGAAGAGATTCAAATTGTTGGACCCAAAGGCTTCTCAGTTGAAGACGATTCTGACAATACCACTCCGGCAAGGTAATTTAGTAAAATATTTATGAGTGATTGTCATCATAATGTAGAAATATGCATTACTACGTATATACCGATAGATATAGAACTGCTACAGTACTGTTTTAGTCAGAGTCAATACATAGACTCAATTTTAAATCCGCCTCACCTACTCCACAGCGACTTTGACTTAAATGTTCCCAAGTCTTACCTTTTGATAGGCTCGAGACATTAATGCTAACCTCTATAGGATATTTTCAGATATTCCTTTGAATATGTTTGATAAATCGAATCTGACCAGATTGATGTTAATTGCTATCATAATCGTCTGTGGCGTGATTGCCAAACTCTACGAATGCATGATTACTTCGAAGACCAGCATCGCTCCACTCTCTAAGCCAATAGACACCGTTCAAGATGTGTTGAACGCAGTTTTATATGAAGATTATGTAGTTACATCAGAGCAAGGGTCTTCTACTCTAGATATACTAAAGGCAAGATTTTTTTATAATGATAGAAGTTAAGAATAGGAAAATCTCTGCAGTTTTTCATTCAAATTTCTTTCATCTTTTCATATTAAATATATATTAAGCTATGGAGCTAATATAATTTAAATTATAATAGCTTTATTAGAATATTTTTCCCAGCTGGTAGTTGAATTGCGCGGGATCGTTTATGAGAATAAAATTATTAATGAAATGTTTGTTCTCGTTAGTCACCAAGCACTGGCATTTTGAAACAAATTGGCGACTCAATGTATCCCGGTTTTCAACCTCCTGAGTCTGTTGAGATGTTTTTCGAAAGATGCGAAAAGGAGAAGTTAGTTTTTGTCTATCTCAGAAAATCAATGGAAAAACATCTCTGTAACATGAATATATCTTCCGGAACCTTTCACTTTGGAAATGAAAATCTGTTCCATACTCTAGCTTCGATTGTGGTTCGCAAAGGTTTCAATAAAAAATCTGACGTGAAAAAGTGGTAAGATTGCAATACCATAAGCTTCTTAAGTCAAAATCGGAAACCTGATTTAGTTCAACTTTAAAATATTTGAAAACATTTACGTACTTAGAGGTACGGCACAAATTACATGACAGGCTTTTTGTTAACGTTTCAATTTGATATTTTTTGGAAATTCTTTAAGTTGTTCCCCGTTATTTAAAACCGGCAAATTTTATCTCACGTTATAGGTTAGGATTACTGATCTCCTCTGGTCACGTGGCTAAATGGGAACATGACGATTTGAACTTGCACGACGAAAGCATTAAAGGACTTTTAATTGTCGGTTACTTAGGATTCGAGGATCATGTGTTTGTATTCTGGAGTGTTTTAAGTGGATGGTTACTTAGTATCATTTCGTTCTTGCTGGAAAACATCTTTCATATTGTTAAAAATCGTTACAGGAAATTAAGGCAAATTTCAAACGAATAGTTGTCAGCCGAATAGTTCTAGTTGGATTTAACTAAAACGAAACAGGCTAGTCCAAAAGATATCTGAAATCTAAGGTTGTCCCAAATTTAACCTATCTTGTTGTTAAAATAAGAGTTTTAATTCATTTTTCGTCTAAACTTGATTTTATCGAGTCAAGTTCAATAAAATTGTATACGAGTTGAGTGCACATTCAATAATATCTTTAAACTCATTAAAAAGCAGAAGTCGAAAAAATGTCACGTATAATAGGTCGTACTATCTGAGTCTCCAACTTAGTTCCGAAATGTGGATAGCACCATCTATCACCAATAAGCGGAAACATGGCGCCCTATTTCATTTCCCCAAAAAATGGACTTTGCTTCATTTATTTTGGAATACGATGGGCACTGCTTACATTTTGAATCACAATACGGTACTCTTTGATAAATTCCCTTGACCAATCAGAATCCACGTGTTTCTGTACTCGAAAAGTGTTTCTTTCTCTTCGACGCTGGATAAAATGATATTTCGATATCAAGTTTAGTCTAAATTAGATTAATATTCGGCATGTAAATGATTGAGATGTTCCAAATAAATTAACTCAAAATTGTTCCAGATTACTCAAGAAATAACCCAAATTATTATGACTGGCATCTTCCCTCGCTCTGTAGAGCGTTACAGTAGATGAAAAATAGGCCAAAATAAAAACGGAGTCAAACCACAGAAGTAATTGGGACGAAATAGCTACCCCACTCTGTACAAGCAATCGCATATACCTAAAATAGGCTTCCATGCACCTTCAGTTTCGTTGGACAAAGATAATTCGGACTCCAATAGACCATAAATTATTTGCATTGAAATATAACAGGGGTGGGAGACTACCCTCTTTGGTTATTTCCCTCGCACCAAGAGGGAACGCCAGACGAAGCCCGAGTTCACTACACGCTTAGGGAGTCTAGTTGTTTCGACTGCTTCTAGCGGTGCTACTTGGCGCCAGAGAGAATAACCCAAGAAGGCGGCCCTTCTTAACCCTGTAGTGTCTTCGTCTCCTCTGGAATAAATGGAACAGTCTATTGAAATCAAGTGGCGTTAGGTTCGTGTCATTTGTCTTTGCCATGGCAACTCATGGTGGAATGAATCTCCCAGCCATTTCTAGTGACCCAAGTACCAACCCGACGTCTGTAGCACAACCACGATTAACGTCATCATCAAGGCACTGCTTTTCAACACTTAATATTACGTTATGTATCCCTTCTTGGCCTTTTCATGTCGATTTGAAAAATAATTCACACCATGAATTTACCACGTGACAGTTTATTATATAGGAAGATACATGAATTTACAAAAAGTGCGAGTTAAAATCACACTTCAATCAAGTTCAAAATCAATATAATTATTATTAAGAATGTGCAACCTGTCTATTGGTACATAATCCAGCTCACACACTGCAAGAGGGTTGTAGTATTATTCTACTATCATTTAGTGACTTTCCCCTATAATATAATTAGGGAGATACTTAATTGTTATAGTGCGTTAAATCAAACTGAATTCAAAGGTAAGTATTAAACAAGAAATGTGAATGGTTATTTTTCAAGAAATCTTTCTGTTTAAATAATCGACTAAGCTAGCAAGGTGAAGATTAAACGCAAATTTCGGTAGGTAGCCAAAGACCTACTAATCGTAATTCCTACACGCGCAGGTTCCATCATTTTCAGTGTAACCTAAACCAAGCAGATACCTCGAGGAGAAAAAAAAAGTGCAAAAGCTGTAAGGGTCATCTTTGTTGGGGCACGGGAACCCCTTGCACTGTTGGCCCTCTTTGCACATACAATGACAGGAATGCTCCACTGGAAGGTTTATTATAATTTTTTCGAATTCAGCCAGAGTTATTCTAGGAGTCATTTCTGGTACGTGCATGACGCATTCCAACTTGGTTTCCTTCGGACATTGCATCGTCTCATTTGTACACAGTTTCCTTCTGTCCTCAGGACATACTGCGTTAGAATAAATCATAAATGAAACATGTTGGCAAAGCCAAAATAATTCCTCTCCGAGTCAAGACAACTGTCTCCAAAGACCTAGCCTAACCTAACATTTCTTAACATAAAAACTATAATTATCCACCGAAGTTGTATGTTAAAATCACTAATTAAAAGATAATGTCAAGCTCTACTAGCAAGATTAATACAAATTGCGATTATTGTGAAAATAGACAGACAGATACGTCCAGAACAATGCCTCTCCATGACGTTCCTCACTCGGAGAGCTTGTACAAAAATTTTAAACCTCAATTTCGATTACAAAAATAATTTTTTGGGCAAAATGAATGATCGTCTAAGTAATTTCAGTAAGATGTACTTACTGTACGGGTTTTTATAGCAGTTGCAAAGCTTGAACAGCACCAGAATGAAAAAGGCACATTTGTAGAGCATTTTCTATCTGATGTAAAAGATTGAATGACTAAATATTTGTACCCATGATCAAAGACCGCAGGACCATTTAAGACTAAAAGGCTTAAGAGGTTATGAAGGAATGCTGGCTTAAAAGGTGGACAATGTTCAACGATGAATCGAAAATAAATATTAGCGAAACTTCCAAAGCCAAAAAAGCGCTTTTCTTGTAAAGTTTTACAGATAATTTAGTAATAACGTCGAAGTTAAATAGATATTAATTGGCAATGGAGTTTCAAATAATTGCACATTGAACGATGTGGCTAAAAAGGACTTCCTCTTCAAGATAAGCCTTAGGTACTTACCAGTAAACAGAACTTCTCTTATAGTTGTTCTTACCAGCCTAGAGAAGCGATGATGAACAGTATCTGCGAGAGTTTGTCGTTGGTTAGTTGACTAGGAACTTGTACAGTTGGCAATGGCTCAGCCTACTTACGTTTGTATATGATTCGTTTTGAAATAAAACAGGGGAAGCTGATAGACATTACTAGACAATGACAAGTATAGGTTTAAAGGAACAGTGACGAAAGTAAATGTTCCAAAACTAACCTAAAATTTCTCCTTAATTTATTAAATTCCATTGATTGGTAAGAATATCTTAATTTTCAAGACTGCATCCATCTTGAATTAAGGAAAACTTCAAGAAACAGTTATCTGAAACAGAATGTTTTCCCGGAATGATGAAACAGCATTGACACTCTTTCACGATGCCTTTAATGAATGTCTTAAAACATAATTTAAATAATATTTTTCTTCTCCTATTGTTTAGGAGTTGAATTTTTGGAAATTGTACTTATATAACAATGCGAATGTGACGCATGCCTATTTGAAATGTCTGAAACAATAGGCTCGTTTCACATTATCGCGAACTTGGCACCTTTTAGACTGTAGTTGTCCAGCCAATGAAAGAGTTAACGTTGTTGTATTATTGCGCCAGTGTTTCTTATGTTTCCTCCAGTCCCCAAGTGAGATTGGTTCTTGGAACGAAAAATGTGTTTTGGATTTTTGGGGCAGACTTCTCTTAGGCACTGACGTAAAGGTAAAGGGCAGGTGACGTTTCACCAAAGACCAAAGAATGAACATTTAAAGAGGATTATTCGCATATGGTATTGTTTAATGAAAGAGAAAGCAATTCTTTTCTAATCAATTAAAAATAATTTAATTTTTGATAACATACCAACCACAGGGTTGCCACAGTACCTGGAAAAGATGGAAATGTCAGGGAATTTGAAAATTGTTGTAAAAGTCAGGGAATTTCCGTTGCATACCGACTTTTGAAAATGTGTAGTCACGGTCAACTAGGCGCACTAGCTCAAATACGGGACAATGATAAGGTTCTATAGGCCATACATTAATGGTTTCAGAACTTAGAGAGCGGGCTTTGGTGGACCGGCAGGAATTAATTAAGGATAATTGATTTCATAGAAATTAAAAAAAAAACGAAAATAGATTCGTATTATAAGATTTTGAATTCCTAATTAAGATTTTTAAATTGCAATTTTTATGGTTTCTTAATCAGCTAGTTTTCAGAATTAATATATTTATGGATGCCCCCTTGAAATTGGCGCCTTTTTATTTTCAAATTAATAGATTTCGGTCCAGCTCGCAATGTCGTCTCACGGGTAGCTGTCGCATAGAGGCTAGTCACCAACTCACCACCCCTTTATGTATTGTAGAAGGACCCACCTATAAAACCAGCTTCAGGTTTAGTTTAAACACATCCCTTCTAAAAAATGTGGCGTTTCTTAAAAGTCGCCCCTTTGAAGCGCCCAAGTTAGATTTGTTCTAGATTTTTGAAAGACTGCATGGCACTCTTTGATAAACTCCCTTGATCAATCAGAATGGACTAGATAGTCCTAACTGTTTCTCTTCAGCGGTGGAAAAATGATATTTCAATATTAATTTTAAATAACGTAATTAATGCATTAGTCTATTGAAATCATAAACGCCATGGTGCTAACTTTGCGCCATTTGTCTTTTCCATGGTTACTCTAGGTTTTCTGAATTTTTTTCGTAATTTGTAGTGACCCACGTACCAACCCGATACAGAGCAGAAATAATAATGACCTCATCATTAATGTACACGTGTATTTATCGCTTCTCGACCTTTTCTTGTCAATTTGAATAGCGTTAGTTACAGAAAATAATTCAGCCCATGATTTTTACCACGTGACAGTTTATTATATAGGAAGATACATGAATTTACGAAAAGTGCGAGTTAACCAAACTTCAATCAAATCAAAAACAATATAATTATTATTAAGAATGTGCACCTGGTCCATTAGTATATAATTCAGATGATCAGATCAAACAGTGCAAGGGGCTTGTAGTATTATTCTACTATCATTTAGTGTTTTCCTCCTATAAAATAATTGGGGGAAACACTTAAAGGGAGACTCTCAGCTGAAAATCTTAGTGCCATGTTTTATTTTTTCCTGGTTCATTTCAATTAAATATGAAGCCTCAAATTTTTTTCTGATTTTTCAAAACATTTTTTTAATGAAAATAAATTTTTTTAAAATTTGTTAGGCTTAGCAATGGGTCTCGATTTTAGCGCACTTACCTACCGGCCAATAAAAACCTCTTTAGGGATAGAGCCAAATCAGCCAATCCCGTGAGGGTTAGAAAATATTAAGTGGTATGTTGTCTGCTTCAAACAGGAAAATCAGGGCGGGAAATAAGTATTTTTTCAGAGTGGGCTCGTTACCAGTGACTCCGCGGGGCCCGTCGTCTGCTAAAGTTTGAGGAGGATAGTAATTGTGTTGCAGCTTGACTCTGCTGAGGTGTAAAAGATGGGTTTTTAATTTTTTCCATCTCGAAGATCACAAAAAATAATAGTTACAATAATCTAAGTACACAGATCTTCCCATTCCAAAGGCTATAACTAGACACTCAAGATATACAACAAAATACGACCCGGCTTATTTTAATATGATAAGATTACGAGAGTAATTTGAGTTTAAGTGAAACGTATAAAAGCATAAACCTGCTAATTACTAAAGTTTCTAATCCGCTTATCGTTAAACGATCGAAAACGCGTCTTTCTTTCGAGTGTTAAAAAGTAGAATACATATTTCTGAACATAATGCAGACGACGCAAATGAGACTCTTATAAATCGCGGACGCTGATTGGCCGGTAGGTCGCTTTATCAAAATTCAAATGCATGTTTTGGATACAAAACTTCAAATATTGTTTAATACTATAAATAGCGCTTCAAAAAATCAGAAAAAATTCAAGGCGGCATATTTTAACATAAGGAATCAGAATAAAAATACTTAATTTTTGCCAATAGTGTCCCTTTAATTGTTATGGTGCATTACATCAACTTAATTCAAAGGTAAGTATTAAACAAGAAATGTGAATGGATATTTTTCAAGATATTTTTCTGTTTAAATAATCGACTAAGCTAGCAAGGTGAAGATTAAACGCAAATTTCGGTAGGTAGCCAAAGACCTACTATTGAAAATCCCTACACGAGCAGGTTCCATCATTTTCTTTGTAACCTAAACTATTCAGATAATTCGAACGCCAAAAAGTGCAATGGCTGTAAGGGGCACCTTTGTTGGTGCAAGGGAAGCCCTGGCACTGATCACCGTTTCTGCACATACAATGACAGGAATGTTTCACTGGACGTTTTCTTATTTTTTCGTATTCAGCTGAAGACATATGAGCAGTCATTTTTGGTATGTGCATGACGCATTCCAACTTCGCGGCCTTCGGGCATTGCATCGCCTGATTACAAAGTTTCCACCTGTCCTCGGGACATCCTGCATTTAGGTAAATCATAAATAAAACATGTTGGGAAAGCCAAAATAATTTCTCTCCGAGTCGAGACGATCGTCTCCAAAGACCTAACCCGGCCTTTCATTTTTTAACATAAAAACTATTGCTTGCAAGTACAGCTACGTCATTTTATCCACCGAAGTTGTATGTTTAAATTTGTTGTATACACAACTTTATGGGTAGATAATGCAGTGCTTTACTAGTTAGATTAATATGCAATCTACGACTATTGTAAAAACAGAGAGACTGACACATGGACAGGAACGTCTAGAACAGTTCCTCTACGTGATTTACGTCACTGGGAGAGTTAATTGAGCCTGTGCAATAATTGTTAATTCTAAGTTCGACTACAGAAAATGTTTTGCCAAAATGAATGATCGTCTAACGAATTCCGGTTAGGTATACTTACTGTACGGGTTATTATAGCAGTAGCTAAGCTTGACCAGCATCAGAATAACAAAGACCCACTTGAACAGCATTTTATATCTTGTGTAAAGATTGAATAATTGTAACTCTGCAAAATATAACCAATAATCAAAGACAGTTGAAGCATTTAAGACTAAAGCTCTTAAGAGGTTATAAATCAATGCTGGCTATTAAAAGACGGACATCCACTTCAATCCCCGTTTATTTTTCTTTCCCAGCTTAAACTGACCACCGAATACATCCCAATTGTTCATCGATGTCTCGAAAAAGAAATGTTAACGGACTGTCATGAGCCTATAGCCCTGAATATCTTTAAAGCGATCGTCTTGTAGAGTTATAGAGACAATTCAGTAATAGCTCTTGAGACATCGAATACTCGCAAACCTTTTTTATCAATACACTATTAAACAATCGCCATCCTTTAGATTTACATCAAACTAAGTTGCTAATAACGAATTCCTCTTCAAGCTTAGCCTTAGAGTTTTGGGTACTTACCAGCCAAGAGAAGTGATGACGATGAACAGTTTGGGCGAGAGATTGTCGTTGATCAGTTGACGAGGAACTTGTACAGTTGGCAATAGCTTCGCATACACGCGTTTTTGTATGATTGGTTTTGAAATAAAACAGGGGAGGCAATAAACATTACTAGACCATGACAATTAAGTACGATTTAAAGGAACAGTGACAAGTTAAATGTTTCAAAACTGACCTAAAATTTCTTGTAAATTTATTAAATGCGATTGATGGATAGGAATATCTTCATTTTTAAGACTGCAGCCATCTTGAATAAAGAAAAACTTCAAGAAACAATTATCTGAAACAAAATGTTTTCCCAGAATGATGAAACAGCCCTGACTGATAATCTGATACCATTTCGCGATACCTTTGAAGAGACACGTAAAACATAATTTAAATAACATTTTTTATCTCCAATTGCTTACGAAATAATGTTTTTTTGAAATTATACCAAACATTATGCCAAATTGACGCATTGTCTATTGGAAATGACTGAAGTATTAAGCGCCAACAAGGCGCCTTTTAGACTGTAGTGATCTCCAAACATGATTATATTTTATTTTAACACTGTCATCTTAAAATGACGAGGGAAATATAATTGAAAATTCTTTGTTAATAATTTCTAACAACTCTAGTTGATAAATGCCTGGAGATTGTTTCACCGTCCCTTTAATGAGCCTTGTTGTAAGTCATTGGTTTTTACTGTTTATGCTTGCAATAACTTTTAAGTATAGGCAGATCATAAAATAATATTTTAAATTATATTTTATTATTCTTCCATTTTAGTTTAAATAACGTGACCAGGGAATATATTTCACAAGATGACAAGACAGTGCTGTTAAGTTTAAAGGGATATTGAACTAAGTACTTATTGACTCGCCTTAACTATTGAAAGCGATCTCCAAGTCTAGTTATATTTTAACACAGTTATCTTAAATTGGCTTTATTTAGAACTATAATTGAATCAAATTTAACCTTGGAAACTGCAAACTTAAACATTATGATATTTTGATAATATCTTCTAAAATGTCTTGTTGATGAATAGCTAGAAAATGTTTCACCATCACTTGAACAAGTCTTGTAAGTCATGGTTTTTTTTAAAGTTTATGCCTTTGACGTGGACTTCAATAACTATTAAGTGTTAACAGATCATAAAGAATTATTTGAAAAATTATATTATTCTTCCATTATATTTTACGAGATTAAATTGGAATTTTTTTTTCCGATAATTATGCGAATGCGACGACGTGGCGAAAGTTATAATGTCTGGAAGTTTATGTCTGCTTTTGGTCTGACCTGAGCGTGCCTAATACTGCGGCTGGCCATCCAAAGTTAAATAACCCAAGTATTCGGCGCTGCGCCTTAAGATCTTTGCTACTCTTCCGTAATTAATAGTATATCGTACTGGTTTTTTAGGGGGGGGGGGGCGTTTCTCTATTCACTGGCAACTCAGAGTGTAATGTACGGGACCAATGAGGTTGTTTCAATTACCCCGCCATTTTTAGTGACACACGTTCCAGCCACGAGTGACGTCGACATTAAGGCACTGTTTTACAACGTATTATATCACGCGTCGCTTGTCAATTAGCTTGTCAATAGCGTTATTTACAGAAAATAATCCGGATCATGATTTTTTCCACGTGACAGTTTGTTAAATAGGAAGATACATGAATTTACTGAGAGTATTAGATAACCACTCTTCAATCAAATCAAAAAACAGTATAATTATTACTAAGAGTGTGCACCTTGACCAGACCATTATTATACTATAATTCGGCTCACACAGTGCAAGGGGGTTGTAGTATTATCCTACTATTATTTAGTGTTTTCCCCCTTTAAATATTTAGGGGAGTGAATTAAATCAATTGAATCGAAATATTAGTATTAATTAAGAAATAAGAAAGGTTTTTTATCATCGGTTTGCGGGAAGGGTCAAGACTAAATGCGCATTTCGGTGGCTATTGATCTCTATATCGACACGTCTAACCTAATTCATAGAGAAGATACGATATGAAAAACATTAACATGTACAAAAATGGGCCAAGCCTCGCCTCGTGTCCTTTCCGCCGTAAAACGTTCTGAGATCCCATGTAGAGCCAAGTCTGCCTTTTTGTTCTTATTCAATCGCCAATTGAACAATTATGTTATAAATTAGGTCCTTTTCCTAATTAATAACCAATATTCTTTGACTCTATCATTATTATACATCTTTGTTCGTATCAAAAATAGCGTGACTTGGCTATCGCATGTAAGTAATATCAGGAGCAGATGACAAAGGAGTCTCGGACGCTAGCTTCCATAATGTAGAGGGCAATGGGATCCGCGAACGTCACAATTATTAACCAAAATCATTACGCCAGTGCCACCTCTCGTAGGAAATTTGAGCTTTATTTTCCAACCAATAGCGTGGCTGCAAAGTCTCGAATGGAGATCTGGGAAATCGCGTCTGGAGCCTCTCTTTAAAAATACGTATCGTCTGCTTATAATTAGCCTAGGCTTAACGAGTATTAGAGTTAAAAAATGGATTTCAACGACTTTTTAATCTTTTTTTTTAGACTAAAATTGATAATGAAAAGTCCAGCGAGTAACGTATGTACACTATTAAAAAACTAAAATGTGTTTCAGTGCCAAATTTTTCAAAATTTCTTCTTGAATTAAATGATAGCTACAAGAGGTTGGGAAAAGAAATCACTCACGATCTTTTAAAACACAAAAAGTAAGAGACAGTGATTTCGTTTCCAACCTCTTGTAGCAGTCAATAAATTCCTACCTTTAAGTCTTATCTTTTATCTTAATACCAACGATTACAGCTGTTTGAATAAAGTAATTATATTGTGTAAATTTATGTCGCGATCGGGTAAGGCGAACCTCAGTAGCCACCGTTAGTCCGTTATTACAAAAATTTTCCCAGCAGACTTTGGTGCCAGGTATAATCCACCAAAAGCATCGTCTGCTATAATGTCTGATAGCGCCTCTATGGCAAACGAAACCGCTACAGCTGTGACGTACGCGGGTCCCATTGCCCTCTATATTGTGGAAGCTAGCGTCCGAGACTCCTTTGTCATCTGCTCCTGGTAATATTAAAAGGGAGTCGAGGGGATATTCACTGAATCGTCGCCGATTTTAAAATAATCGAAGGGATGTTCACTAAATCGTTTATGGTCGAGTGTATATGTGCAAGTTTATAAGATGAGTCATGCACACCCCTATGTACACGTTTATACGGTAGTTACATGCGATTGCCAAGTCACGATATTTTTGATACGAACAAAGATGTATAATAATGATAGAGTCAAAGAATATTGGCTATTAATTAGGAAAAGGACTAAATTTATAACATAATTGTTCAATTGGCGATTGAATAAGAACAAAAAGGCACACTTGGCTCTACATGGGATCTCAGAACGTTTTACGGCGGAGAGGGCACGAGCGAGGCTTGGCCCATTTTTGTACATGTTAATGTTTTTCATAGGATCTCACTTCTTTTTGTAGACCCTCTCGTTACACTTCGGTAGTTATACTAAAACAAGACCCTCTCGTTGTACTTCGTTTGCCAATATAATTGCTAACGCTTGTCCATATTTACGCTGAATTACCCTTTCGACCCCTAGAGAATATACAAAAAAGATAGTACGCTATATCCTAATATAAGAATGTAGCATCAGTTACGACCTATAACAAGAACACACACTATTTCTGTTGAAAAGACGACAGCGCCATCTAGTTTTAAAATAAAGAACTAAAGAACAATTTTATAAAAATTTCGGGATGTTTTAATTTTTCTGTGCTTTATAAAATAAATGAAAACAAAATCCTGAATTTTAAGTTTCCATCTACCCAAGAAGTATCTTAGAATTTTGATGATCGGTGAGTGAGTGACAAAATAAGGTAGATTTCACCTTCGATATTCCGAAAAGTATAAAGGGTAGGAACTTGAAATTTGGAAACTATTGCTAGGGTTGACAGTCCTCGCGGCAAGCAAAATTTCAGACTTTTACCTATACCCATCACGAAGTTACAGTGGTCTTAAAAGTACCGTGAGTTGCTTCGAGAAAAGGATGTCAGTGCTCGACTTGGCGGGGAGCACTGCCGTGCTCCCAGATAATTCAAAATCGCAATAGGGGTAAGGGACATCTTTGTCGGGGCACGGAAATTCCTCGCACTGGTGACCGTCTCTGCACATGCAATTGCAGGAATGCTCCACAGGTAGAGTTAATCAAGCCTGCTTGTACAATAATTGTAAATCTTAAATTCGACTACAAAAAAATGCTTGCCAAAATCAATGATCGTCTAACGAATTCCAGTTCGATATACTTACCGTTGAAGTTTGCATTGCAGTAGTTAAATTTGACCAGCATCAGAATGAGAACGACCCACTTGAACAGCATTCTCTATTGAAGATTGAATAATTCCTCTTGAAGCTAAGCCTTATAGTTTTAGGTACTTACCAGTAAAGAGAACTTTTCTTATAGTTCTACTTATCAGCCTAAAGAAGCGATGACGATGGACAGTATCGGTGAGAGTATGTCGTTGGTTAGTTGACTTGTGCAGTTGGCAGTAGCTTCGCCTACACCAGGTGTTATATGATTCGGTTTGAAATAAAACATTGGAAGCTGATAGACATTACTAGACAATGACAAGTATAGGTTTAAAGGAACAGTGACGAAAGTAAATGTTCCGAAACTAACCTAAAATTTCTCCTTAAATCGTAAAATCTCGAGTCATGAGTAAGAATTTCTACATTTCTAAGACTGCGGCAATGATGAATAAACGAAAACCGATGAAAAACAGTTATCTGAAACATAAGGTTTTCACGGAATGATGAAACAGCATTGAATATTAACTTGAAACCATTTCACGATGCCTTTAACGAGACACGTAAAACATAATTTAAATAATATTTTTCTTCTCTTATTGTCTAGGAGATGAATTTTTTGTAATGGTACTTAAATAATAATGCGAATGTGACGCGTGACTATCTCAATTGTCTGAAACATTAAGCTCGTTTCACATTAACGTGAGAGAGGCGCTTTTTAGACTGTAGTTGTCCAGCCAATGGGGTATTTAAAGGGATAGAATCAATGTTTTCCGACTAGTACAAGATGAGGGCAGTTTTAGGTAAAAAAATGTGCCTAAAATTATGTGTTAAAAAAATCGAATTAAAACGTATAAAATTAAGAAAAGTACGTTAGATATTTTTAAATTCAAACTAGCCGCGAAATACCGCCGAACTTGTTTTTCACACAGTGACGTTACTAATGTCTCTTGATTCATTGGTTGTTTGGAAATGCTGCAATTGACTACATGCAAATGAAGATATTTTTGCGTTGGAGCCGGGAATCGAGCCAGAGTACCTCAAAATTTAGATCAGATACTCTTCTTGAAATAATGTTCTATTTTTTGTTATTGTTAAGTAATTTTGTCTCCTAAAGTTAAAAGTGACGTGAACCAAGAGTAAGAATGTAGCTAAATCAAGAATGGGGGCACAAGTGTGAAAGAAATATGTGGTAGATATTTTGAACAATATTTATCGATCCAATCATCATTTAGTTCTTTCACCGTCTCAGCAGCACTACTGGTATCATACATAAGCTTCTAAAAATATTGGTTATAAGCTAGAAGAGAATTTTTTCATTAATATTTTTTCTTCGGGCAGAACGAAAATCGCTAGGCGTTGTTTGGAAAGAAAGTATATGTGAGGACGTTTGTTTGTATAGTCGCTATGAAGCTTTTGTTTGTGTAAGAGTAATGTGAATTGAAGGCATAAGATGGTATTTTTCTGTACAATGGGTTGAAAGAATAAATCAATTCCTTAAGCGTTTCACAACGTTTATGCGTTTGAATAAAACGTAGCTATTGCTGGCTCTTACTCGGCGCTTTGGAACCAAATCTGACAGACTTTGTCGGATTTTAGTTTCGCAGATTTTCATTTAGTCCAAATTTTAAATCTCAATCTTAAGGTATTTTACAAATGGATGTTTACCTGAACTGGTCTCTGGCAATTGCTGCTGTTAATGTGAGTAGCTATTGTAATCGTTAATAGTACCATTTAAAAAATTTAAAACAGTCGTTCGGTAGCATTATTCATTTCGTATCATAAGCAATGGTAAAAATAAATTGCAATACCAAGGCAGAGACGTCCAAATATTGAAAGTTTTAGCAACGAAAATGAAATTCGAGTAATAATACCAATTTTTTTTCCGAATGAAATGGATTTATACATCCTTTTCTATAATAGCTACACCGTTGTGCCATCTCTAGATGGAAAGTGGGGCGCTTGTGACGATAATGGGAAATGCGATGGACTTGTAGGAATGGTCGCCCGAAATGTAAGCATTGTTTATTAAAATTGTGGGCAACACCCTTTATTCCTTGATTACAGTTAAATGTTAATCAACATTTGTTTTTGAGTTTCAATCGTTCCCCCTGAAAAACCGGTTGAAAACGCAGCACTAATAAATTATTTATATTTTAGTAAACTATATAGTTCCTCGCGAGCCGTAGTTATTAATTTAGTAATTTTCGTTGTGTACCTGGCACTTTTCAGGAATGTGATCTTGGTATTTCAACAGTGCTTCTGTCGACACATCGTGCTCGATTTGTGGACTTTTCTAATCCTTACATTCAGGATGAAATGACTTTCATAACAAAAGCACCGGGATCTCATAACATGGCAAATGCATTTTTTATGATCGATCCTTTAAGCGTCCTTGTAAGTTGATAGACCATTGGTGACGGCAGCGATGCGATACTGTCCAAATAAAGCATATAATTGAAAACTGACGCCATCTCACTGTAAATGTTTTCTCGGCAGGTTTGGAAAGCTTTCGTTGGATTTCTTGCATTTTATTACTGTCTTGGTAAACTATTCAAATTGCTGAACCCAAAGGCTTCTCAGTTGAAGACGATTCTGGCAATAACACTACGGCAAGGTAACTTGAAAACAGATTTCGTATATTCTTTACGAGTGAACATTGAGGTTTACACGGCTATAATAAATAGCTTATGAATAGTAAATCTCTTCATTTTAGATATTCCTTTGAATACGTTTGACAAGTCCAATATGAACAAATTAATGTTAATTGTTATCATTATCGTCTGTGGCGTGATTACAAAACTCTACGAATGTATGATAACCTCGACGACCAGCAATGCTCCACTCTCAAGGCCAATAGACACTGTGGAAGAAATGTTGAACGCAGTTTTATACGAAAATTATATAGTTACATCAGAGAAAGGGTCTGCAACTATTGATGTGTTAAAGGCAAGATTTTGATAATCAAGGGTTTACTTGCTCACTCTTTTTGAACTTGTTTCCATGAAGTGGAGTAGGCCATTGTTTATGAGTATATATTTATCAAAGAAATGTCTGTTCTCACTAGTCACCAAAAACTGGCATTTTGAAACAAATTGGTGATTCAATGTACCCTGGTTTTCAACCTCCTGAGTCTATTGACATGTTTGTTGCACGATGCGAAAAGGAGAAGTTAGCTTTCGTCTATCTCAGAAAAGGAATGCTAAAACATCTCTGTAACATGAACATATCTTTTGGAATCTTTCACTTTGCAAATGAAAATTTGTTCCATACTCTGTCTTCGATAGTGGTTCGCAAAGGTTTCCAAGGAAAATCAATTTTGAATAAGTGGTAAGATTCGAATATCATAAGCCTCCTATGCAAGTCACAATCAGAGAGCCCGATAAAGCTCAACTTGAAAATATTTTTCTCTTTTTGCTTGGTTTTTAGGTGCACGGCACACTTTACAAGACAGACTATTGTTACTGACAAAACTCGATTTGGAAATTCTTTAATGTTATTTCACGTTATAGGTTGGGATTAATGATCTCCTCTGGTCTCGTGGCTAAATGGGAACAAGACGATGTGAGCTTGCGCGATGAATTCATTAAAGCTCATTTAATGGTCGGTTACTTGGGATTCGACGATCTTACGTTTGTCTTTTGGAGTGTTTTAAGTGGATTTCTACTTGGTATCATTTCGATCGTGCTGGAAAACACCTTTCATATACTTAAGGAACGTTACAAGAAATTTAGGCAACTTACACAACCAAATAATTCTAGGTGAAATTAATCTAAAACGAAATAGGCTAGCCCTATCTGAAATTAATAATCTAAGATTGTACCAAACCTAACCTATCTTGTTGTTAGAATAAGAGTTAAATTCTATTTTCGTCAAAACTTGCATTTAACGAGTTAATTTCGATAAAATTATACTTCAAACGCACTGAAAAGCACTTATTATAGGTGGCAGTATCTGTTTCTCCAACTCAGTTCCGAAATCGCAAATAAGAGAAAACATGGCGCATTCGCATTCCCCATTTCTTTTCCAAAAAAGTAGCACATTTCAATACGAGAACATTCTTTGTGAACTTCAAAGGCTTAGCGTCCCACTTAATCGAGTGGCGCGCTTTATAGGCAAAAAATGATGTCAAGGTTTGATCACATTTTTAGCGCTATTTGGTCTGGTTTCATATTAAGCCTTGAAAATCCGCAAACTGTGTTCTCGTATTGATTTCTTAGTAACTACTCTTGTGTTATTCGAGTATGACTGCTTACATTTTGAGACCTTTGTAAAATATAGTCGCTCTGAAGCTTTTCTTGGTGCTTGAGCCTTGAGCCTTGAGTATAGTCATAACTTAAAAAGCCATCACTTTGGAAGTGGCTATAAAAATGTAAAACGTCTTCTCTTAAGCACTAGAAAATTCTGAGAAAATAAAGAAATAACGAAAAACTATAAAACTCATTAATGGCGTCACCAATAATAATTGTCTTCTTATCCCTTGAAGTTCTAAAAGATACAACGAAAAAACATTTTGTATATTCTGTAGCACCATAACATTGAGAGTACTAGCTAAGACACTCTTTAATACACAAAAATCGTTAAATTGCATCTACATCCCTCTTCGAGATATTTATGGATTGCACTTCATGTTGTGTGAGGGGTATTTTTCTTCTTTATGACACGAGAGAGGTTTGGAAGTTTATTACTTCAAGCACGTTTTATATAGGCAACAATCATTAGAGT
This sequence comes from Phalangium opilio, assembly GCF_054372755.1. Taxonomy (NCBI): domain Eukaryota; kingdom Metazoa; phylum Arthropoda; class Arachnida; order Opiliones; family Phalangiidae; genus Phalangium; species Phalangium opilio. The sequence continues at coordinate 12,684,180 of NW_028324148.1, forward strand.
GTGCTTTACCTTTCGGATAATACACCGAGGCAAAAGAATATCGTTCGAAGCATTTGACGAGCTTAAAGGAAAATGTCAGAGGAGGAAATTTTTGTTTCTAGTTAAAAATACTAAGAGGTAATGACTAATTCAGCTTGAAACCAATCATCCCTCTGCGAAGACAACAGACAAAAGACCAGACAGTCAGATGGTATAAGTCATCCAATAAGATGTTCTTTTTGCAGCCAGGCCTAAGGCGTAGTGTTCAATAAGAAAACTTTATTGCTTGTATTTCTAATTTAATATTATAATTGGTATCATTTGAAAATATTCATCATTTTATATGTTCTTCCTAATAAAAAAAATCATACATTTTAGGAATATATGTTTTCCTTTAAGCATTAGTTATACTTTTGTTCTGTTAACGCAAGTTGGCTTTTTTTGAAACTTTCGTCGTTAAATGTAGTTAGATTTTGCTTTGGAAGTCGCGACCAGGATTTAGACACAAACGTATCTTTCTTAAAGCAGCTAAAGCCAATTGTATTCGGTATTTTGTTATTTTAAGTGTTTGCGCTGACGCTGAAGAAATCTGAAAAATTATGTTGTCAATGCTTATTTATTTCAGTTCATAAATTCGTCATAAGCATAAATGCGCTAACCTTGTGCAAAGGTTACTTGATATTTTTTGAGTAATTGACAAAGTTTAGATAAACTACGCTCGTGAGTCCATTTTTATTTCAAGAAGGTATTGGAAACTTTGTTGAGGCATTTTTTTTTTAAATTCGATACAACTACTGATCCAACTAGCAGTTCAATTTTATTTCCAGAAAAAAAAAACCTCTTTAGGTATACGAGAACCCAAGACCTTTAAATGGATCTGCAGCAAAACCGGTCCCTAACTATCGCAGCCGTGAATGTGAGTAGCTGTTTCCTCGTTTCAGTGCGGGATTATAAATTTTCCATTTTTTTCCATACGTGTTTCATAGCATTCTTCCTTTTTTTTGGCAAAAAATGAGAAAAATACATACCAATACAGAGGAAGAGACGTTCAAATATTGAAAGCTTTAGCGACAAGGATGAAATTCGAGTACTGAACACTCTTTTTAACGAATGAAGGAGATATTTAAATTATTCTTTAATTTTTGCTTGCAGTTACACGATAGTAACACCGACGGATGGAAAATGGGGCAGTTGCGATGATCAAGGGAAATGCAATGGATTTATAGGAATGCTCGCCCGAAATGTACGCGTTACATATTTAAACTACGGACAGCAACCATTTGTACATTCATGTGGAAAATGGTCGCAATCGCGGATTCAATAACCGCATTTGCAAGTTGCTCATGAAGGCTTTCGGATTTTTCAGGAATGTGATCTTGGTATTTCATCCCTGGTTCCTACTCCATCTCGTGCTCGACACGTGGATTTTTCTAGCGTATACTCCCAGGACGTAGTTACTTTCATTACCAAAGCACCAGATTCACATAAAATTGCCAATGCACTTTTTGTTTTCGACCCTTTAACTGTTAATGTGAGTTGAATTGAAAAACAATCTCATTTCATGCTTCGATTCATCATCAGTTAGTTTTGACCGAGCCTGATGACGTCAAAGTTACGTACTAACAAGTGCTCATTGTAAAAAATAAGCTATTGTGTCTCCTCTAACAGAAAAACGTCTCTGTCATACTGAGAACGACGTTTTCTTTGCAAGTTTGGATACCTTTTTTTTAATTTCTTGTACTTTCGTATTATGTTGTTAAATTATTGAGAAGATTCAAATTGTTGGACCCAAAGATTTCCCAGTTGAAGACAATTCTGGCAATAACGCTCCGCCAAGGTAAATCGAAACTGATTCCTTCGTATCTATAAGAGTGAAACTTTAGATAATGTTATCATGAATGAATGAATACCAATGAATGTAGAACCGTTATGGTTAGTATCAGTGTAAATCCCATGTACTCTACATACTTTTGCTATAACTGATAATATATCTCTAATGTCACTCCTTCATATCTTCTGATTGGCTTGAGTGAGTATGGTCAAACTCTTTTAGATGTTGAGGTTCCAAGATCCCTATGAATTTGATAGTTAAACTGTTCATAACGTGTCAAAGATTAAAAAATTGTATCAAGTGTAATAACCAAATACCTCCTTCAGGTATTCCTTTGAATCTGATTGACAAGTCGAATCTGAACAAATTGACGCTATTACTTATCATTATCGTATGTGGCGTGATTGTTAAACTCTACGAATGCATGATTACTTCGACGACCAGCAACACTCCGGTCTCAAAGCCAATAGACACCGTTCAAGATATGATAACAGCAGTTTTAAATGAAAATTATGTTGTGACTTCGCTACCAGGAACTTCTAATCAAAAGTTGTTGAAGGTAAGTTTTAGAGCAAACCAAATTCATTGAAATGAAGCTTATGATTCAAAACTGAATTTCACGAAAAACTGTCCGTAAGCTTTCGAACTTACGTTTCTTACTTCTGATTTCCTTGGTCATTTAAAGTAATAATTCCGTTGGGTAGATTGTATCGAATAATTTAATTCCAAAAGCTAATATCAGTTTACGCTAGCTCGTTTATTTAACTTTTTTTTATTAAATGGAATAATTTAATGTTACCTACTGTTCAATCTCCTTTCATTTTCTCTTCCCCATAGCTGGTAGAAATTCTTTAATGTAAATTTGTTCTTCTCTTTAGTCAGCAAGCCCTGGGATCTTCAAGCAATTTGGTGATTCCATGTCATCCAGTTTTAAGCCTCCTGAAAACGTTGAGATATTTGTAGAACGATGTGAAAAGGAGAAATTAGCACTCCTCTCTGGCAAAAATATAGTTAAAAAAGAGCTCTGCAATATTAACATACCTGCCGAAGCGTTTCATTTTGGAATAGAAAATGTGATCGTTGTTCTATCGTCGATTGTAGTTCGCAAAGGTTTCCTTGGAAAATCGGATTTAGATAATTGGTAAAAATTCTGTTTTATAAACCTGTTAGCTAAAGTATCCGTAAGTCAAAGAAATTACAATCTAAAATAAGTAATTCTTATTAAATTGAAAATATTTAGCAAGATTAACAACGAATTTTCAGCGCCATTAGTGATAAAATCGAAAACCTTCTGCTCCCCTTCCTAGCCAACTACTTTCTCTCTTTTTTACCTCTCCGTGTGACGTAGTCCAGGAGAGGTTCTGTAACGGCCGTGTCTGTGTGTCTGTCCGTTGTTACACCCACGTGACCGCGTTCGCAGTTTGCGTATCGGAGCAAACGTGTTCGCCATTTGCGAACTGCTTTCACAGTCACGGAAATGGCTCCTCTACTTGAGTTCTCACACCACCATCTTCAGGTCTTTGTCCATCCCACACGGACACCAGTCTGTACATAATGGCTTCTAATCACCACCATCTTCTGGTCTTCGTCCATTCGATTTGGACACCAGTCTGTACATACTGGCTTCTAATCACCACCATCCACTGGTCTTCCGTCTATTCCACATAGACACCAATCTGTATCATTGGCTTCTAACACCACCATCCACTGGTCTTCCGTCTATTCCACATAGACACCAATCTGTATCATTGGCTTCTACTCCATTATCATCGTTTGGTTTTAGGATATTCGCGGCGATCAGCTAGGGTTACGAGAAACGTCTAGCCTCCCTAAGGTGGGATCGCCACCAAAGGTTTTCGTAATTGCGCTTTTTCCTTATAATTATAACGGAAACGAATCGTATATATACCCCGAAATTTGAAGAAAGCGGGCAAGAGGGGTACCCTTCACTTTAAACGTCAATATTAGCAAAGTTTGAGATGATAATAGGTATAACTTTATTTTAAACGATTTAACTATTATTAATGTTAATTATTGAAGATTAAAATAACTAAAAATAATTATATTTATTTAAATATTAAAGATAAACCTCTCGTGCAAAGAGAGAGATTATCATTGCCTCCTATATCTATCAAGGCCCGTGCATTGTGATATATTTCATTCATTGCCTCCTATATCTATCAAGGCGCGTGCATTGTGATATATTTCATTCATTGCCTCCTATATCTATCAAGGCCCGTGCATTGCGATATATTTTTCAAAACAACAATAAAAATGGGAAGCTCCTCTCAGAAACATAATAATTTCTTTTCTCTATATATGAAATGAAAATATGGATAATATTGCGCTCCTTTAATGGTACGAATCCTTGCCTGTCTATTAATATTTTACGTAGGAGTAATATGTTTTAAGCGAAGTCTAAAGAGGATAAACATAAGCGAGATTGTTTCGGAAAAAATACTGCTTCCACTAATTGGTTTATACTCCTTGTTACTGTTGTATAGAGTAATCATGATAAAAGCTTAAAAAATACGAGAGGACAGACCTTTTTTATCCTCTTGTTTTATTCTTAATAAGAATATAAAACATTTATTTTTTGGTGCTAAGATTGCTTTAAAAAATCCAAACGGTTAGGCATTGGTAAAAAAGACAAATGATATTTTTCAAATCTAATGAGATAACGCCCACCTAGTTGAAAATTGCCCTTTTTTATCCGCGGGAGCCATTCTTAATGAGAATTTCGATGCTAGTAGGTTGTCAATTAAACTACCGGTATATTATTGATGTTGGAAATTGGATATTAAGTCAAATTAAGTGGTTGTAAAGAGCCAGCAGGTTTTTGCCACTTCTTTTTGTGAGTATTTGATTTTTGTATGAAAAATAGAGGAAGATAATGTTGAGAGTAAGGATGAAATGCGGAAGCGCAAAGCGCGGGAAAGGATGAGGGCAAAAAGGTCGACGTTTTCATTGGATACTTAAGTTTATATAATCTTCTCGACACGGAGAGGTAATATTTTGGTTTTCCCAACTTGTTAACAATGTGTTTTAGAGTTATAGGCTTTGTTAAGAATTTTTGTTGTTCCTTAGAGTAATGCTCAAATTTTCTCAACGTCTCTTAAAATGATCAAATTTTATTTCAACATCCTAATAGGTTGGGGTTGTTAGTCTCTTCTGGTCACGTGGCAAAATGGGATCTTGATGACATGAACATTCATGATAAAACCCATAAAGGTCAACAAATGGTCGGATACTTGGGTTTTGACGATTTTAATTTCGTCTTCTGTTGCGTATTAAGTGGATGGCTACTTGGTGTCATTTTGGTCTTGCTGGAAAACGTCTTTAATATATTGGAGAAGCGTTACAAGACGTTTGGGCGTATTTCAAACCATTGCTTGTCAAAATAATAGCTCCATGTGGACCTTCGTGTATCCCTAAACAGAATCGAAACTATGTATTGTCTGAAATTGATATATTACGTTTATGCTTAACTAAACCTGTCTAAGTGTTAAAGCAATGGTTCTATCAAATATATGTCGATCACTCTAAATTTAGAAACCATTATTGTGATGAAATATCACTTGATCATTGGCAACTTGCTAGTTGCTATTAGACGGCAGTACGTTCTACAAATGCAATATATTTTATCAGAAGTAAGATGTGACTAGAAGTACTGAGCTAACTAAATTCTTCACTTGGCGAAAGTGAATATTCTTGATAACACACCAACGGTTGGCCCTCTGGTAGCGGTTTCTGAATTTTCCCTCCAAAACGTGAGACGCTCGTGGCGGTAGAAGGCCGAACTAGATTCAAGCACCCGCGTCCGTGTTCCACGGGTTTAGGTTGAAGGGAAGGGGGTAGGAAATATTTTGGAGCTCGACCAATTTTTTTCTCTCTAGTGTAGGCGCGATGGAAGCGGCATAAAATCCTCAAATTTGTTCAGTAGTGCCAAGATCTACAACCAATGCTAGAGCTCTTTACTTCTAGTCTCATCTTACTTCTGATTTTATTTATAATATTTAACAGCGTGGAAAAGTTCAGACCAGCACCTTCACTATGCTAAATTATTGACCTCTAGTAAAAAGGGTAAATCAATACGTTTTGGACGTCAGGTTTTATTGTATGTAAATGAGAAGGTACAAAAAAAGTAGAAGGCTTGAAAATCCGCATATTTATTTACTGCAGTAAACAATTGTTCTAGTATTGATTTCTTAGCAACAACTCTTAAGCTATTTACACGAAAAAGGTAGGCATTGTTTGGAAGCGCATTAAAGGAATACGTTTGCTTACATTTTAAGACTGGTTAAAAAGTAGAAGCTCTGAAGCTTTTCTCACTTCTCGAGCCTTGAGTATAGTCATAACTGAAAAAGTCACATCTAGTATAATTTTTCGGAAATTCACTCGAAATTATATTACATGACTGACATTTCATTGCATTTTTGTGGGAAAAAGAACGTGAAACCGGCTTGGTCAAGCCATGAAACATGACATAATTTAATAATGATAATATGTTCATTTGTATCGGTCGACTTATAACTAAAATTGACAATGGTTAAAAAAGTTAAAAAAATCTTCTCTTAATCACTGGAAAATTTTGAGAAAAAAGAAATCACGAAAACAACTAAATTCATCACCAATATTAACTGTGTCTTCATATCTCTTGAAGTTCTAAAAGATATAATGAAAAAAAACATTTTGTAATTACTGTAGGACCATATTATTGAGAGTACTAGACTAAAGAATAAATTTTGGAAAAATTCAAGAACTTAAAGAGAAATTTATGGATACAAAATATAGTCAATCTGTAGTTTTTCTTGGAGCTTGAACCTTGAGTAACTTAAATTTTAGTCATCAGACGAAGTTTTCCTTTATAGGTAAATAGGACAAGCGTTGAATAAATGTATCAATTCTTTGAGCGTTTCACATCATGTATATGCGTCTGAAAAAAAAATCGAAGCTTTTTCTTTCTTTTACTCAGCGCTTTGGAACCAAAACTGACAGGCTAGTTTTTGGATTTTTGTATAGTCCAACCTCTGGATCTTAAGGCATTTTTCAGATGGAAGTTTATCTTAATTGGTCTCTGGCAATTGCCGCCGTTAACGTGAGTAGCTATCTCCTCGCAATCGTTGCAGGTACAAAATATAAATATTTTTCCATGGTTGTTTCGTAGCATTCTTCATTTCGTTTCATAAAGAGTGCGAAAAATAAATTGCCATATCAAGGCAGAGACGTCCAAATATTGCAGGTTTTAGCAACAAAAATGAAATTCGAGTAAAAACCCAAATTATTTTTTAAGATTAAATAAATTTGCTTATTCTTTTATATTCGTAATTGCAGTTTCATGATTGTACCACCTCTAGATGGAAAGTGGGGCGCTTGCGATGATAATGGGAAATGCAATGGTCTTGTAGGAATGGTCGCCCGAAATGTACGTATTTTTTTATAAATGTTGTTGCAAGCACTTCTTATAACTTGGTAACAAAGATGCGAAGATGCAAGAACATAACGCTAAGAGTGGAGACACAAAGAAAATGTCGTTATTGGACAGTTAAATCTTAATCAACATTTCTTTTTGAGCTTCAATCGTTACCCCTGAAAAATCGTTTGAAAACGCAGCACTAACCAAATTCTTATTTTTTTTATAAACTTAAGTCACTCATGAGCCAAAGAAATCTACACCATAGGCGATTTAGTAATTTTCGTTGTGTACTTGCCATTTTTCAGGAATGTGATCTTGGTATTTCAACAGTGCTTCTTTCACCGTCTCGTGCTCGATTTGTGGACTATTCTAAACCTTACACTCACGATGCTATGACCTTCATAACAAAAGCACCTGGATTTCATAAAATGGCTAATGCATTTTTCATGATTAATCCTTTAAGCGACCATGTAAGTATTTGTGAAGTCAAAGCCACTTCGTGTAATTATTAATTGGCAAAGCGACGCAATACCGTCCAAACACTGTAAATGATTTCTCGGCAGGTTTGGATAGCTTTTGTTGGATTTCTTGCATTTTTTTACTTTATTGGCAAACTATTGAAGAGTTATAAATTGCTGAACCCAAAGGATTTCCAGTTGATGAAGATTCTGGCAATACCACTTCGGCAAGGTAACTGGAAATCAAATTTCGTACAATATTTACGAGTGATAGGAAAAATCATCACTGCGTATACATATACTGAGAGGTACAGAAACGCTAAAGCACGTTTCCGTCTTAAACTTTAAAACCGACTTACCTACTCTATAGCGCCTTTGACATAAGTTCTCCTTCGACTTACTAAATTATGAATTTAATAATTAAACTTTGTATTTTAGACATTTCTTTAAATATGTTTGACAAATCGGATCTGAACAAATTAATGTTAATTGTTGTCATTATCGTCTGTGGCGTGATTTCCAAACTCTACGAATGCATGATTACCTCGAAGACCAGCATTGCTCCACTCTCAAAGCCAATAAACACCGCTGAAGAAATGTTGAACGCAGTTTTACACGAAAATTATGTTGTTACATCAGTGCAAGGGTCTTCTACTCTAGACGTGTTGAAGGCAAGAATTTTTTTATCATAGAAGCTAAGAATTCGAAAATGTCTTTTGTTTCTCAATCAAGTTGCAAATTAATCTATAAAGCTATATGATAATGATAACTATAATAGCTTTATGAGAATATCGCTCGCGGCCCGCGGGTGATAGCTGAATTCCATAAGGATCCTTTCCGCCTACCTCCTACAGTCAACTCCTCATTTAAATCAATTTCTAAAAGCTGCTTAACTTTCGTTCCTTTGGAAGATTCGGTAGTGAACCACCTGCAAGCGTCTATGTCAATTGTAACAGGGCGACCTAGAAATGGCAGAGGCCATCGTTTTTGAATATTTATAAATGAAATCTTTGTTCTTCGTTCTCGTTAGTCAGAAACCTCTGGGATCTTAAAACAAATTGGTGATTCAATGTATCCCGGATTTCAACCTCCTACGTCAATTGATATGTTTGTTGAACGATGCGAAAAGGAGAAGCTAGCTTTCGTCTATGTCAAAAAAGGAATGAAAAAACATCTCTGTAGCACCAACGTATCTTCCGGAATTTTTCACTTTGGAAATGAAAATTTGTTTCATACTGTAGCTTCGATTATGGTTCGCAAAGGTTTCCATGGAAAATCAGTTTTAAATAAGTGGTACGAGTCCAATACCATAAGCTTTATCTAAAAGATTTTCATAGTTCAAAATCAAATTGAAAATATTTGAAAACGCTGAACTTAGATTTTTCTCTTTTGTACTGAACTTTAGAGGCACATGACTGACTTTTTGTTACTGACTAAATTTGATCTCTTTGGAAATTTTTCAAATTTACACCTCATCATTTAAAACGAGCATTATTTATTTCGCGTCATAGGTTAGGATTACTGATTTCCTCTGGTCACGTGGTTAAATGGGAACACGAAGATATGAGCTTGTGCGATACAAGCATTAAAGAACATTTAATGGTCGGTTACTTGGGATTCGACGATCTGACGTTTGTCTTCTGGAGTGTTTTAAGTGGATGGCTTCTTTGTATCATTTCGGTCTTGCTGGAAAACATCTTTCATATACTTAAGGAACGTTACAAGAAATTTCGGAAAATTTCAAACAATTAGGTTTTAACCGAAAAAGTCAAATCTAAAATTGTTACAAACTTAACCTGTCTTTTTGTAAAATTAGGACTTGGTTTAATAAGTCAAGTTCGATAAAGTTGTATTTTAGTTGAGCATACATTCAGTTAGCTATTTAAACGCACTAGAAAGCTAAAAAAAGTTGCCAGTAAAATAAGTTTATTCAGTGAAATACGGTAATAAATTTTCCTTAAGAAAGTCTTTGTTTTATTAAAAAAAATATTCAATATCTGATCCTTCAGTCAAATGATAACCTAAGTCTTATCGATACTCTTGCTTCAATCCAAGACACTTTTGATTAATAATATTTTGACTTCAATCAAATTTAGTTTTTTATTGGGATTGCTTTTTCCAACCAAATTCAACCTGATAACGTAGTGTTTGTTAGCAAGAGTGTTACAGTTATTTTAAAAATGAATTAAGCATTTTAAGGTGCTAAAATAGTAAACAACCGTCGACTGCTGAAAAACAAGTGAAACTTTCAACATAATGAGGCCCACTGAAAAAGTCAACTTAACTTGTTATCACGCACAAAGCTATAATCTCCCTTGTTCTCAATTTGTTTGAAAAAAGAAGAAATACCTATTAGCGCGCTAACAGTTTAGACTGACATCTCACTCAAATGGATTTTTTGCCGTCCTTCCGTAATTAACTAAAATTAACATACTTAGACCTAATGTTTTTGGATAAAACTTGGAAAGGCACACCCTAAACAGTTACTTATTAATTTAAGAATATTCTTAAAAGTAACTTCGATGTAGTTTTTAATTAATTGGGGGGACAACATCACAAAAAACCCCAAGGTTTAGTGAAAAGGTGTGTCCTTTTAAATCTAGTAAGGGTGTCAAGTCATATGTACAATCTACAACCAAAAATTACGTCAAAATTTATTTGGGGGGAGGAAGAATTTTTGAACAGCGTCATATTTCCTGTTATTGGCGATAGGTGGCACTATCTGCGTCTCGAATTCGGTTCCGAACCTGTTTCTATGAACAAAATTGGACTTTTCGTCAATTGACGTTGCTCGGTTAATAGATGCTCTTAGAAGTGGTAAAAGGAAGGCTTAAAATTTCTCATGTTTATTTACTTAGGAAAGCAATTCTACTACTACTTTACGATAATCGGTAGGCATTGTATGTAAGTGGATTAAAGGCATACGTCGCACTACATTTTTATACTTTTGTATAATATAGTCACTTTGGAGCTTTTCTTGGTGCTTGATCCTTGAAAAACGTAAATTGAGCGAAACTAAAAGCAATTACACTGCTTCCATATGTGGACGTTTGTTTGTACAGTCGATCTGAAGCTTTTCTTGGTGTTTGAAATTTCCGTAAGTGGTACGATTCCAATATCATAATTCAAAATCAACTAGAAAATATTTAAAGACGATAAAATTCGATTTTTTCTTTTGTGTACTGAATTTAAATTGTTTAAAACGGGCTAATTTAATTTCATGTTATTTAGGCTAGGATTATTAATCTCCTCTGGTCACGTGGCTAAATGGGAACAGGACGATATCAGCTTGCGCAATGAAAACATTAAACGTCATTTAATGGTCGGTTACTTGGGATTTGACGATCTCACGTTTGTCTTTATGAGTGTTTTAAGTGGATGTATCATTTCGGTCTTGCTGGAAAATATCTTTCATATTCTCAACGAGCGATACAAGAAATTAAGCAATACTTTGAACAATAGTAGTAGTGGATAATTATAGGTAGGTGTAATTAAAGTTAAACCAAACAGGCTAGCCCAGAAGGTAACTGGATTTGATAATCTAATATTGTACCAAACTTAACCTATCTTGTAGTTAAAATATGAGTTAAAAGTTTTATTTTAACGAGTCCAGTTCGATTAAATTGTATACGAGTTGAGAATACATTCAATAAGATCATTAAATGTACTTGAAAGCAAAAGTCTTAAAGGTAATTTAATACCGACGGATTATTTTAATCTCACAGAAGTTAATTGAAGTTGCGAAAGTTTATAAAACTCGACTAATGCGAGTTTTGTTCCGGCTTCTGGGTTCTAATCGAGCTATTTTTTAGCGTAAGCTAATAACCCTGTTTAAGTATCTATCATAAGGTCATTGGTAAAACGTCTCCTGCCTTTACGTCAGCGCCTTAAAAAAACGGGCGCGATAAATACTTTTCCCTAGTGGCTCCGCTAGTTCAAATCTCTACTTTAATCGCTAGCTCCAACCGGCAATTTGTGTTATTTACCCGGATCAAGAGAAAATTATAGAGAGGTCGGGGTGGTCTGACTCTATTTGGTGGAATATTAAGTTTTCCTACCACTAGCTTCGACCTGTGTTTTTTACGTGGATCACACCGTACTTTTCCTTCCCTTGCGCTTCTGATATTTTTACGTTTCGTAAGAAAAAGAGGGTAAAAGACGAAGAGGTTTTTCATCATGGTCTTTCGGGAGTGCATGCTACTGTATAAACATTTTGGGGAAGAAAACTACTGAACTCAAACCTCGCCGGAAATCAATTAGAAGTATTTATATTCATGTTTCGCGTGTCAAACGAAGAGTACGCTACATTGAAAAACTTCACGACGGTAATGTCTCATATATTTTAAAACCAGGTTATAGTGAGACGGTTTCTAAGTTACAGGGGGACAGACTAGTCCTCTAAAGATCCCATTCAGACATTTAAACTTATAAGCAGATTATTAATTTATGATATTAAAAGAGACGCTGTTTACGTTAAACCATTATTAGTAGCGTTAAAATCGCGTGATAAACCTTGGCAAGGCAATTATATATATAATTGAAGCGTGAAATTAAGACCAGCTCTATGTTTACAACGTAGCTTTCGAAAGAAGAATGGAATATTTTAGTTCGTACTGCCGTTGAAACACGCCTGGAAATCTCAGTTGAGTGTTATGAAAGGTGGGTCCTTAAAATTTTACGCTGTTTCAATATTTATTACAACTATTTATTTCCTCATCACTGCGTATATTCCGAGAAAGACACATTAGGTACATTTTGCCACAATGAAGATACAGAGGGCTTAAACGTGCCCAAGTTGTTTCGAGCATATAAAAGTGTGTTTAAACTGCTTTGAGCCTGTGTACGGTGCATCCAGGTTAAAGTTTTTGACCAAATTGAGCTATAATTACTCCCGTTAGTTCATTTTTAGTTCCCATAATTTGTTTCTTCCTTTTCCTAGATAATATTTGAACTTTTTTCCTGAATTACTCCAAGCTACTGATCAGTACTAGTAAAACAACAGTCTGATCCATCTAGCAGTTTGATTTTACATGTATTTGAGTACCCAAGAGGCACTTATTTAAAGCAATTCGACTGCTTCCATTTTAAAAGGTTTGTAAAATATAGTCGCTCTAAAGCTTTTCTTGGTGCTTGAGCCTCGAGTAACGTAAATTGAAGTAACCAGATAATGCTTTCCGTTTAATTGAAGAAGGAAAAGTGAAGAAAGAATAAAATAATTCCTGAAGTATTTCAGAACATTTATGCGTCATTTTTCAAATGGAAGTTTACCGTAATTGGTCTCTGGCTATTGCTGCCGTTAACGTGAGTAGCTCTCCTTGAAATTGTTGAGGGTATCAATTTTAAATATTTCTCCCTTTATGTTTCGTAGCATTCTTCATTTCGTTTCAAATATGATTGGAAGAATGAATTGCAATACCAAGGCAGAGACGTCGAAATATTGAAAATTTTAGCAACAAAGATGAATTTCAAGTAAAAAAACAATTAGTTTTTCCGAATGAAATAGATTCATTCCTATTTGTAATTGCAGTTACACGATTGTGTCATCTCTTACTGGAAAGTGGGGCGCTTGCCACGATAATGGGAAATGCAATGGACTTGTAGGAATGGTCTTCCGAAATGTACGCATTAATTATTAATCTTGTGGGCAGGAGTTTTTGTTCCTAGGTAACAATGACGCAAGTACATCATGGTAAGAGTGGAGAACAAAAGAATAGGTCAGGTTAAATGTTAATCTACATCAGGTTTTGAGCTTGGATCGTACCCTTTACAAACCGGTTGAAAACAACAAAATATTTATCTTTGTGAATAGTAGATTTCTACACCGTTAGCCATATAATAATTTTCGTTGTGTGCCTTTAATTTTTTCAGGAATGTGACCTCGGTATTTCAACAGTGACTCATACAATATCTCGCGCTCAATACGTAGATTTTTCTAATCCATACACTCAGGATGATATGACCTTTATTACTAAAGCACCGGGATCTCATAAAATAGCTAATCCATTTTTTATGATCGTTCCTTTAAGTGTCCATGTAAGATTATAAAGCATGGACATTGGTGACGTCAGAGATTCGTATAAGTATTATTATTAAATGTGTTCTTGACAGGTTTGGATAGCTTTTGTTGTATTTCTTGCATTTTATTACTTTCTTGGTAAACTTTTGAAGAGTTTCAAATTGCTGGATCAAAAGGCTTCTCATTTGATGACGATCCTTTCAATTACTCTCCGACAAGGTAACTTGAAAACGGACTTCGTACATACTTTACGAGTATTAGTCATCCTAATATAAACAAGTTACGGAAATTTTAATTTCCGTATTAGTTAGGTGTGGTTGGTGGTGAGGATGACCTTTGAGTTTCGTATGTACTATACTCTACAGCGCCTTGACCTTAATGCTTATCCGTTTTACCTTCTGATTGGCTCGAGACCTTAATGCCAACTTCTTTAGAACATATACGTTACCACGGCTGTACCATAATAATTTATGAATTTCATATTTAAACTCTATTTTAGATATTTCTTTGAATATGTTTGACGAATCGCATTTGAATAAATTGATGTTAATAATTATCATTATCGTCTGTGGCGTGATTGCCAAACTCTACGAATGCATGATTACTTCAAAGACTAGTCTTGCTCCACTCTCGAAGCCAATTGACACCGTTCAAGAATTGTTAAACGCAGTTTTACACGAAAACTATGTGGTAACTGCTGTACAAGGATCTTACTTTTTAGATGCGTTGAAGGCAAGATTTTTTAAGTGACTATAAAGCTAAATAATGCTACTTATAATAGCTTTATTAGAGTTAACTGGTAGCTGAATTCCATGGGGTCCCTTCAGCGTATCTCCTACAGTCAGCTCCTCATTTAAATGAATGTCTTAAGCAGTTGAATTGATAGATTGAACAGCTTCGGCTCACATTCAAAATCAATTATAACTTGCCTACCTTATCTTTTCGACCTTGTTACCTTGTGACCTTGGCTCTAGAAAATGCGGAGGCCTTTGTTTTATTTAATAATGAAATCTATGTTCTCATTAGTCACCAAGAACTGGAATTTTGAAACAAATTGGTGATTCAATGTATCCTGGTTTTCAACCTCCTGAGTCTATTGATATGTTTGTTGAACGATGCGAAAAGGAGAAGCTAGCTTTCGTCTATATCAGAAAAGGAATGCAAAAACATCTCAGCAACATGAACATATCTTCTGGGACATTTCACTTTGGAAACGAAAATTTTTTCCATACTCTAGCTTCGATTGTGGTTCGCAAAGGTTTTCATGGAAAATCTATTTTAAATAAATGGTAAGTTTCCAATAACATAAATTTCATGTGCAAGGTACCCATAATTCATAATTAAACATCGTGATTAAGTTCTACTTAATTATATTTATAGACGTTAAAATTAGACTTTTTTCCTTTTGTTTGTGTACTTAGAGGTACGGCAGACTTTACATGACTGATGTTTTTACTGAATAAAGTTGATTTCTTTTTGGAAATTATTTAATTTGTTCCCGTAATTTAATTTTATTTCACATTATAGGTTAGGAATACTCATCTCCTCTGGTCACGTGGCTAAATGGGAACAAGACGATATGAGCTCACATGATACAAGCATTAAAGGTCAACTAATGGCCGGTTACTTGGGATTCGACGACCTCACCTTTGTCTTCTGGAGTGTTTTAATTGTGTGGATACTAAGTATCATTTCGGTCTTGCTGGAAAACATCTTTTCTATTCTCAACGAGCGTTACAAGAAATTTAGCCCCACTAATTCTAGGTGGGCGGAGTTGAGGTAAAACGAAACAGGCTAGCCCAAAAGGTGTCTGGATTTGATAGTCTAAGATTTTACCAAACTTAACCTATCTTATTGTTAAAATAAGAGTTTAAATAAATTTTCGTCAAAATGTGGTTTCAAAATTGTATTCCAATCTTCTATATCTATATAAATCAAAGTCCTGACTGACTGACTGACTGCTAATCAACGCCCAGCCCAAACCGCTTACCCTAGAAGGCTGAAAATTTGCACGAACGTTACTCATAAGTAGTAGGCGCGTACTAAGAAAGATTTTTCCAATCCGCCGCCATCTTAAAAAATGGCGCTCAGAAATGAAAAAACTCTTCTCTATGCAACAAAGTCCGATTTCAAAAATATTTAGTACACTGGTTTCTTTTAACCTATAGAAGGGCTGAATGGTCTTTCGGGTTCGATTTGTCGCCATCTTTTTAAATGGCGGCCAAAAACTTAAAAACCCTTCTTTATGGAATAATGTCCGCGTGAAAAGTAATAAAAAGTGTCCCGACGGGCTGACGGGCAACGCCGAGTGCCTTCGCTCCCAGGATGCTTCAAAAATATTAGTCATCGGTTAAATCTACCCATTCTTTATATCCTTTTGATGGAAGTTCTTATTACACGCGAGCGACGCCGCGGGTAACAGCTAGTTTAGTATACGTTCAATAAGCTCTTTAAACGCACTAGAAGGCAAAAGACGTATATAGGTCACTAATTTTAAGTTTCCGGAATTTAAAATCTACAGAAGTTAATAAAACTCGACTAATGCGAGTTTCGATCCGTTTCTTGACCTAGTTACTTGATATTAGCTTAAGCGAATAATCCCCCTTAAGTATCCATCTTAAGGTCTTCGGTAAATCGTTTCCTGCCCCCTTCTTTAACGTCAGCATCTAAGAGAAAACGGGAGACAAAAATCCCAGAGAAATCCCAAGCTACTAATGAGAGAAGTATATGGAGCAGCTTGACTTTCTTCGGTGGAATTTTAAGTTCAGTCGCACAGTATTCCTCCGCATGGTTCTACCTGTGTTCTTTACGCGGATCACGTGGTACTTGTTCACTGTTTACACTACTTATGTTTTTACGTTTCAAAAGTAAAACAGGACAAATACGAACTCGTTTTTAACATAGGCTTTTCAAAGAGCGCGCTCTTTTGTAGACATTATCTGAGTGAAAATTACGGAATGTAAACCTCAAATCGAGATGTTTTTATGTTCAAGTCCCGAATTTCATACAAAGAGTACAGTAAAGGGAAGACTTTCCTTGCGGAAGTGTATCTTATAGTTTAATATCAGGTTATAGTGAAACAGAATATGAGTTGCAGGGAAACAGAATAGTTGTCTATAGATCCCATTCAGACATAGAAACTTAAATGTGGATTATCTATTTATGATTTTAGTTTAGAAAGATTTCTGTTCGTGTTCAACTTTAAATGACAGAGTTGAGTTCGCCTGATATGCTATTGGCAAGGCAATTATGTGAGTAACTGAAGGGTGAAATAAAGGCCAGCCCTTGTTTTATTACTTTGCCCAAGAATGGGATATTTTAGTTGTGATATTCAACTGTTCAAACAGCCGCTGAACCACGCTTGGAAACCACAGTAGAGTGTTATAAAAGAACGGTATTTTAAATTTTATTCAGTTTCAATAGTTATTACCCCTTTTTATTTCTTCATCACTTCACATATTTTCAGATCAAGAATGTCTCTGAATACATTTGAACGTTAAAACATAACTAACAAGTAAGTGTTTCTTTTGAGTATTTGTAAAACACCCATTTGACTCGATGTTAGGGAATGTTATGAAAATATTCTCCCATAAAATTTGTAAATAAAATGTGACTCCGTATTGTTCGTTGAACAAAGCGAGATTATAAATAGCAATTTCATCTTTCACCAATGGAATATAAATTCATTTATTCCGAAGATTAAATACCCCAACTGTGTTACGTCCGAGAATTTCCGGCGTTTTGTTTTTAAGCTAAAGCTCTAGTCATGCGAAAGGCTAATTATGCTAGTAAATTGATCAAGTATCGCATTAATTTACCTCCAACAGCAGGAATAAAACAGAATCATCAATGCTAACGATTTCAGATTATGGTAGTTAAATAGATTAGGAAAAACATTGCACGCACTTAAAATAATTTCCATTAATTCATCGATATCACCTTCGGACATCTTGTTGAGATGTTTATTCACGTATCGGCGATCATTTATAATATTCAATTGACAGTTTGGTAACTTAACTGAAAATTGTTTCCCTCAAATAATTTTGTTAAAGAGGTCGTCTGTTGCTTGAACTTCCAGGTGCCTCGAATTTTATTGGCTACCTCGATGACGCGTATGTAATAGAAAGGTACCTCCCATCCGTAAATAACATGATATAAAGGCTAATGATATACATGTTAATGAATAAATTCATGGTTACAGGGATAAGACTTTTTCATAAATCGCAAAATAGTGAAATGTTGCTTGTCTATTTTAGAATTAAATATTTAGTCTTTGCGAACTGTTACATTAATGGAAAGGTGAAAAAGGTCAAGGCTGTATTATTTACATCGCAGAAGTTTATTGACTCTTCCTAAACTTAATTAAATTCCTCTAATGCTAGTTTTGTTCCGAGACTTGGGTTCTCCTTGAATTATTTTTTGATATTAGCCTAAACAAATAATCCCATTTAAGTATCCATCATTGGGTCTTTGGTAAAACGTTTCCTGCCCCGTTGCCTTACGTCACCGCCTCAATAAATAGGATGCCAAAAAATATATCTTTTTTTTCCTTAGTGGCACCGCTAAGTCATGAGTAGCTAAAGGGAGAATGGGGTGACCTGATTCTTTTGGTGGAAAAAAACATTTTTACTATAATTTTTCAGAGAGCCTTGACATTTTGGGTAAGAAAAGTTACTGAAATAAATCGAGGAGAAGTTTTTATATTCAAGTCTCGCGTGTCATATTAAGAGTACACCAAATGGAAGGCTTTCAATGTGGTAATCTCTCATATAATTTGATACCAGGTTTTAGTGAGACTTTTTGTAAACTGCAGTGGTACAGACTAGTCCTAGAACCCATTCAGAAACTTAATGCTAGATTATCAATTTATGATCTTAATAAGGAAACGCGGTTTGCGTTCAGCCTTAATAGCATTAAAATCGCGTGATAAACACTGGCAAGGCAATTATGCATATAACTGAAGCTTGCTTGAAATAAAGCTCTTAAAAGAAAGAATAGTATATTTTAGATGCAATTGATCCAACTGTTCGTTCTGCCGCTTAACCACGCCTGGAAGCCATAGTTGAGTGTTATGAAAGGCTGGTCCTTAACATTTTTTTTCTGTTTCAATATTTTATATTACACCTATTTATCACATTGAAGATACAGAGGTCTTTAGCGTGGCAAAGTTGCTTGGAGAATATAGTGTTGTAACTCCTTGAGGCCAATGTACGGTGTCCTCAACTTGACTGTTGCGCGGTAGTGCAACCATAATTAAAGTTTTTGACCAAATAAAGCTATAAGTTAGTTCGTTTTTAGTTCTCATATTGCGTGTATTAGTAGACTGCGCAACTGGAGAGTTTCTTCCATTTCCAAGTTACTGATCAGTACTAGCAGAAGTATGATGAGACTAGAAGTGAAGGGCTCTAGCATTGGTAGTAGATCCTGGCACTAGTGAACAAATTTGAGGATTTTATGCTGCTTCCCACGCGCCTACACTATTGATAAAAAAATTGATCGAGTTCCAAAAACATTTCCTACCCCTTCCCCTCAACCTAAAGCTGCGCAACACGGACGCGGCTCCTTGAATCTAGTTCGGCCGTCTACCACCACGAGCGCCTCACGTTTTGGAGGGAAAACTCAGAAACCGCTACCAGAGGGCCAACCGTTCTTGTGTTATCAAGAATGTTCACTTTCGCCGAGTGAAGAATTTGGTTAGCTCAGTACTTCTGGTCTCATCTCACTTCTGGTACTAGTAAAACATCAGTCTAATACATCTAGCAGTTTGATTTTATAGGTCGAGTACCCAAGAAGCAATTCGACTGCTTCCATTTTAAGACGTTTGTAAAATATAGTCGCTCTGAAGCTTTTCTTGGTGCTTGAGCCTTGAGTAACGAAAATTGAAGTCACCTGATAATGTTTTCCTTATAAGGGAAGAAGGAAATGTGACGAAAGAATAAAATAATTCCTAAAGCATTTCACAATATTTATGCGTCGTTTTTAAAATGTATGTTTACCATAATTGTTCTTTGTCTATAAATATTATTCGGAAAGGTGTTAAAGGAATATGCTAATTTAATTTCTAATATTGTCGATTTGCAGAACTTTAACGTGGTGCTTGAGCTTTTTTTTACACTTTAAGAGAAGTAGGAATGGAAGTTTAATCAAAAGTAAAGAGATTATAATCTACTTACTTTTTATTTAATGTAATAAAGCACTCCGAAATTATTTTACATTGTTTATAGCTCCGAAACCTTTCAGGAAGTGTTTCTGACTCTTACCAAGTAATTAAGAACATAAACATATAGACTTCTTTATCAGATTTTAGTTTTACATCAGTGCGAAGGAAAAGTTGGAAGGATAAAACAAATCCTAAAGCAATTCACAATATTTGCGTCATTTTACAAATGAATGGTTACCGTAATCATTCTCTGGCTATTGCTGCCGTTAACGTGAGTAGCTATCTCCTGGCAATCGTTGAAGGTACCAATATTAAATATTTTACCTATATGTTTCGTAGCATTCTTCATTTCGTTTCAAAAGCGATGCGAAGAATGGATTTCATTACCAAGGCAGAGACTTCCAAATATTGAAAGTTTTAGCAACAAAAATGAAATTCGAGTAAAAACCCAATTTTTTTTTAGGATTAGACAAATTTTTTTACTCTTTTATATTCGTAATTGCAGTTTCACGATTGTACCACCTCTACCTCTAGATGGAAAGTGGGGCGCTTGCGATGAAAATGGAAAATGCAATGGTCTTGTAGGAATGGTCGCCCGAAATGTAAGCAGTATTTATTTATATTGTGGGCAACAGTTTTGTCTTTTAAGTAAACTTTAGTTACTCGTGAGCCGTAAGAATCTACACCATTTGCGATTTAGTAATTTTCGTTGTGTACTTGCCATTTTTCAGGAATGTGATCTTGGTATTTCAACAGTGCTTCTTTCACCGTCTCGTGCTCGGTTTGTGGACTATTCTAATCCTTACACTCATGATGCTATGACATTCATAACAAAAGCCCCTGGATCTCATAAAATGGCGAACGAATTTTTCATGATTGATCCTTTTAGCGTCCACGTAAGTTGATAGGACATTGGGGAAATACGTCAGAGCCACTTTGTCTAATTATTAAAGGGACTGTAAAGCTGTTGGCTGACCTGTTGAATTTTTGGTTTTTTTTTTGGAAAAATGCACCCAACACCCTCCCCCACACACATAATCACTGACGTTAGCAGACGATGGAAAACGCCAGAAAGAGGAATTGTTTCATGGTTGTAAAGTGGTTGCTCTCATCCGGTTAGTCTCTCTCGTGATTGGTTGTGAATCACCACACTTCGGCGTTTCCCCAGTCCTCAATCTCGAGAGGACTGGTGCGTTGCTCGATCCGTCGGCTATAGCTATAACGAAGGCGCTTAGATTGGCCCAATTGCATCACTTGCCGGATAAAATTCATCGGGCCGTCGCTCACTTTTCAGACCCTTTAATTGTCAAAGCGGGGCGATACTGTGCTAACACTGTAAATGTCTTCTCGGCAGGTTTGGATAGCTTTTGTTGGATTTCTTGCGTTTTTTTACTTTATTGGTAAACTATTGAAGAGTTTTAAATTGCTGGACCAAAAGGCTTTCCAGTTGAAGACGATTCTGGCAATTCAAGTCCGGCAAGGTAACTTGAAAACCGATTTCGTACAATAGTTACGAATGAATATAGTGAAAATGAATCACTACGCATACACATACCGATAGGTAATTTCCGTATTTTAGATATTTCTTTGAATATGTTTGACAATTCGGATCTGAACAAATTAGTGTTAATTGTTATCATTATCGTCTGTGGCGTGATTGCCAAACTCTACGAATGCATGATTACCTCGACAACCAGCATTGCTCCTGTCTCAAAGCCAATAAACACCGCTGAAGAAATGTTGAACGCAGTTTTACACGAAAATTATGTTGTTACATCAGTGCAAGGGTCTTCTACTCTAGATGTATTGAAGGCAAGATTTTTTTTAATCATAGTAGCTTAGAATTCGAAGCTGAATTTTGTTTCTCATTAGAGTGTTGGGCCAGCAATTCCAGTTTTCAAACTAAATTTTTTCCAATAGTAATTATAATAGCTTTAGTAGAATTTCCCTCGCATCTTGGTAGTTGAATTCCGTGGGGATTCTTTCCACCTACCTCGTAAAGTCAACTCCTCATTTAAATTAATTTCTAAAAACTGCTTAACTTCCGTTCATTCAGTAGATTCGGTAGTTGAGCAGTTACGTTGCTAGATTGTAAAGCATCAGTTCACTCTCTAAGTCAAATGTAACGAGGCCACTTGCTAAGTCTTTTTCAATCTTGTAACGTTGACTCTAAAAGTGGCGCAGACCATCGTTTTTGAATATTTACAAGTGAAATCTTTGTTCTCGTTAGTCAGAAACCACTGGGATCTTGAAACAAATTGGTGATTCAATGTATCCCGGATTTAAACCTCCTGAGTCAATTGATATGTTTGTTGAACGATGCGAAAAGGAGAAGCTAGCTTTCGTCTATGTCAAAAAAGGAATGCAAAAACATCTCTGTAACATGAACGTATCTTCCGGAATCTTTCACTTTGGAAGTGAAAATTTGTTCCATACTGTGGCTTCGATTATGGTTCGCAAACGTTTCCATGGAAAATCTGTTTTGAATAAGTGGTAGGATTCCAATACCTTAAGCTTTATCTAAAAGTTTTCCATAATTCAAAATCAACTTGAAAATATTTAATGACGTTAAGATAAGGTTTTTCTCTTTTAGCTTTTGTACTTCAGAAGTGCATAACTGACTTTTATAGTTTCTAACTGAATTTGATCTCTTTTGGAGTTTACCCCTCATCATTTAAACAGTCTAAATTTATTTCACGTCATAGGTTAGGATTGCTGATCTCCTCTGGTCATGTGTCTAAATGGGAACAAGACGATATGAGCTTGTGTGATACAAGCATTAAAAATCATTTAATGGTCGGTTACTTGGGATTCGACGATCTCACCTTTGTCTTCTGGAGTGTTTTAAGTGGATGGATACTTAGTATCACTTCGATCTTGCTGTACAACTTCTTTCATATTCTTAAAGAACGTTACAAGAAATTTAGGCAATTCTCATACAATTAGTTATCAACCGAATAATTTTAGGTGGAATTAACTAGCCCAAAATATATCTGGATGTGATAATCTAAGATTGTACCAAACTTAAAGGAAAGGACCTCCACTTTTGCAATCTAATTTTAAATCAAGGACCAAGATATGAGGGTCTAAAATTTGCAAATATTCTGTGTTTTTGAATTAATTTTAGTTAATTATAAATTTAAAACGAAATTAGAAATGGAAAGGTATGAGGCGCCATAGCTTTTTAATTTAAAACTATGACGTTTTACGTAGCTTGGCGTTTTATTCGTCAACGTCGTTTTGCGATCACGTGATGGCTTTATTTATTTCGGAAACTTTTAAGGCCAATGCTGAATGATTTATAAAGTGACGCAGACCTTACATAAGAAGCTTTGGTTAATAACTGAAATATACTTGTTTTGGAAATTCTGTAATTTCCTCCCTGTTCTTGGGCTAATTTACTACGCCCATCATTTTAGGTTAGTGTTATTAATCTCTTTTGGTCACGTGGCTAAATAGGAATTCGACGAAATGAAGTTGTGAGATAAAAGGGTTAACCTATGGTTGATGTCTTGAGATTTGACGACTTTCAGTTTGTTTTCTGTTGAGTTTAAAGTGCCGTCAGTTTCGGGTACTGTAATGTAGATATATCATTCATTCGCCTTTCGATTGAGCATGAGTGGAAAACCACGGGATTCGTATAATCAACTTTGCATTGTTAAGGCATAGCCCACGCGCATCACAACGCAAGCTGCTCACGTCCGTGAGCGCTGATCGAGTGTGCTATGGTTAAGGATTTGCTTTGAAAAATTAGACGTACTCTGTTTAACAAGTAACGAAAAATACAGAGAGTATACGCTGATTGTGATTTATTAATTACTCTTTAATAACGTTTGACAAAGATAAAATATTAATATTCGGTATGATTGCGTGATATATTTCTCCTTTCTTCGGTTCTGCCAATCGTACTTAATGTATTGATCATGAGCTAAAAGTGACCCACATTGTGACTGCAAGACGCCAGACGCCAGACGCACTTGGCTGTTTTCGAATTTATATTACATATGGATATAAGTTCTTGAAACTAACGGTACATATCGATCTTCATTGTGCCAATTGGCAGATTGCTAACAGATATGAAACCAATTATCCGTTGGAAAGTTTTCTGTTAGAGAAAAATGTACAAAACGTTTATGGTATATTATTTTCTACCAGTAATTTCACATAAGAACGGATCCGCGATTCGATAAAGGGTAGATCAGTATACGTGTCGTTTGAGCTTCATCGGTTGTATTGCAGTTTGATTCTGATAAGTTGTTACAAACCGACGTCATTATATTATAATAATTTTCAAATTAAATTCAGTTTCCATTTAAAAACCGTCACTAGTTTCGCGAGGACAGTAAAGGACGGAACTTAATCTCTAAATGGATCTTTACCTTAATTGGACTCTGGTTATTGCTGCCGTGAACGTGAGTAGATATATCCTTACAATACTTAAAGCATTTTAGGATGACGTTACGGAGAGGTATTACACTGGACGTGTCTGTGTGTGTGTGCGTGTCTGTTTGTCACTGCGTTCGCGGTTGGCAAATCGAAGCAAACGTGTTAGCAGAAAGCAACTTTTGGCTTCTCCTCCCATCGCGCGGTGATCGGCTTGTGCTACGAGGTCTAGCCTCCCAATGGCAGGGCTTCCACCAAATGTTCTCGCAATTGCGAGTTTCCTTATCATTTATTTGGAATCAATCGCCTTATGTACCCTAAATTTCCAAAACTCTTTAAAGAGACATACGCTTTAATTCAAACGCCAACAATAGCTATGTTTGAAATTATTTTAGGAACAACGTTTCTTAAAACGATTTAACTAGATTTAAGCTAAATTAATTTTTATTAAAATAATTAGTATCAATTATATTTATTTAATCAAGAAAAACCTCTTAATTGAGTCTCGACTCGGAGAGGTTTATTTTGGTTTCCCAACTTGATTATTTTTGCTAGGGGGACGTGGAAAAATAACATTCTGGTAAAAAATCGATCCAGGGAGAGGTTAATGAATGTTTTTTGATTTCGAATTGTGATGAGCTTTAGTTGTGGTCTCAAGTCTCTCCTCCCTGGTCTTCTTTGATAAAATAGATGGATACATGGTTCAAATTTGAAATATCCATTAATTTATACGCTCTTTTAAGTCAATTAAAATAACTAGCCTGCGAGTTTTCATTTAAGCATTAATTATACATTGGTACTTTCCAGAATCTATTAGAACACCAATATTTATCTACTATATGAAACAAATCCCCATAGAATTGTGAATAAGGGTGGTTTATTGCAATTACTGAAAGGTCCATTATAACTTTAAAACTGTTTTTTTTTCATTTTGGTAACGATTTGGTTCCGCCTCTTTGCTGTTCGTTTAAACTTCCTTTCTTAATTGTATTTAGAGACTGCTTTTCCCGTACATGGACAGACGTCGATAAAGGCACGACTGAACAGTAGAAACGAGCGTGACTTTCTTAGCTTAGTTAAAGCACGATTGCAAAGCTAAATCTAGTTGTATAACCACACCTAGCAATAACCGAGCGAAAATTGAATTTGGTTCTTGGTTGTTAATTAAATATTTGCGTCGTCGCTGAAACAGTCTTGGGGTAATGCACGGCTAAATGAATGTAAAAGGTTAGTCAACTAAGTCTTTTTACTATTTCTTCACTACATAAGTTTGCTTGCATTGCATTTATCGCATCTTTTTAATATTGATCAACCTTTTTGAACCACACATGATTTTTTTTTTCGTATTCCGAACATTTGATAGGGAAATTTGAGCTATCATTACGACCGTAAGTCTACTTTTTACCTCTTCCAGTGAAGATAATGACACGGAGAGGTATTACACTGGACGTGTCTGTGTGTGTGTCTGTTTCCGCGTTCGCAGTAATTGAAAAATCGGAGCAAATGTATGTGCAATATCCGGACCGAGTTTGCAATTCACAGAAAATAATGTTGGCATCTACTCCATTATCATTGTTAGGGTTAAGATGTACGCGGTGATCGACTAGGGTTACGAGAAACGCCTGGCCTCCCCCAAAGGTTCACACAATTTCAGTTTTTCTAATCATTTACTGAGAATGAATCACCTTATATACCCTAAATTTGCAAAAATTTCGAAAAACTTATTCGCTAGAAGTCAAACGTTAACAATAGCTACGTTTAAAATTATTTTAGGGTTAATGTTTCCTAATTATCTATAATTAAGGTAAATTACTGTTTATTAAAATAGTTAATATCATTTATATTTATATAATTATTTAGGAAAAACATCTTGACTGGGTAGATAGCCCTTGTGTCGACTCGGAGAGGTTTATTTTGGTTTCCCAACTTGTTCTACATGCATGTGTCGAGACTGCATAATAAGCCGATAAAAAAATAATTTTCTCTAAATTCATTCAAGTACGAGAAAAAGAGCAGTTCGATTTTATTTAACGACAGTGGATTTAATTAATTGGCGTTTCGTAAGGAATTCTTTACATGGATGTTTACCGAAACTGGTCTCTGACCATTGCTGTCGTGAACGTGAGTATCCATTTCCTTGCTAGCATTTAAAAAAATTTAATATTTGCTTGATTCGTAGCATCAATCATTTCGTATTGCAAACGAAGATGAAAATAAATTGCGATACCTTGGCAGTGATTTCGAAATATTGAAAGAATTAGCCACAAAGATGAAATTTAAGTAACGAAGCCATTATATTTACGAATAAAATGGAGTCTTTAATTCTCATCCCTTCTTGTCAACAGTTACACGATTTTAACGCCAACGGATGGGAAGTGGGGCGCTTGCGACGATCAAGGGAAATGCAATGGACTTGTCGGAATGGTCGCCCGAAACGTACGCATTATATTTAGGGCAGTAAACATTTGTGATTTTAAATAGAAAATCGATAGTGGTTTCACGTGCTTGCTGTCCTTCAAGTGAAATGATTGGAGTTTGCAATTTTCTTGAGTACATACATGATGCTTTGGTCAATTTCCAGGAATGTGACCTTGGTATATCATCACTGGCTATTTCGCCATCCCGTGCTCGATTTGTGGACTTTTCATATCCTTATACTCAGGATTATGGGACTATTATTACCAAAGCGACGGGTGCTCATAAAATTGCCAATTCATTTTTTATTCTCGACCCTTTAACTCTCCATGTGAGTTAATTTAAACAACATTTCCCCCTCGGGGGTTATTTTCATCGTCTGTTAGCTTTGATAGATTATTAATGACTCCATTGCTACGTCGAAATAATTAATCATTATCAAAAAACGTTCTTCTTGTCAGGTTTGGATAACTTTCGTTGGATTTCTCGTATTTTCGTATTTTCTTGGTAAATTATTGAATCGTTTCAAATTGTTGGACTCAAATATTTCTCAGTTGAAAACAATTCTGTCAATAACACTTCGGCAAGGTAACTCTAAAACTAATATATATAATCATAAGTAACATAATAACCATAAGTATGACAATTAGCCAAAACTAACTATAAACCTATTTTCGGACCTTTTACGTCATCATAAGTTCGCGCCCAGCACAGAGACCCCTAGCGGTGAAAAAAAGCGACTTCCGCCCCATATCGGAAATCCAATTTAAAGAGACGATATTGAGATTTGACTCAACGGTCCTAAGCCTTGGTTATATAGTTGATTTGTACTACCTTTTACCGACTTTAACGCGATCACATTACGAAATTGAAAATTGCACTGGGCAGATTTAGTTACCGAATATTAAGACTACAAAAGGCTTATCATTTTTGTGCTGAAATATCCGACTTATGGCAATCTCAAAGTCAAACATACAAACACCGCTACCGCGCGAGCTCGTTCAATAAATAGCAGACGAGCTATTTCCGACACGTTCAAGGAGATGGTTTATTGTGATTGGCTGAAATTGTAGAACTATGTCATTCGCCAAAGACCAGCATGAAGTACTCGACGGGGTTGCAAGTCCTGGCCCGATGTAAGTGAGAGTGTCAGTGTTGATTATAGGTTTCAGTTTGAAATTTGCATTATTACAATAGGAAGAGTCATACTTATGTTTATTATGTTACTTATGATATAATGCATGAACTAGGAAAACTCTCCATTTCAGATATTTCTTTTAACACGACTGGCAAGTCGAATCTTAGCTCTTTGGTGTTAATTCTCATCGTTATCGTCTGTGGCGTGATTGCTAAACTCTACGAATGCATGATTACCTCGAACACCAGCATTGCACCAGTCACAAAGCCAATAGACACCGTTGAAGATATGTTAAACGCAGTTACATTCGAAAATTTTGTAGTAACTGCGCTGCGAGGGTCTTATACTCTATATTTCTTGAAGGCAAGATTTTGATGAAACAATAATCATAGAAATTGTGTGTTTGGTTTTCAGAAACAATAGATTGTTTTTTCCTAATCTGATTGTGAATATGCCATTCCGCTGGTTTTTTAGCCCTGATTTAGGATATTGTTAGACTTAAGCCATGTTCACATTTACATGAGAAATCGGTTCAAAGCGATTCAAAACGTTTCCAAATTTAAGTGTGAAGAAAATTGATACTCGAGAAGCTAATTACAAACGCGGTTTCTTGAAATTGCTTCGTGAACCAGCTTAAAGCGGGTTTGGATGTTAGTTTCTAGTTTTCAGGGTTATTTCGTTGTATTTTCACCAACCTTAGCAGACAGCACCAACGAAAGTATAAACAAACAACACTAAGAGAAGCGTCTTAAAGTGTGAACCGAGGCTGTTGAAATCGCTTCGTAGTGGTAATCAAAGGGGTTTCAAAACTAGTTGGGCATTCTAGTTCTCAGCCGACTCCAGTGCAAGTGTGAACATAGCTATAATTCTGTCTTAAAATTTGATTTCCAAATGCTTTCCGCTACGTGGGACGAACCTCAATTGAGGTTACAGTCAAGGCTAGGGTCAAATTGTTCTTGTAGCTTCTTCTTTCTCATGCACGTAGTGGTAAGAAATTTATTAATAGACCGTTGTTTTCTATAGTCAAGCACGGGGATCTTCAAGCGTTTTTCTGATTCGATGTATCCCGGCTTCCGACCTCCACAAACATACGAACTTTTTGTCGAACGTTGTAAAAATGAGAAATTAGCCATCATCGATATCCGAAATTTTTTACTGAAAAATCTCAATAATTACAACACGTCTTACGATTCGATTCATTTTGGAATCGACAGTTTGTCTTTAACTCTAACGTCGATTGCGGTTCGCAAGGGATTCCCTGGAAAATATCTACTAAATAAGTGGTACTATTCTTATAATATACGCCTATTGTGCGAGGTGCTTATCAGTCAAAAATTAAACAGTTTTCAGCTAACGTAAACATTTCTTAGTAAGTTCAGCTTAAAAATAATTAGAGAAAATAAATGACGTATTTATAACGCCATTAAAGATAATATCGAAGACCTTTATCTCCATTCTAAGTGAATTATTTTCCGTCTTTTATCACTTATGTGGCGTCGAGTTATTCATTTCAGAAACCTTTGTGCCAGTGCTGAAGGGCTTATAAAGTGGCGCAGTTTTTTTAATAACTCATAATTTATTTGTTTCTGCAAGTGCTCAAATTCGCTCTCAGTTACTTGCTAATTTATTTTGCATATCATTTTAGGTTAGGATTATTAATCTCTTCTGGTCACGTACATAAATGGGAACTTGAAGAAATGAAGCAGCGGGATCAAACCACGAAGGGTCAACCAATGGTCGGTTTCTTGAGATTTGACGACTTTCAGTTTGTTTTCTGTTGTGTCTTAAGTGGATGGGTACTCGGTATCATTTTCGTCTTACTGGAAAACATCTTTCATAAACTTAAGGAACGTTACATGAAATTTAGGCAAATTTCAAATATGGAATCATGAAACGAATAATAATAGATTGAACTTGTTGGATCCGTATTTTGAATTGTTTTGGTGAAGTCCTACGTTATTTGAAACTGATAACTTTAGGTTATATCTAATTGAGCCCATATTGACGTTAAAACAATCTTGAGTTCGATTTACTACGGTTTATAATAGTATTTAATTTCTGGGAAATATTATTGAAATTACTCATTAAGTCACCTTTGGTATCTGACAAATAGAGAAAATTGTGTATTTATATTGAATATTACTTGTGTTTTATACCCATTACCATAAGTTTATAAGATATGTTCCATAAGTATGACGCTTCCTATACTTCTTACTGCAAGACACTTACTGATAGCTAGTTAGAGAATGACGCGAGAATTGACTACACTTGGTTTTGCAGTCCATCTTCCTATTTAGCCTGTGCTAAGACTTTGACAGCTATTAAGAATAACCAATACATAAGATATAAGAGAGATCGAATTATGTCCGTCATTTTTTGTTTCTATTGACTTTACATTACGAGCCTGACTTTAACAGAGTTTGGTTTCATTGTACTAATTATTCATGGAATGAAACTCGTTTTACGAAACCGTTCACTTAAATATATCTATGTAGTTTCCTTTCTATCAAACCTACAACGTGTACTTCTCTTTTAACATCGTTAGCACGTGAATTTTCCAAACAAATATTTGAACTGCTACGGTGCTTTATATATATTTTAGTAAAATGCCAACAATAAATATCACACTGAACGAAATTGTTTAGGTTATAGTGTTTCCGACTATAACCTGAGTTCTACCAATTACAACTAGCTTTCGAAGAAGTGACCCTTGGTAAGGCATAGCAAATACGTGTAACCATTAAGGAGTAATCCGCTTTTAGTGTTAGGGAAGCTGGCTGTCGAGAGAGTTTGCTGGGACCGGAGAAAATGAAGAAAGCTCGGACCCCATCAAGACTACCCTATAGGTGACCCGGGCCCCCTAGAAGGCACGGGTCCCTGAGAAACTGATCGGATTGCCCTCCACTCTCGACGGCCCTGAAAATTTTTTTCCGGTTTTAACATAAAAGCCTTAAAGCATTGGATTAACATACCTTCCCTAAGAAATTTAGCATTTCGGCAGTATGTGTCACACATTAATTTTTGCCAATAGTGTCTCTTTAAAGGGAAACGTCAGGATAATTTTTTTTTGAAATTTTTTTGATGAATTAATTATGTAATTAAGTCTTTCGCGAGTATCAAATATCCCTCTATTGGACAAGAACCAATCCGTCAGATGGTACTAGTCGTCCAATAAGGAAGTCCTCAGTTTGGCGTAGTTTGCACTAGGGTTTGCATTAGTAATCTTAACTGCTTGTATCTCTTCTTTGATATTATAGATGGATACATGGTTCAAATTTGAAATATACATTAATTTAAATGCTCTTTTAAAACTCAATTAAAATAATTAGCCTGCGAGTTTTCATTTAAGCATTAATTTTACATTGCTACTTTCTAGATGCTTTTAAAACACCGATATTTTTCTGCTATATGAAGCAAATCCCAATAGAATTGTGAATAACGGTGGTTTATAGCAATTTCTGAAAAGATCATTATAACTTTAAGACAGTTGTTTGCGTTCTGGTAATGAGAGTTGGTTCCGCCTCTTTTAGAGGCTGCTTTTCCCGTACATAGACAGACGTCAATAAAGGCACGACTGAACAGTAGAAACAAACGTGACTTCCTTAACTTAGTTAAAGCACTATAGCAATGCTAGGTCTAGTTGCAGCAATCCACACCTAGCTATAACGGAGAAATTATTGTATTCGGTTCTTTGTTTGCGTCTTCGCTGAAGCAGTCATGGGGCTAAATGAATATAAAAGGTTAGTCAACTAAGTCTTCACTACTTAAGTTTGCTTGCATCGCGTAGATGTATATTTTATTTATCGAATATTTTTAATATTGATCAACCTTTTTGAACCACACATGAATTGTTTTCGTATTCCAAAAATTTGATTGAGAAAGTTATGACCTCTTCTAGTGGCGATAACGACACGGAAAGGTATTATACTGGACGTGTATGTGTGTGTCTGTCACCTCGTTCGTAGTAACTGGTAAATTAGAGAAAACGTATTTGCAATATCCGAACCGCGTTCGTAATTCCCAGAAAGCAATATTGGCATGTACTCCATTATCATTGTTAGGGTTAAGATGTACGCGGCGATAGGTTAGGGTTACGAGAAACGTTTAGCCTCCCAATGGTAGGGCTTCCCCCAAAGTTTCCAACAATTGCCACTTTTCTTATCATTTACTGTGAATCAATCATCTTTTATACCCCAAATTTGCAAAAATTCGGAAAAACCTATTCGCTAGAAGTCAAACGTTAACAATGGCGATGTTTAAAATTATTTTAATAATAGCGTTTCTTAAAGCGACTTAACTAAAATTAAGGTAAATTACTGACTATTAAAATAGTTTATATCATTTATATTTATATAATTATTTAAGAAAAACATTTTAATTTGCCTAGGTTCTAAAAAGTTTAGTTTGGTTTCCCAACTTGTTCTACATGCATGTGTCGAGACTACACAGCAGGGTAGACACAAGGATTATTTAAAATGTCTAAGGATAAAACGCACACACAGATCTCTATAGTAAGGGAATGTTCTCTAGTTCAACTAGACTAGTTGTTCCGAAATTTTAACCCATCCCCCTATTCTCCACCTACTGTTTTGGTGCGTCAAACGGAAAACAAATAGCGAAATGGCGCCACCTATCTTATTATCGCGAAAGCATAGACGAAAGAGAGATAGTTTTCGATCGCATGCTGTATAGTTCTTGTTCGAATTGTCAACGGTCGTTAAGAACATTTAGTTCAAGATTCAAGAATGAGGTTAGGTCCTAAAAATCATAATTTAATTTTAATAATAGATTAAAGCAATTATCCTTGATTAAAGCAAACATTCAGTTCAAGAATATATGAGGTGAGTTTACACTAATTTAGTGTAATAGGAAGGCCTTGTTTGAGTACATCTGCTAGAGCAGACGAGAGCGACAAAACTTTCAAGAACCCGGTCACGTGTTGACGCTTCAAAATATTGGCTTTCCGGTTTGCCGATTGTGCCCGCTCAGTACCGTCAGGGAGGAGGAATGTAGAGGAGTAGCCAAAGGTATTACGAAGAGGTCTCCATTTAGCGGTCTGGAGAGAGAGATCTACCCGAGTCCGACTAGTAGCTACTACGCATCAGCGGTGCGCAAGTACGTCATCACTGACGTTAGAGAGAGAAAAAACCAAGTTTCAAATTTCTAAGCCGAACGACTCGCGCCGTCGCGACTCACGCGAGAGTAAATTTTAGCGGCCGACGGTCCGGAGAAAAAAATCGCGCATGCGCCTGAAAAAAAAAGAGCCTCGGTTAGGCCTCAGCGCTCTAACCCGGAATCTGCGAGAATTCTCTCTCTTTTTACAACGTGCGTAGACCACTCCTTTACAACATTCCTCCTCCCAGGTACCGTTTGGAACATCTACCTTCGATATTTCCTTCTCTGCGTTTTATCCTTAGATATTTTAAATAATCCTTGGTAGACATAAGCGAAGCTGATTTTCGATAACAATTTAATTTTGTCTAAATTCGTTCAAGTACTAGTAAAAGAGCAGTTCGATTGTATTTACCGACAGTTGATTTAATTAATTGACGTTTCGAAAGGAATTCTTTACATGGATGTTAACCGAAACGGGTCTCTGACCATTGCTGTCGTGAACGTGAGTATCCATTTCCTTGTTAGCATTAAAAAAATTTAATATTTGCTTGTTTCGTAGCATCAATCATTTAGTATTGCAAACGAAGGTGAAAATAAATTGCAATACCAAGGCAGTGATTTCGAAATATTGAAAGCATTAGCCACGAAAATGAAATTCAAGTAACGAAGCCATTTTATTTACGAATAAAATGGAGTCTTTAATTGTCATCACTTCTTGTCAACAGTTACACGATTGTACCATCTCTAGATGGAAAGTGGGGCGCTTGCGATGATCAAGGGAAATGCAATGGACTTATTGGAATGGTCGCCCGAAACGTACGCATTATATTTAGGGCAGTAACCATTTGTGATTTGAAATGGAAAATCGATAGTGGATTTCTCAATTATATTCACGTGCTTGCTGTCAAGTGAAACGATTGCAGTTTGCAATTTTCTTAAGTACATGATGCTTTGGTCAATTTCCAGGAATGTGACCTTGGTATGTCATCACTGGCTGTTTCACCATCACGTGCTCGATATGTGGACTTTTCTTATCCTTATACTCAGGATTTTATAACTTTTATTACCAAGGCGACGGGTGCTCATAGAATTGGCAATTCATTTTTTATTCTTGACCCTTTAACTCTCCACGTGAGTTAATTTAAACAACATTTCCACGTCCGGGGTTAGCTTTGGTAGGGTATTATTGACGTCATTGCTACGTCGTAATAATTAATAACTAACAAATCTCGGCGACGCTGTCGAAACGAAGTACATATAACAAGAAATCAAATCTTTCATGCTACAAACGTTTTTATTGGCAGGTTTGGATAACTTTTGTTGGATTTCTCGTATTTTCATATTTTCTTGGTAAATTATTGAATCGTTTCAATTTGTTGGACTCAAATATTTCTCAGTTGAAAACAATTCTGTCAATAACACTCCGGCAAGGTAACTCTAAAACGAATGTCGTAGACTTGTATAATATACTGAACGTCGGCGTAATGTGATATAATGCATGAACTAGTGAATGTAGAATCTTTAGCGCAAAAAAAATATTGGGCAGTAAATTCCGTAACTACTTTTACATCGAATCGATTTGGGACGACCGTTATGCTTATGATTGTATTTTAAAAAAATCTTGGATTTATTTGTAAAACCTTCCATTTCAGATATTTCTTTGAATACGACTGGCAAGTCGAATCTTAGTTCTTTGGTGTTAATACTCATCGTTATCGTTTGTGGCGTGATTGCCAAACTCTACGAATGCATGATTACTTCGAACACCAGCATTGCACCAGTCACAAAGCCAATAGACACGGTTGAAGATATGTTGAACGCAGTTACATTAGAAAATTATGTAGTAACTGCACTGCGAGGGTCTTATACTCTACATTTCTTGAAGGCAAGATTTTGATGAAACAATAATCATAGAAAATGAAGTGCAACTGTGTTTTGGTCTTCAGAAACGATAGAAATTTTTTCCTTATCTGATTGTAAATCTGCCATTTCGCTGGTTTTTTAACTGAATATTCCTTTACTGGCATTCCTAAATTAATTTTGCGCTTTAGTTAGACCAGGGGAAAGTCTAATTTTTAGGCAGCATTAAGTCTAACCAGGGATAGATTTAATTTTAGAAGTAGGAATGGAGAACGGTTAGTATTTATTTCAGTCATAGCCCAGTGTAGAGCCCCTCCCTCCAACGCGTATCAAAAAATTTAAATTATCTTATTGGCTCACTTAAACTACGTTTTGATGACGTTGCTGCCGGGGATGGTGAAAAATACGTTTTTCCTTTTTACCTCTGTCGCTACGACCCGCCTCTTCTTTCATATCCCCCCCCGTCCCGTGGAAGGGGGTTCGGGACTTTGACGCGCGCCCAGATTAACCTGTTCTCCATTCCTACTTTTAAAATTAAATCTATCCCTGGTTAGACTTAATGCTGTCTAAAATTCAGACTTCTTCCGCTACTTGGGACGTTGAACCTCAAATGAGGTTACAGTAAGGGCTAAGATCAAATTTTGTCCTTAATGTTCTTGTAGCTTCTGCTTTCTCTTGCACATAGTGGTAAGAAATTCATTAATAGACCTTTTTTTCTATAGTCAAGCACGGGGATCTTCAAGCGTTTTGCTGATTCGATGCATCCCGGTTTTCAATCTCCTCAAACTTATGAAATATTTGTCGAACGTTGTAAAAATGAGAAATTAGCCATCATCGATATTAGAAATTTTTTACTGAAAAATCTCAATTATTACAACATATCTTACGATTCGATTCATTTTGGAATCGACAGTTTGTCTTTAACTCTAACGTCGATTGCGGTTCGCAAAGGATTCCATGAAAAATCTCTACTAAATAAGTGGTACTATTCTTATAATATACGCCTATTGTGCGAGGTGCTTATCAGTAAAAATTTAGATAGTTTTCAACTAACTTAAACATTTCTTAATAATTTCAACTTGAAAATAATTAGAGAAAATAAATGACTTATTTATAACGCCATTAATGATAAAATCGAAGACTTTTATCCCCATTCGTAAGTGAATTATTTGCCGTCTTTTATCACTTATGTGGCGTCAAGTTATCATTTCGGAAACCTTTTTACCAATGCTGAAGGGCTTATAAAGTGGCGTAGCTTTTTTTAAAAACTCATAATTCGATTCTTTGTGTAAATGCTCTGATTCGCTCTCCGTCGTTTGCTAATTTATTTTGCATATCATTTTAGGTTAGGATTATTAATATCTTCTGGTCACGTGGATAAATGGGAACTTGACGAAATGAAGCAGCGGGATAAAACCACGAAGGGTCCACCAAAGGTCGAGTTTTTGAGATTTGACGACTTTCAGTTTGTTTTCTGTTGTGTTTTAAGTGGATGGGTACTTGGTGTCATTTTCATCTTACTGGAAAACTTTTTTCATATAATGAAGAGGCGTTACAAGACGTTTAGACGTATTTCAAACAGTTAACCATGAAACTAATGATAATAGATTGAACTTCTTGGATCTGTAATTTGAACTGTTGTGGTGAAGTCCTACGTTATTTGAAACTGATAACTTATACTTAATTTAACCCATATTGATGTTAAAATAATCTTGAGTTCGATTTATTACGAGGAATAATAGTATTTAATTTCTAGAAACTATTATTGAAAATACTCATTAAGTCACCTTTGGTAACTAGCAAATAGGCGGCAGCACATTAAGCGAAAATTCTTTCTCTTTTAACGTCGTTAGCACAAATATTTGAACTGCTTTGGAGCTCTGAATTTATATAAGTAAAATTCCAACTATAAATATCACAGTGAACGAAATAGTTTAGGTTATAGTGTTTCCGACAATAACCTGAGTTCTACCAATTACAACTTGTTTTCGAAGAATAGCAAATACGTGTAACCATCAAGAAGTTATCAGGTTTTAGAGTTCCGGCAGGGCTGTCGAGAGAGTTTGCGGGCCACAGGTAAAGTGACGAAAGCGTAGGCCCCCATCAAGACAGCTCTACAGGTGGCCCGGGCCCCTTAGAAGGCGCGGGTCCCTGAAAAAATGACCAAATTGCCTTCCACTCTCGACGGCGCTGAAAAGTTTGTTCTGCTTTAACAGAAAACCCTTATAGCATTTTCCCTAAGAAATTTAGCATTAGTGTGTCACACTTATTGTTAATTTGTTACACATGGCTCTACGAACGTTACCTGTTAAATGAAAGGAAAAGTGCAGCACATAACATTATACCTTAAAATAACCGCGGTTTTCTAAATATAAAAGGAAAAATATTTAAAAAAAAATAATAATAAATTCTCTTTTTTAAAAAATTAGCATTTAATTAGTCTGAAAAACGAGGACTACTTCGTCGCCATTGGTTTAGTGGCAGTAGATAAGATTATCTGCTAAACTGAACCTACATTACCCTTACCTCTCTCATCCTTTGATAATTCAACCAAGAGGTTAGGTTTAGTGGCGACTGTGTTCAGTTTAGCAGATAATCTTATCTGCTGAACCTTTCCTTTAAAGTAAGATTGACGTTACAGGTCGCGATATAAATTTACTAAGAGCTAATAAATCAGAGCATAACATGAAACTTATTTGTAGAATATATTAAAATGGATTTTTCACAAAATTGAAAAATAACAAACGTTTGTGTATTTTCAGACAAAGGCTTAGAATGAAACCCTAAATTTTATTGCAATATCTGAAAACGAGACCCATTTATCGGGATTTAGTTTAGGATTTACTCTCCGTATTAATTCTTAATAGTAATAAAACATTGCGTGTAATTGCATGCTTCTATTTTTGTATGAACTGCAATGTTTGGTTGACGTTAGCGGGTATATTGATCAAATGTGTGACCTACATTGCTTTCAGAAGCTAGGAACAATAGAAACGTTTGGAAACCAACGGGAAAAATTAAAGCGGTGGTTTCAATACTAAACTGAACTATTCGATCGTGTTCAGTGTACTAACGCGCGAACTGGCTTCACTAGGGTCTGTTTTTCAGCCAGTTTTGTTTGGTTTTTGATTTTCCAATTATACGTGAGATGAGTTGTCGAGTTCCTAAGTCACAGTATGAAGAATATGTTTCATTTTTTTCTGCTTGGATTTTATGCGTTACTATGGCTTACATAAAACAATGTAACAAATTGCAACCTGATGAAGTTGGAGATTTGGAATACGATTCTTTCAATGTTCTTAGAAATATATTAATGTATAATATATCAGGAAAAATCATTTCGTCTAATGAATTCTTTGAAGAACGGACTATATTCAGTAAGGTCAGTGTTCGTGAAAAATTATCTTGTCATAAAATGAGTTCTTCGTTAATTTTGACAGTTGGTATTAATACGAGAAGGATGGATAGTTATATCCTTAATACCTTCCCTTCCCTGATTGGCTAACGAGGTTCTGTCGTAGTTGTGCCGTTTAATGTCGTGAGGGGGGCCCTGGAGAACCAAATAATAGTTGAGGGTGTAATCTGAATTCTTTACATTATAATCGTTGAAGTTAGCGTCGTGAAACGGAATCAAGCGATTCACCCTGTAGCTGACAAAGCCGGGGAAAATTAAAGTTGCGTAACATGGGGACTATTTTTTGTGTAAGTTGGTTTCACGCTGTGTAGCTGCAATTTTCAGGCTATTATTGAGGTTGGTTGGGGTTTTTTTTTTTTTGAGGGGGTTTCAATGTGAATTGGGCTCTAACGTCCGCGACAAGGATGCGATTATTCAGGGTTCAGTATGTGAATAATCAGGGAAGGAAATGAGGTTTACTTGGGAGGTGACGGAAGGGGTGTGGGGGTCAAGTCACCTCCGGAGGACACGGGGCAGTCGGCACCTATAGGGTAGGATCGCCGACATGTGTCGTATTCCCTCAAACTTTGCCGCCCAGAAGCTTGGCTGACAGGAGTGCGCCACACTCCCGGCTCAGGTTGGTTGGGTTCACTTTTTAATCCTGAATCTACATGGCTCCCTTCTCTTATTATAGATAGTTTAAAGACATGGAGGATTCATACAATTTAGACCTGAAGGCCAGGCTACCTGGAGGACAAAAGCAGACGTGTTTTTTCCTCCAGGTAGCCCGGCCTCCTGGTGTAAATGTTATGAATCTTCCATGTGTGTAAATTATCTATTCACTTCGTTGTTACTTATTTTAGATGAGAAAAGATTACCTTCGATTCAAAGACGTTTTACAACAATCATTCTACAATCCCTTTTCATCTTCTAACATTGAAAATTATGAGTTGCCATTTGTTCAACGAACTATTAACGTATTTTTGAAAGGAGATATTTTTAATGAAACATTGAAGGAAAAGCTTAAAATTGAGCTTGTAAAATACATCAAAGATGAATTAATCATTTCTAAAACCGAAGCGAGTCTGGTTGTAAATATAACTTTTTCAACTGTGCAGTTGTGAATACAGAAGTTGAATGAACACATTAATCTGCGAGCATAAGTTACCAATCAACATTGTATGACAATGTATGAAATACGGAGCCTCTTGTGGTATTTGTTTAAACCATAAGTTTATAAGATGTGTTCCATAAGTGTGACCCTACTAATGCTAGAGACTTCCTGAGAGCTATTTCGAGAACTACGCGAGAATTAACTACACTCGGTTTTGCGGTCCATCTTCCTATTTAGTCTGTACTAAAACTCTGACAGCGTCTCACTAGGCGTCGCTTTACGAGAATCTATGATGTTTCACCTACGTAAACAATGGTAGACTTATGGAACATATCTTATGAACTTATGTTTAAACTAAACCGCAGCCACCACTTGATTTAAATTTTATTTAAGGGAATGAAGATTTCTAAAGAAATGTTGATAAACCATTGTTAAAAGTTCTCAAACCAGAAATTCACATTTCTTCGCAGCTTTTGCCGTTTTTCAACATGCCAGTCTTTGCATATTTTGAATATCACTTGTGTTAACCGCATTATTGATACGAAAGACAACCAAGCACCGTACGAGGCAAAGAAATGCAGCAAGTCCAGAATTGACAATTTTTTAAAGGAGTTATTGACATTGGACACTCTTTCTTCGTCATCGTTGCCCAGATCTCTGCTAAAAAATCTTTCTAACGGAACAGACTGACTTGTTGCGTGAAACCATGATATTCTGAAAATAAAACAATATCCTAGTCATATTTGAGCTTTTCGCTATGAACACCATTCAAATAAACAAATGACCGACCCCTCGAATATAGACTGAATTTCAGGCCCATTTTTCAAAAATTTCTGAATTTCCCTAACTTATGAGGTCAATTTCAAAACTTTTACCATTACCTGACTTTAAGGGTCAATATGAAAAAGTCGCACATTTCCTGACTTTCAGGATCAATATGAAAGATTTTCCTGACATTTAGAGTCAAGTTAAAATATTCCTACATTTCCCTGACTTTCAACAGCAATTTTTTAAATCCCTTACTATTTCCCTGATGTTTAAGGCAATAAAATTTTTAAAAAGCCATATTTGAATTTCCTACAAGTTTCGCAGTCGTACGGTAACACTTACCGAAAGTTTATGAACCGGTATATTTTTTCGCTGATATTTTTTTTCAGAGGAAATACAATGGGGCGTGGAAAATACTTTTCTTTTCCAATTTTAACCTGTTTCAATTTTGTTTTGTTCCTCAATGAAGATAGAGCATAACGAAGATTGTATTCGGTGTCTATGGCCACTTTTTCTCCCGATATGATGTCGTCGATCAAAGGTCCACGGCGTAAACTATTTCCGACTTGCCCATAGCGTGGTGCTTCAATCTTTTTCAAGAGACCTTTGTATTTATCAACGTTGTTAACTATCTATAAGGTAAATTTCTTTGTAATGTAATATGGATGACTGAGAACATGTTATTTTTAAACGGATAAGGACTCAATAGACCCAAGTAACAAGTAAACAAGTTGGCTTGGTCTCGTCACCATCATCACGTGACTAACAAGGTTGCCTGTAGCACCATCTGTTGTTGAGGGACGAAAATAAATTTACTTTTTTTCTGATTGGACTAGTCTCGACAGAGTCTGACTCTTGGGGTAAAATAGGTTCTGCGCATGACAAAATCGAGCCAATCTGGTTATCCCTTTTCTCACCTCAAAACCCGAGAACAAGATCTGAGCCGTTATGAAAATTCAAAAGATTTGTTGGTTTTGGTGAAAATAACGAAGATGGGTGTTTTTTCAGTTTTAATGAATAATGAGTGTCTTTATATCTAAAAATAACTCGTTCCCATGGTTCAATTGTTTGGAAAAGTAAGTACCGATTGCATAGGGCTCTTAGAAGGTGAAGTTTCCGATAGAATTATTTTAAGGTTCTTTCCAATCAAGTCATCTAAAGTGTCGAATTTTTCATTTATCTCCGTAGCATAACCCGCTTGAAGATTACCGTTATAATAAGAGCTTACAAATAATATATTAAACAAAAATGTTACATAAATAATTTTTGCTGCCCTGGTTATGGGTTTCAAGGCTTGCTCTATAAGGAAAAATCAGTGATTAACTTAAATGAATGGGAATTGGCCACAAGCTCAGATCCCGGAAGCTCCGTTATTCTCAATTACGCAGTCTCTATTGAGATTTGAAAATTTTCTCATGACCCAAGTTGAAACGCCTCCCTCACACTTCTATTTTGGAGTAACTGTTTAAAAATTCCAGCATCCTTTTCGTGGTTAGACACCATTAAGTGCACCCATAAATAATTTAATAGTGCAAAGTCACGTGTAAATAAAAGTTCTTTTTTCTATAACCAGGTGTCACCAAAAACTTATGTCCAACCTAAAACCAGGGAACTATGGTTAAAATTTACGTTGCTATAGAGTTTGCTACTATAGAACCAAAACTTTGCAGTGGAAACACCGCGTAAGAACTTAACGTGATCTAAAATAACCTTTGTAAA
Organism: Phalangium opilio; assembly: GCF_054372755.1. Lineage (NCBI taxonomy): Eukaryota > Metazoa > Arthropoda > Arachnida > Opiliones > Phalangiidae > Phalangium > Phalangium opilio. The sequence continues at coordinate 12,725,946 of NW_028324148.1, forward strand.
AAATATTTTTTCAAAGGGATGGTTGTTGTTACTTAAAAAGTAACAGTATTTAAATTAAATTTCAGTTTTTTACGTAGCCATAGAAAATAGTTTTATGCAAATGAGTAAGAATTATTTAGAGTCTTTAAAAAAAGGGGAATTAACATATATAAAAAATAATATCCTTTTTAAAAAATAAAAATTTTTACTTGAAAATAAAAAAGTAATTTCCTTTATTGCGCGCATACAGAGGACGCGGCGGCCGACATAATTTAGGCAATGAACTGAGGTGGAAACTTATCAGTTAAAGAAACCCCACTTTCACTGCTGATTTTGGTTTGAATAGATTAATTTTTTCCCTAAAATTAACGAGAATAATTAGGTCGGGATATCGGTTTTTCGGAGCTGCGCTTATGGCCACAAATCATGGAAATTATCTCCAGTGCAATAATTCAAATATTATGGTTCGGTGAGTATGACCGTAATTTTTTTACTTACCTTTGAAGATTAAGGTTTCGAAAAGTAATAATGAACCACTGAATATATTTTTACGTCGTGTAATGTTATTGAAAAGGATATACATGAACCACGTGACCATCGATGAAACAATAACGCAACACCACGTGCTTGGTCGTAGACTTAAGGAAGTTTTATAATCGACTGTTGTCCTCTCGCTGCTAGTTTTAGCCAATATGGCGGTGTACGTTGTCGTTAAGCTATTTGTCAGACTATTCTTCAAGTAGGATGCAAAGCGTGGTGCGATTCGATGATAAAGAACATCCGCTTTCTATAACATATGAGTAATTGTTAAAGACTAATTTCGCAAAAGTTAGGAATGCCATCAGTTGTGATTACGAGTGAGGAGAAAATAAAATGTCTACTGTATCATTCAAATATGACATAAAAACCATAATGGGGAATTTTTAAGTGAGAGTTGGTTGATACGTTATACTGGGTCGTAGAATTGAAGTACAAGGGATGTAAGCCGGTAATTTACCAAATACCGCCATAAATTACCGATTTATATCATACCGTAATTACACAATGGTAATTTACTGCTTCGCACATTCATAACCTTTTTGAGTAAATCTAAGTGTACTAGAGACTACATAAAGATTAGTCCTCCAATTTTCCATTAGTTCCCGTTGTTTAAAGCACCACCAACTCTAGGTATAAAGTGCTCGCAATTCAAGGTGAACAGAAGTTGGGCCAGTTGAATCGCGAATTAAAAAGTTATCACTGCCCGATTTTTGCTGACAACTTTTTCACTCATCTAGTTGAGTCGAAAGTTGTATCATCTGACAAGGCTTTTAATGTCTATATTGGTAATCGTAATTTATGGAGTTTACTGATGGCAAGCCAAGTATTCGAATGATGTTTAAATTTTAAATTTTTCATACCTCTTCTAATATTCTGTTGCTACTATCAAAATTCTTGTCGTATTCGATAAAACAAATTCTAAAATAAGTGACGCTAATTTTAGTTAAAAAAATGGGTAAAGTTCCTAAAAGTACAGTTAGTAATGGCAATATCAAAAATGTTCGTATTAATACTGTAAATACAATTTGCAGACCTTTTTCGTACAGTGGTGAAAATGTAATGAAATATATCGTCCCCAGACCACTTTCCAACTTTGTAATTAACCCACCAGTAATCATCTTTGAAACGCTCTAAATACTAACATAAAAGTATAAATGCAAATATTTAGACAGTATGAATTTTCAGTTGCACGAGTGTGGAGTAGTGTACACCAACAGCTTGATTGTAGAAAATAATCTGTGTCTATGTAAATGAAAGACCTGACCGTGATTGATAATGAACGCCCATTTCAAACCGTAAATATCTAGAAGCCTGAAATTTGGCGGGGACGTTACTCTTAAGTAGTAGGCACAATAATAGAAAGATTTTACAATTCGCCGCCATCTTGAATAATGTCTGCGAGGAAAGTAAAAAAACTTCTTTATGAAGTAACGATCGCGCTTTTCAGCCAATTTATTTATATTTAGTTCTCTGGTTTCCTATATCTTAGAGACAGGACTTTTAGTTTTTGCTCTATGAACTTCTGTCATCTTTATTAGTTGGGCTGAAAACTAATCAAAATGTTCTGAGGGGATGACGGGCAACGCCAGGTGCCTTTGCTTTTAGTATGTCATTAAACGCAAAAAAACATGGGGGTACCTCTGCCACGTGGCGATAACAGTATAACTAACCGAATTACAATTTGTAGTACAAAATAGGATTAAATGGGCAATTTATATCCAAAAGCACAGATCCTAAAAACACAATTCAAGGCATTTTGTACTTTTTTCCAGTCGCTCACTTAACAGCAAAACCTAAGCTACTCTAACTTAACCAGTTAACTCAGCAGCTAATTGAATGCCATAAATTTGCATACTTTATATAAACTTCTAATCAGAGCCGCTACGCTCTTCTTCGAAACATGTGCTTTTGATTAAGTGAGAAAATACAATTAGGAAATTGCGCGCTTATATTATGGTCTTTCATTATATTACGCCACACATACTTGCTTTTCTACATCAAGAGATAGCCGCCAAAACATTTAACAAGCACACACAATTTAACTAGAAGGGAATAATAAGAGAAGGGTACCATATAGGTGCAGAATTGTAACGCGAGTCCGGCCAACCTCAAAAATACCCAGAAAGTTCGCGCAACTGCACAACGTAAAACCAATTTACACAGACGGCACAAAGATGACAGCTCGTTAGCCAATCAGGGAAGCATTATCAGGAATCTATTAATTAACATGAATATATATCTGCGTTGACTAGTTAGACTATCTATTCAGGGATAGGAGGGGCTACGTGCTTAATAAGATATTTATTGTAAGCAGTCGACGCGTCCAGTTAGTGATAGCGTTTTATCAATTTGTTTTCACCCGTTACAATTTTTTGTAGTTCAATGGTTACGGCTTCACTAACAGTCTTCACACTTAACAGATGACGATAATGTTCTGAATTGTGCTGGCGAATAATTTTTAATTCAATTCACAAAATGTTTCCAACTTTTGTACCTAGCAGTCGTAACTAACCAAAAATTGAGGCTCTCAAAGTTGGTGACGCAAGCTGGATGGCACGCTTCCTCTTCCCCCTTGCTCTGCTGCCTCACTTTTTTTCCTACCTCGTGACCGCCAGCTTGGGTCTTCAACAGTGCGTTGTATCACACCTCCTCGGTGGTGAGAGCTGGTCAACCACTACGTTTTGTGGGCTAAGCTGATACGCGCCCTTCCCAAGCCAAGGTGTGGAGGCATCGTGCTGAGGGCTGTATGGTACCGGGGAAGTTAATCTACGGTATCATGAACAATCCCCTCGGGGAAGCAGGCGAAACCCCGTTGTATTTAGCCTTCCACCCGGGTTGAGGACTACCGGGTGGTGACCGTTTATTTGCCTCATTTCTCGTGGGACCATTTATGGATACCAAAAACAAAAACATAAACCAACCTCGGCATGGAACCGGTTCTGCCGGCACCCAGCTTTCTCTTAGGGAAGGGGTTGCCTCTGGCAATTCCCGACCTGTCTCTGTGCGAGGGGCTCCATCCAGCAGTACCCGCACTCCATCCGCGGAAGGACGTATGGCTCCTCCTGCTCCTCAACAGGGTCAAACCTGGTTGAGTGAGATTAATAGGAGGCGCAATGCTAACCACAGGAAAAATCGATATCGCCAGGGTGGCAAGGACTCTGCATCGGGTGCAAGAGATACGTCCCGCGATAAGGATTCTGCACCTTCGGGTGCTAGAAAAACTGTCCTGGGAACGGACTCTACGCCTGGTGCTAGAGAGACTACCACAAGTGCTGGGAAAAGACCTTGGACGTTGGACCCTGTTCCTTCGCCTAGATCACAAGCGGTGGCACCCAAAAAGACTAAGTCTTACTGTGACGTCACCAGCCTAGTCAAGATGGCCATTATCAAAGATGGCTATCCGAAAAATGCAGTCACGGAAGCGGATATTATTCCCATTCAGGCTGCTATATTGGACGCACTTGATGCTGAGCTTTCTTTGGGAAGCTCATTGCCGCGTCTTGTAAATTTTCATCTCATGACTGGGGCCTTGGTGTACTCCTGCGGAGATGCTGCGACCGGCGATTGGCTTGTGAAGGTGTTGCACCTTAATGAATGCGCTATTGGGAGAACGCGTCTTTCTGTTATGAGAGCCAGTGAACTCCCGAAGCTGTTCAAGGTGTCCTTCCGGACCAAGGACCGGTGCACCACAGATCCAGCCACACTTTTTCGGCGGCTCAGAGCCTATAATGGCAGGTTTTTAACCGACTGTTGGAGGTGCCTGGAGTCTTATGACGAAAGGAGGACAAGATTCTGGATCTTCGTTGTTGATGGTACCTCTATGGAAGCCATCAAAGACGCTGGCTTTGAGGGCCTCACTGGTGTGGACGTCGGGACCTTTAAAGTCCTGCACGTTCCACAGGACCAGCAACTCCAAGGAGCTGCCTTAGGCTTCTACTGACGAAGAAAACGATGGCACTGTCAGTGAGAAGATGACAGCCAACATTGCAAGTATTACTTTAGAGTCATCTATTCTAGATGTCTGTGATACTTTCACTTCATGACAACAAGGTTTTTAGGAAGTACAATAGGTTTGAGCCATCTCTCACAATGTGCTCAGACAAGACTGTCGTGACCTATCACTTCAATTAGCCCTTCAACATGCACTTTCCAAGTCGTGCTGCTAGGGTGACCTCCCCAGTACTTGTAACTGTAGAACCTGTCTGGTTCCGGAGGGTTCAAAGACAGACTCTGGAGCTGGTTCCGTAGTCTGCAGGTATGGTTTCTATGAGAGCCTGGGCAATTTAGCCAACTTTTTCAAGGCGGAAATCGCAGACATTGTGTGGATTTCAGCATCAAAACAAAAAACCTTTCGTGGTCGGACGATACAGATCCATTCCAAAAGTCTAGCCATTCTCAGCGCACTAAACCAGTCTTCAGCGGTCTTGATTCCCTGGGTTTCTTGTCTGCCCTCGGCAACGAGAGGACTGATAAGTTTGCCAAAAGTGGGCGGCTGAGGTGAAGTTCTATGAACATGAGCCTGCAGTTCCCATTCCTTACGACATCATTCGTCAGAGGATTCACAGCCGGATGCCTGCACATCAATTGCAGATTTGACTCCACACGGATGGACAGAGACAAACCAAGGTATTTGTCCGAGGTCCCTCTAAGGCGAGCGAAAAGAACAGCTTGCCCTCGCCAAATCAAAATCAGGTTAGTCACCACTTTTATTACTCGACACTGTCGACTACACGTTATGAACTTTGCTGATGACCCGCTTGACATGTTCTGCCGGGAGGAAGAGGAAACCTTCCATGTCCTCTGTAGCTGTGATTACCTTGGGATTTTTGAGCATTTTGACATGCATTCAATGGAGCCTGACTGTCTCAGCTAACTGGATTCTCCGTTTCGTCGAGGCAACTGGATTCCCTGCAGTCTAACTAGTTCGAGGTTCGCAATATACCCTAGATATCGTGGCACGACGTATCAACGCATCACCCTCTTTGACAATGACAATGACCACCAAAAATTGAAGTTCTCACTTTCTCCCCTAAATTTCTGGTGTGCTATTTCGTCGTCCAGGTGTTTTGATCCTGATTGGCTTCGGCGATGATGTAAACCGCGAAAAAGGGTAGAAGAGTACCGCCTATCCCTAACTTACTAGATATAAGGGCTAATGATACAGATATATATATTCATGTTAATTAATTGATTCGCGATTTTATGGGATTATCAAGTGCCATCTCTTATTATTCCCATTATTATTAATGGATTATTTTTTACCCCTGAAGTGATAACTATCTTGATCGAACAATTTTCCAAAAATGAGTTCATGATTATATTACATTTGCAATACTAATGTTAGCTCGTTATTCTAACTCGTAATTAGTACCGTTGGGCGTGTAAATAATGACTATAATGAGGATAATGTAACAACGTTTATTATCGTGATCTATGCTTGTTCGTAGCCGTAGCGCGAGTCCTCGGTAGGTCATTGGGTGTATTGGTATCTAACGTGTTGGTATCGATCGTATTCTCGTCGGTGGCGCCATCTATGCCTACTGATCATATAGTCTTTGGCGGGACATTTAAAATATGCTAACATTCGGCCAAGCCTGACCACCCAATAATCTCCCGATTATTCGCATTACAGTGCGTATTACATAAAACGTTAGAATTACAAAACTAGATAGAGATCGTAATTATTCAATTATTAAGAAATATTGAGAAAGTATTTTTAGTTCAAAAATGTTTAAGTTCAAAAATGTTCTCGCGAAGAAAATAACGTTAAGACATAATGAAAACGTAAGGCAAGGGCCTAATCCAATATATAATCGTTTAAGTAACTTGGTCGTCGTTTCATACGTGGACGTCGTTCAAGTTGCACGTCATCGTGAGGGTTTACGTTTTCGTCAGTGGCGTCGATTTGACTGGTAGTTTTAACGTTTGCGGTTGTCGTCGTGTCCGCAAGTACTGTAGGCTTGTTGCCCATCGTCGTTTCGTCTATTTCGTCTTCGGATTCGTGATCGTCATCAGTATTGTCGATGATGGAAAAACGTTTTAATTTATCAATGGGTGCAGTGTTACGATAAAAGCGATTAGTTCGTTGATTTTCAGGAAGGTCTTCGATTAAGTAGCGGTCGTGTTTTAATTTCTTCGCTATCACGTAAGGACCTTTATATTTAACGGCGGTTTTTCGTGGTAATCCTGTTGCTGCTGCTTCACGTTCGACGATTACCAAGTCGCCGGGTTCAAATTGAGGAGCGTTTGCCCTTTTAGCATTGTATCTTTCTCGTTGTTTAGCCTGGTCGATGCGAATGGAGTCGATGGCTTTCTCTCTTTTCCGAAGGATCTCCGTGTCAAACGAATCGTAAACAGCTGTGTCCGTGAAGTTACTTGTTGGGTTTCTTGACGTGAAATTGAATAGTAGGGAAAATGGAGTGAACTTTGTTGCGGCATGATACGTATTGTTGAGACCCCACTGTATTTGATGGATGTGCGTGTCCCAATCCTTTTGATCAGTTCTAGTGCTCATGCTGGCGATAGCGGGTGTTAACTGTCTATTTACCCGTTCAATTTGACCGTTTCCCCGAGGAGTAGCCGTAGCATTAACGATATGGGTGATATTCGCGGAAGTACAAAGTTCCTTAAAAGCTTTTCCAGTATAAGAGGTTCCTTGGTCTGTGATTAAACGTTTCGGTGCTCCGAATATTCCAATAATGTCTTCAAGAAACTTCCTCGTAGCTGCCATCCCAGTATCTCGTACTGCTCGTAGGAGGACAAATTTGGTAAACGCATCTATGGCGGCGATAAGGTACGTGTTGCCTCGTAAGCTGCGAATGAAGGGACCCAAGTGGTCCATATGAACGGTGACGAAAGGAGTTCCGATTTTGTCTATGGAATGAAGCATTCCTGGCTTTTTGCCACTGGGCACTTTGTGGTATAAACAATCCAGACATCCGGAGATGTACCTACGTACGTATCTTCTTAAACCAGGAAACCAATAATTTTCCAAGATCTTTTTACACGTTTTCTCGATTCCGACATGCCCAATATCATCATGATTGTTCTTTACGATTCGCCAGCGTGCGCTATCAGGGACAACCCATAGAAGTTTTTCTTCTCCGTCGGTAGTTGTAATGCGTCGAAAGACCTTTTCTTGTTTTAGAGCGTATTCGCGTTTTATTCTTCGTTCGTTCTTCGTTAATTTTCCAGTCTTCGTAAGCAGCTCTTTAATTTCCCTAATCTTCGGGTCCGTGTATTGCGCTGCTGCTAACCAGTCGTTCGTGAGTAGTTCGGTAGAGAATACCGTCAAATCGTTTGGTATTTCTACTTCTACCGGTTCGTTGTAGGGGCTCCTACTAAGGGCATCAACGTGAGCCATCTGCTTGCCTGGTCTATGTATGACTGTGAAATCGTAATCTTGCAATCGAAGCCACCACCTGCCAATCCTTGGTATTAAATGACGTTTAGATAGTGTCCCTCTGACCGAGTTACAGTCTGTAACTACACAAAATTTGATTCCTATTAGATAGACGCGGAACTTCTCCAAGCTCCAAACTACTGCGAGAGTTTCAAGTTCCGTTGAATGGTACTTCGATTCTTCTTTGCTGTTCTTCTTACTTGCGTAATAAATTGGATGTAGTTTGTCGTCTTTACCTCTCTGCATGAGTATTGATCCTATGCCAACTTGACATGCGTCCGTGTGAACCTCGGTATGTGCATGGGGATCATACAGAGCCAATATTGGTCGTTCCGTTAACAGCGTTTTGAGCGTGTGGAATGCACCTTCTTGTTCTTCATTCCAAGTCCAATCGTTGTCCTTTTGCAGCAACCTTGAAAGGGGTTCAGCGATCGTAGCAAAACCCTTGATAAACCGTCTAAAGTATCCTGCTAGTCCTAAGAATCGCCGTACTTCGTGTACGTTCTGAGGTTGCGCAAATTGTGTTACGCTAGTTATCTTTCGTTGTCCTGGTCTCACTCCATGTTCGTTGATATCAAATCCTAAATAGTCAATCTCACTTTGCAAAAAGAAGCATTTTTTTAAATTTAAAGTAAGATTGGCTTTTCGTAGCACGTCAAGGATTTCTCTCAGGTGCTTAAGACCTTCTCCTTGGTTCTTAGATGGTATTAGAATGTCATCCATGTACGTTAGTGCTATAGCGTATCGAAGCGGACCTAAAGCAGTATTCATTAGCCTTTGAAAAACAGCTGGTCCGTTGGCTAATCCAAAAGGCATCGTTTGAAATTGATAATGGCCGTCTGGAGTTATGAAAGCCGTTTTTTCTCGGGAGTCGCGACCGACAGGTACTTGGTAATAGCCCGAAGTTAAGTCTAGGCTCGTAAAGAAAACGTTCCCTTGTAATCGTTCCAACTGATCGTCGATTAAAGGAAGCGGAAACGAATCCTTTTTCGTTATGCGATTAAGAGCTCTGAAATCAACGCATAAGCGTTCGTCCCCTGTTTTTTTCTTGACTATGAGAATAGGGCTTGCATATGGTGAACGTGACTCTTCAATAATGCCAGCCTGTAGTAACTCATTTATTTTCGCTCGAACCTTCTCTCTTTCGGCATATGACAGACGATATGGTCTATAGGTGATTGGTTCGGTTGACGTCAGTTCGATATCCAGTGTTGCTAGATCGGTTTTACCAATTTCGCGCAGATTTTCTGCAAAACAGTCTCTGTATTCGTTTAGCAGGTCGCACAGTTTCTGCTTCGTGTCTCTTTCTACTTTTGGACCAGTATTAATTTCATCAGTCGTAAATTTTCTGCGTTCAATTTGATCGACTCGTAATATTTCGTACGTTTCTTCTACTGGTGTCAGTGTGCACGTTTGAGCTTTGACCATTTTCTGACCCTTATCAACCATCAACTGGCTCACAGACATATTTATAACAGGTATGCTCGTTTTTCCTTCGTTGTCAATTTGATAGATTCCCCTTGGAATACCGTATTCTTCTCCTGGAAGAAGTCGTATTTGACCTTCAACGTAAATATCTCGTTTCGTTCCCGTGTCATTCGTTAATACTTCTATGAAACCAACGTGGTTAGGAGGAATCACCGTTGCGTTCTTTGCCCATAAATTTACAGGAGGAGGGTCTAAATCAGGGATTTGGATATTCCTCAAACAATCATCGTCGTGGGCTGGTTCGAGTGGTTCTTCAAACAATCTTAGTGTATCTCCCCTCTTAACAATCGTGATATGAGTCTGCTCCGTAACAGGTTGACCAATGAGCAGAGGAATCTTTTGAACGTTATCTTCAACCACTAGAACATCAGTTTTTGCCTTAGCTTGATCAACGTGAATTTCTGCTTGTTTAACAATTCCCACCGGCTTCGTGTCTCCTTTCCCGGCATATCCTCTAATGAAACACACGTCATCAGGCTTTTCAATGATCAAATTTAATTCGTTCGCTGAGCTCTCTCTAATAATAACGCATTTACTACCCTGGTCAATATAAGACTTGATTGGGTGACCGTTAATCGTTGCATCCATGAAATACTTTCGACCGTCTTCTGTATACTGAACTGCGCTTTCCACGTGACGGACAGCCTTCGTACTTTTGCAATCTTTTGTTTCATGGCCCGAGAGGTTGCATGATTCACAACGGGGTCTTCGTTGCGGTCGATCGCACTGTTTTGATATGTGTCCAAACCTATTACAATTAAAGCATAATGGTCGTCCTTCTCTATCGTATACTCTGTTGCTATTGTTTATCCATCGATGTCTATTGTAGTTATAGTTTGATGGTTTTCCATCGTTTATTTTCTTTTCGCCTGTATCATATTTTGCGTCACCACCGTTTTGAGTATGGACTTCTTGGCTTCTGTTGTTGACAAAGTTCTTTTTGCTTCTGTTAGCAGTATTGTCACGGTTCGTTGATGTTGATGTTAATGTTAATCGTTCTTCTAAGTTGCTGATACATTTTAAGACGTCTGGTGGACTTGTGAAGTCTTTCATTGAAAGGGATCTAATTAAATCTGCGTCGTCCAGGCCAGTTATAATGTATTCAATCATATCCATCTCTGAATAGCCACATTGACGAAGCTTCGCTACTTTATCGTGGTAGTATGTTGTTACTTTTTCACCTGGTTTCCATCTTCTTGCTTCCATCTCTCTATGTAATGTCATTACGCTTTTCGTTTCTGGGAACCACTTCTCCAACAGAGTTTTCCACTCCGCCCACGTTTGCACCATCGTATCTAAAGACTCGTACCACACCTTCGCACTTCCTTGTAATCGTGGGAGAGCATTATGGATAATCGTTTGCTCCGGCCAGTGATACGTGTTTGCTACTTCCTCTATCTTCTTTAACCACATTTTCATGGTTTGATGTGGCGCTTCCTCAGGATTAAAATCTGGTATTAATTTACTGGTATCACCCCAGTGATGATACTGCACATTACTCGTCGATCCTGTGGTTATCGGGTTAGCTTGTGCTGGCGTGGAACTTGCAAGGTTTGCATTCGCGCTCTGGGCACTCGCCAAAGCCGCCGTGACGCTTGCTTGAATCATGGTTTGTATTTGTGCTTGATTACCTAACGTGGCAGCAAGAGTCTGCTGAATTGTAGCAGCAATAGATTCCTGTAACGTTCGTTGAAAAGTCTGGATGGGGATAAATCCCTGCGGTGCCGTAGATTGACTTTCGTTCCTCCTTCTTTCGTATCGTTCATCGTCTTCTTCCATTGTTATGTTAACGTTTTGACTTTCCGTTGTTTCGTTTTCCCCTAGTTGATCGTTATCAAAAGTGTGATTATCGTTTCCCGTAAAGTTAGAATGTAATTGTTCGTGATCGTTAGGCTTAGGTTTTCCGTTTACGTTCTCGTAGTCGTTTAGCGATTGCTCGTTATCGTGATCAGGAGTTTGATTATCGTTCTCGTTGGTATCATGGGCTTCAGGGGTGAAGTCTAAGTCATTCAAGTGTTCGTGCAATACCGTCGCGTTAAAACGTTGTAACTCTGCTTGGTTACGCGCGAGATAATGTTTTTCGTTCGTTTTTACGTTATCGTTGACTTCGTTAACGTGCTGAAGTTTCTTAATACCCGACTTGTTAAATTCCTGATAATTAAGCCTTGTCGTTTGTCTCGTATTACGCTGGGAGCATCGCGCGCGTGTACATTCGTTAACTTTTCCCTCGTGCATAGAAGAATAAGGAGCACTTACGTTCCCTCGTGGAGTGTTCAATAAATCGTTTTACATCATCTTTAATTCGTACGTAATAGTCAAATATTTTGGCGTATCCCACTTCTGAAATGTTAGCTCGTTATTCTAACTCGTAATTAGTACCGTTGGGCGTGTAAATAATGACTATAATGAGGATAATGTAACAACGTTTATTATCGTGATCTATGCTTGTTCGTAGCCGTAGCGCGAGTCCTCGGTAGGTCATTGGGTGTATTGGTATCTAACGTGTTGGTATCGATCGTATTCTCGTCGGTGGCGCCATCTATGCCTACTGATCATATAGTCTTTGGCGGGACATTTAAAATATGCTAACACTAAGACTTGTGAGCCCTATCGTTGAGATAATCCTTTTTACTGTACTACTCTGACTGTAGTAGTTGCTAGAAACACGCGAATCTCTCATAAAGACAGACTGGAGATCGATGTATTTTTAAAAGTGCATTTCAGTTCAGTTAAATATATACAAGTTTATGATATTAAAGACAGTGAGAGTTTGCAATATGTTCCGAGATTAATTATTGAAACATTTTTATTTTAACTTGAGACAATTGCTGTTCATCGTACGATCGCATGCATTTTATATAGTGGTAAGGTTGTAAAATTCCCTAGTGTCATCAACTACGTTGTAAATTCACTGTTAGGGTCTAGAATTGCTAGGACAATGGGGGCGTGATTTCGAGAATTACTAGATTTTGAATTACTGTACAGACATTTCTGCAATGTTGCTGTACATCAATCTATTGCGATTATATTCAACATGTTTTCGGAATTCAGTAAAACAGTTTGATGATTACTAAACTGCATGAAAGAGAAAAATAAAATTCGTATTTGTAATAACTCCCAGTGTTGTTACCAAATAGTTATTATGGAATAATTTTTTTCTCTTGCTATTTTAGTCATTAAGAAACTAAAAGCAAATGAATTAAACATAGCCAATCAAATTATAAAACCCAACTTTGACGGTATAACACAGGCAAGTTCCACTTTCGAATAATTATATTTTTTTTCTGCAATGTGAACGGTTACATTTCAAACTCGCTTATATTTTCGTTCCAAGAGTTTTAAAACTTATACCTATTAATCTTTTTTTTAAATAATTGCACTTAGAGTGCTTTTCTCGTTTGAAAAATAACGGGATTTTTAAACCTGCGAAATACATTGTACACGGTGCAACACTTTTCAACGTGCTTCTTAATGGAATATAAGGCTAAGTTGCTTCAAGTTCAGCTAATGTTAAGGCACCGTTCCCCTAGAATTTTAAATAAGGCCATTTCCCATGCATTTTCCATAAATGATTGTTCTATTGATTTTTAAAGAACGCATGTGTTGTTTCTCATGTACCATAATGTAATCAATATACGACACATTTGATAAGCTAAAGCTGGGTAAAAATAAAACGACCTACTTCTCAGTAGCGGGCATTGATTTCAAAAATAAATAACAGTGAAACTCTAATACACTCATGAGGGGGTCAAAGTTCAATTTGCTAACAGGACATATTTAATTTCCTAATAAGGCTTACAACTTCTACTCCCCGGCTCGTACTCCCATCTTAATCTATTTCAGCTTCATCTATTCCTCGAGCTACGCACTTTGTCAAAGTTTCTTTGGTGGTCTGATCGTTCAGGTATTTACCTTAGCTACCAGCTTTTTCCTTTATAATATCTGTTGGTGTCGTCTTGGTAATGATTACTTACGTAAATTGCCTGGAAACCTTCTTTGAAAATATAAATACTAAAGATAGATTTATTTTATTTTATATTTTGAAAAGATACATTCTCATATTTTACATCGTCACCACGATAACAACTGTATTAAAGGAAATTTCGGAACAAGTGTAGTTTACCAAAAAAATTTGAAGTTAGCTAGAAACAACTAAATAAGTTGCTCAAATTGTGGGCTTAACACAACCTAACCCTCACCCTGACTCAGCCCGAAGATAACCCGATCCAGCCCGAAGATGACCCGAAACTAACCCAACGCAGCCTGAGACTAGATAATCAATATGACCCTGACCCAACCCAATATGACCCTGACCCGACCGAAGACTCGTTCACCTTTATTCCACCAAACAGATTTCTTTGTTTCTGGACATTTTTGGGCGTAAAACACGAATATCGACTTTATTTTCAGTTTAAAAAGGTTCCAGGTAAACTGCACTTATATGGAAATCTCCTCAGTGTCATTTAGTGAAGTTATACTGTAAATCTTCTTAGGGGTTCGAAATCGTTGTCATTCCACTCCGATAAGAGACGAATTACCGTACGATACCTAAAAAAATTATGGTTAATTTGTTCCAAGAAAGTTCTGAACGAATTTCACTTAAGGGAGTTGAAAACAATACCAATTTCGTAGGCGAAAAAGCACTGATTTTACTGTCCCGGCTTGTTTTTAATTTAAAGGTTTCATAAAAAGTGTCGAAATATGCTAATTAAATGATTGATCCTGAATTTCAGTTTTTATACTTCATTTAAAGTGTTCCTTCGGGGTCTTGTATGAGAAAAATCTTTGTCATGACGCTGTAGCCTAGGCCTCCGAAGGGACATCGTTAGTTGAAGAAACTCCAAAAATTACAGCGGCGGGTTCGTGAAAATTATTTGAAATACGTTACAGGCATCACGAGACGCTTAGGTCCAAATATGTATTGAAATACATAGAACCAGTACACCTCTCCTCGGTTAGGTGATTTCAAATATTTTCTAATCACCCGCCACAGCCCTCTTTGGAGTCCCTCTAACGTTTGTAAATGAGTGAAGACATTGCAAACACCAATCCTTCGCTATTTCGACACCTCTTACGAAAACCGTATCGCGCTAAGATAAACATGAGGAATATTTTTACCTATGAATTATTATAGCCACCAACTGCATCGCTGTTATTAAAATAAATATCGTCACGAGGACCAAGTCAGTTATACGCCAACTCAAATATTCAGTGTCCACACTCGCGTTGTAAAATAAAGGAACGTTGAATAACTTCGGAAGGGGGATCTTGATGAAAACTTCGAGCTGTCTTACCACAAGATAAAATAAACTAATTATTGATAAAGCTACTAATACTTTGTTCCTGAGGTCAATCATACGACGTTCAATTTTAGATTGCTCACTCAAAGACAGTGTAAACGGTTTTAACGATTGTTCAATCAAATTATACCAAAATCTTTCTTCGTCCGTATGTAAATTTTCAATTGTCACTTTTTGAAACGGTTCAGTTCGCGTCCAGTAATATTCGTCTATTATAATTGCACCGAGATTATTTTCGTTCGGAGCCTTATCACAAACTATTATTAATTTTTCATCGGAACTGGTATTTTCACGAGTCCCCCACGATGAAATGTAACACAAATTAATAGCGGCGTATAACATCGAGAAAAAGTGCATTGTTGGCAATAATGCGAAGTACGGTATGATGTAAAACACATCAATAAACTCGTTCGCGTGCAGTATGCCAACAATTAAAACGTAGATCAAAGTTGTTAGTGAAATTGTAAAACTTATTTCGCCATAATCTGCTCTGTTTTGAATAAGCTGATTCAGTTTTTGAAGTAGAAATACGATAAATATGATCCCATAGAAGGAACTTAATACTCTGGCGAAACGTAATTGGTTTTCATTACTGTCTTGAAAACATGTTGTAACGAAAGTGGCTGTCAAAATCAAGGTTATGATCGTTGATACAATCAACGGAATTTGCAACGCCGATGAAGTTGCTTCGATTGTCAGTAAAAATACGTTGCTAGGTGTGAGAAAACTGATGAAAACGGTGAAAGCTAAGTAAACTGCAAACATTGGATGGTATTTTCGCATAATATCTCGTTCTTGGAATAGTAGATCTACGTGGTTGACGAGGGTACTTGGTTCCCAGCGACGTCTTTGTTTGAAAAATTCATCCAGTGTTTCAGGTGCTTGAGTGTATACTACTGATAACGCGCTGTATTTAGCAAGAAATCCTTGTCTCATTGTCAACGTGGTTAGCCATCGGTCCTCGCCTAGCGTAGTTTAAAATGGATTAACATGTTTGTGGCAAATTCCATGCTACGATTTATGTTCCTTCAAGTTTGACGAATGAACCTTTATCGTAGCGTTACCTTACCTAATAATATAGGGGTTCATACAAACAAATTTAACCTGACCTAATAGGGGATAAATTACCCATATCAAATTTACCTGACCTGAGTCCAACCTAAATAATCATAAAAGACAACCGTTTTCACATCCAGGTTGTACTGCTCTTGTGGGAACTGCTGTAATGGTACACCTCGTTCACGGCAACTGCTATATAGGGAATTGCTGTGACGGGTAAATTGCGTTTCCGGGAAAAACCTACATAGGGAACTGCGTTTTTGGGAAACCACTATTATGGGGTCTACTCTTACGGGAACCCATCATATGAGGGCTTGCCAAGTTGGACTCACCTAGATCGAACTTCAAAAATTCTTTAGCTTCAACAGCTTCTGCTTCATATGCACGAATTGCAACTTTAAGAGCAGACGCTCTGTATAATGAAAAGCAGCCAGGAGAGCACAACACACTGCCATACACATCTTCCGTTGCTTTTGTTGTCCAATGACTAATTGCGTACTCAAATTTTTGGTACCACACAAATGGACCTGTATTTTTGTATTAACAAGGATTTTAGACTCTGCTCTCAACTTTTGGTTTCGAACTTACCAATACCGACCGGTTGTATCCTCCCGCATACAACTCCAACTCGTTTATCGGACATTACGTCATAGGCTCGACCAAGGGCCACTGATTCGAAACTTGTGTCACCATCCAGGGTTAGTATAAATGTGTTTTCGTAGTCTTTGATATTAAAGTACTCCAAAATGTAACGAGAGTACATTATTTGGCTCCATCTCTTTCGACGACGTACTTTGAGCGAGTCTTTAAGGTGAAGCACCAACGGTGTACCACCGGATAATGTCCATTGTATTTTTCCACCGTAAGGTGTGGGTTTTAGTTTAGATGGTGTCGAGACGAGAGTAGAGGACTTCTCGTAGATAATGCTGAAATTATAAAGTAAATCTTATACACTCGGCCTTTAAAGGAACACTATGTTGAGTGGCAAGTAATTTGATAGAATGTGTTCAAGTGTGGGGCGACGTTGGTACTTGACGTCGCACTACGATCTCTTTAATTTAAGTGTAGCTCGTTAAATCTTACTTGGCGGCTTCATTTTTGGCAGAAAAAAAGTTTTTCGCAAAGTCATTCACTTGTTTAGAAATGATTTCACTTTTTTGACCTTTGATGTCGATTATTTCGTTAGACCAATTGAAGGCGTCGTCCAAGAATATATGAACTAAAGAAAACCACAATCAGTGCGCCTTATCATAAAAACCGATTCCAGTTTAATAGTGCACATAGAATACAAAGGTTTTGACTGAGTATATTTTCCACCATGATCCTGCAGGCAACATGGTAGTGACCTACTAAATCGAAAGAGAATCTGTCGTAGCCATATTGCGGGCTACGTTCGACGCTTGCTCAAACGCTCACAAAATGCCGATAGGTTAGGTCTGAATAATCTAATTTAATACTTTCTAAATCTTCCATCCTTTCGAATAATTTCATTTGACTTCGATTTGTGCTTTGACTCTGATTCATCAATTCAAAATCAAGTCTGTAAATAATATTGGAAATCTAGATTATCAATATTGTAAATAGACTTTAGGACAGCAGGAGAAAAGATCCATGTTTCTTAGCTTAGTATGCGTGGTTATATTAGATGTAATTGATTAGACATTTTTGTACAAAAACCAACGGTTTAAAATGTTTTAATCTTACCCCATAACGGATTTAAGTAATTCCGTCATCTCATTGGTGGTTTCGTGCCACATGGTAACGCATGCGTAAACCTTAAAGTTCTTGTGTGATGCCTTTGTTCCGAGTGAGAGTTTAAACCTAGAAAATATTTTATTAACTAATTTTGGTGAAATAAGGCAACGGTCGATTTCGCAAAATTCAACCAATTCTACCCAAATTATATAATAATACAAAAAATAAGTTTACCTCTGATTTATACATCTTCGAGCCTTTGTGAAAATGCTGCCCATAGAATAGACGAAAGAGATGAACAATTTATACATATATTTTGTAATTGATAAAATGCGTTTTATTAAGTTCGTAATGCAAAACATCTTATCATATCACAACCGTTCGTAACCTTATTAAGATCCAACATAACTACTGTATTTTCTTTCTCATCAAAAGGAGGCATTTTTGAAAGTTCGAAGTACAGTTATGCCTGTATGCAGGTTAATGTCTTAAAATATTCCGATAATTCTTGTTGTGTAGGGATTTTTTGGTAAGAACTATGTACTCTTTATATAATGGTCTATGATGTTAAATAGAATATTGAAAAAGAGTGAATCTTGGAATTCAAGAAGCTAATAAATGCTTTCTTTTTATTTTCTTTCTGGCATCATTATGAGCATTACTTATTCACATTTTCTAACCTTGTAAGAAAGAAAAGCGCAAACGCCAAAAATTAATTGCTGGAAAAATGCTTCTTTCATTTTTAAGGCTTTATCAAAATTATCGTGTTCATTCTTTGGTGATTTCATTTGAATAAATAGAAAAGCTATCGTTTGAATCGCGCCTTAATATTTTTCTAAGTAGTGAATTTATGTACATTGGTATAGTGTCTCTTGACTATATAGCTACTTACTTGTCAAGTTCAGTTGTTGTACTCTAAGTACTATTTCCTCGGCACTTATCTAACTATAGTGATTTTCTTTAGGATATGTAAAATACTTGGAAACCCTTCTTTAAATATCAAAGATTGATAGATTTTTATTGCGTATTTTGTACGGATACATTCTCATATTTTAACACATTGAAGTTAATTTCTGCAGTGTCATTTTGTGAAGTTACACTGTAAATCTTCTTACGGGTTCGAAATCGTTGGCGTTCCCTTCCGACAAGAGACGAATTACTGTACGATACCTAATAAAAAAACATTTGTAATTTTGTTACAAGCAAGTCCTGCGAAACGTATTTCATTAAAGGGAGTAGAAAAAATTCTAATAGGAGTCCAAAGAAGCACATCATGGTACTGCCCGGGCTTATTTTTAAATGTAGCTAGTACCATTTTAAGCTAAAATTTTGATAAGAAAAATATTGTCAAATTATGGCAATAAAGTGGCCCATCCTAAATTTCGGTCTTTATACTACATTTAAAGTGTTCCTTCGGAGCCTTGTCAGAGACAATTCTTTCGCCTTCGTCATGACCCTGAATAAGCTTCCAAAGTTCCTCTATTATGGCAAAGAACCAGCGAAAAACACTAAATCTATTCCTTAAAATTGCGAGACAGCGTTCGTTAAGGTGGTTAAATGAGCGAAGGAGTTGCACACACTTCTTACGATGCTGGCTTGCGCTTATATAATAAAAAATTAAAATATTTACCTATGAACTAATAAAGCCACCAACTGCATTGCTGTTATAAAGAAAAATATCGTCACGAGGACCAAGTCAGTTATACGCCATCCCAAATATTCAGTGTCCACACCCGCGATGTGAAACGAAGAAGAAGCGTTGAATAACTTCGGAAGGGGGATTATGATAAACACTTCAAGCTGTCTTAGCAAAATATAAACTAAACTAATTTTTGATAAAGATACTAATACTTTGTTCCTAAGGTCAAGCATACGACGTTCAATTTTAGATTTCTCATTATAAGATGGTGAAAACGGTTTTAACGATTGTTCAATCAAATTATGCCAAAATATTTCTTCGTCCGTGTGTAAATTTTCAATTGTCACATTTTCAAACGGTTCAGTTCGCGTCCAGTAATCTTCGTCTATTATAGTTGCATCGATATTATTTTCATTCGAAACCTTCTCCCAAACTTTCTTCAATTTGTCATCAGAATTGGTATCTTCACGAGTTCCCCACGAAGAAATATGACACAAATTAATAGCGGCGTTTAACATACAGAAAAAGTGCATTATTGGCAATAGTGCGAAGTACGGTATGATGTAAAACACGTATATAAACTCGTTCGCGTGCAGTATGCCAATAATTAAAACGTAGAGCAAAGTTATTATTAAAATTATAAAACTTATATCGCCATAATCTGATCTGTTTTCCATCAGTTGATACAATTTTTGCATTAAAAATACGGTAAATATGATCCCATACAAGCGACTAAGTGCTATGGAGAAGCCTATTTTGTATTCGTTACTGCCTTGAAAGCATACTATAACGAAGGTGGCTGTCAAAAACAGGGTTATGATCGTTGATACAATCAACGGAATTTCTAACACCGAAGAAGTTGCTTGAATTGTAAGTAAAAATACGTTGCTAGGTGTGAGAAAACTAAGGAAGACAACGAAAAATAAGTAAACTGCAAACATTGGACTGTATTGTCGCATAATATCTCGTTCTTCGAATAGTAAATCTACGTTGTTAATGAGGGTACTTGGTTCCCAGCGACGTCTTTGTTTGAATAATTCTTCCAATGTTTCAGGCGCTTGGGTGTAAACTATTGATGACGCGCTGTACTTCGCAAGAAATCCTTGTCTCATAATCAACGAGGTTAGCCATCGGTCCTCGCCTAGTGTCATTTAAAATTTTATAAACTGCCCCGATTTATATCCCTTAAGTTTGACTCACCCAGATCGAACTTCAAAAACTCTTTAGCTTCAACAGCTTCAGCCTCGTATGCGTGAATTGCAACTTTAAGAGCCGACGCTCTATATAATGAAAAGCAGCCAGGAGAACACAACACACTGCCATACACGTCTTCTGTTGCTTTTGTTACCCAATGACTAATCGCGTACTCAAATTTTTGGTACCACACAATTGGACCTGTAATTTGGTATTAACAACGATTTTTAGAGGCTACTCTCAATCTTTGTTTTTCGAACTTACCAACACCGACCGGTTGTATTCTCCCGCATACAACCCCAACTCGTTTATCGGACATTACTTCGTAAGCTCGACTAAGGGCTACTGATTCGAAGCTTGTGTCACCATCCAGGGTTAGTATAAATGTGTTTTCATAGTCTTTGATATTAGAGCATTCCAAAATGTAGCGAAAGTACATTATTTGGCTCCATCTCTTTCGACGACGTACTTTGAGTGAGTCTTTAAGGTGAAGCACCAAAGGGGTACCACCGGGTAATGTCCATTGTATTTTTCCACCGTAAGGTGTGGGGCTTACTTTAGATGGTGTCGAGATGAGTGTAGAGGATTTCTCGTAGATAATGCTGAAGAGATAAAGGAAATCTTTAACACTCTGCCTTTAGAAGGAACAATATCTAGCATGAAAAAGGCATTTGATAAAATGTATTCAATCACATTAGTACTTGACGTCGCACTAGGATCTCTTTGACGAACAACAAAATCTAAAACTAACTCGATAAATCTTACTTGGTGGCTTCATTTTTGGCAGAGGAAAAGTTTTTCACAAAGTCATTCACTCTTTTTGAACAGATTTCACTTTTTTGACCTTTTATCACGAATACTTCATTTGACCAATTGAAGGCGTCGTCCAAGAATATATGAACTAAAGAAAACCACAAGCAATTACGCCTTAGCCTGAAAAAACTGATTCTAGTTTAGTGATAGGGGCTATCATGTTAGAATACATGGTTTTTGTCTAAGTTATTTTCCATCATGGTATTTCACCTACTAAACCGAAAGACAATCTGTCGTAGCCATATTGCTGGCTACGTTCGACGCTAATTCAAAACGATAAAAAATGCCGATAGGGTAGGTCTGAATAATCTAATTTTATACTTTCTCACTTTCTAAGTCTTCCATTCGTTCAAATCCTTTCATTTGACTTCGATTTGTGCTTTGACTCTGATTCATCAATTCAAAATCAAGTCTGTAAAAAATATTAGAAACCTTTGTTATTAAAATTTTATAAATAGACTTTAAGACAGATCATGTTTCTTAGCTTATAGTAAGCCTTGTTAAATAGTTTGATTAGTTGTTTTTCTGTATAAAACAACGGTTTCAAAAATTTAAACTTACCTCATAACAGATTTAAGTAATTCCGTCATCTCATTGGTGGTTTCGTGCCACATTGTAACGCATGCGTAAACCTTACAGTACTTGAGTGGTGCCTTTGTTCCAAGTGAGAGTTTCAACCTTTAAATTATTTTATTCTCTTAACAACTAGGAATTTATTGAATCTATCACTTGGGAATACCATATGTGTATTTATACATTCCTGATAGTACCATGATAAATTTTAGTACATAATTAAAGACTCGTAAATAATAAAATATTCGTTATTGGCCCACTCTAAGGTTTATTTCAATGAATATTACTAGGCCTAATGATCGAACTGAGGCCCTTGATCGCCAATGACTGTTATGGACATTTTTATCTAAATTGATCGGAAGACGCGTACTATACGAGTATGAAAGTGACTCTATTTGACGCATTTTTTTACAAGGTAAAGTTTATTTCATTTCTCGAGAAAATTTAGGTTAGCACGGTTAGTTTCCTTGATTTGGGTGGAATAAAAGAGTTTCTAGCATCAGCCATTCGTTAAACTATGGTTCGATCATTTCCTGCTGCGATCGGTGATCTAAAATTCAACCAGTTCGACCCAAATGATATATTATGATCATGTGTTTATAACTTATCCTCGGAGATATTTTATGTTATGATACAAAAATATAAGTTTACCTCTGAGTTATGCATCTTCGGACTTTGGCGAGAATGCTGCCTATAGAGCGTAGTATCCAGACAAAAGAGATGAACAATGTGTAAAAACATTTTATTATCGTTAAAACGCGATTAATTAAATTCATAATGCAATCCATCTTAGCATGGATATCACAACTTGGATTCTAAGTTTTGAAACCGTTTTCCAGATACAATATAACTATGGTATTTGCTTCCTCAGCAAAGTATGAAGTTTATAAATAGTTGCTATGCATTTTTGAAAGCTCGAAGTACAGTTATGCCTGTATGTTAATGACTTAAAATATTCCGATAATTTTTGATGTGTAAGGATTTATTGGTTAGAACTATGAGCTCTTAGTGTAATGGTCTATGATGTTATATAGGATATTGAACAAGAGTGAATCTTAGGTTTCCCAGAAGCTGGTAATGGCTTGATTTTTATTTTCTTACTGCGATCATTATAAGTAATACTTTTTTATTTTTCCAGTAATGTTTAAACAACAAAAATGTAATTGATGGAAAAAATGCTTCTTTGATTTGTTAATGTTCTTTTTAAAAAAAATTCCGCTTTAATGTAGCCTCTGTACTCCCATCTACGGCAATGAATTCCTCCCAGCATCCTCTACGTTTCGGTAGACTCATACGTTACCGAAACGTCGAGGATGTCCCCTGTGCCGTTAAATAGAAGCTAGTTCTCAAACAAATACAATAGCATTAGGCGGCAGCACTGTGTTTGGTGGGAGCGTGCACAACGTACTCTGGGACTCTGGGAGACATTCGTAGCTACGAACATTTCTACTCCATTACTCTCTCTCATCAAGGGCTCATACATACGATGTTTTTTGTTTTGACCAGCGTGGGAAATAAGGCACAGGATAAATGACCAGTTTAAAAATTGCCTGGTCCAATTTAAAAATTAAATCGGAGGGGGCTCAGTGGTCCACGGGACCACTAAGAAAATTCAAGGGTAACCAGAGTCCAGGCATTAACTCGACGACGTGCTCCGGTCAATGGTGGAGGACCAGTTTATTTATTCCAGTCCAGGGGAGTTGCTCAATGAGATAGAATATACTATTGAGTTGCTGGCCTAAGGTCCAGTTTAAAAAGAAATCCTTATTTCCCACCCTGGTTTGACAATAAAAAAACTCGCATGTCTTATTCCTTCTATTTTATCCCTGGTTGCAACCATAGATATATATACGGGTCTAGATACCCTACTGAATCGGGGAAAATACGGAGATGACAGCTAGCAGTCGACGCGATTTTCCCGGGGGAAGATACCTAGTGCGCCATCTATCGCTGAATTTTGAAAGCTAAAAAATTGGATAAATAACTTTTGCCAGCGGGCGTGCTGATGCTTTGCAGTAACAGCTGATATTTAAAGAGATTTAAGCGAATGTTTGTTCAAAGTAAAACTATTTCCTAATCTGAAGGGGAGGTCCTCTTATTCTGTTCGTAAGTAAATCATTTTGTAAATAAGAACAACTGTTAACCATCTTTAATGCCTTATTTCACTAACATTTCATTAAAAACACTACTTCTTTTACATAAAAACTATTTATTTCACTTAAGAACATAATTACACGTATAAAGGAGATCAGAAATACGTAAAGCTATTTGAAAAGTTAAGCCTAATTTGAATTTCCCGCTCTTTTCATATTCGAATTTCCCGCGCTTTCCATATTCGAATTTTTCGTTTTTTTGTTTCTTGAAACTCTCAATAGATGGCGTTTGGATCTAATTCCCCCGCCGTAAAGCGTCGACTGCTAGTTCTCACCTCCGCATTTTTTAAAGGGCCTAACAGAGGGGAAGTGTATCTAGACCCGTATATATATCTATGGTTGCAACCAGGGTGGGAAATAAGGATTTTTTTAAAACTGGACACTGGGCCAGCGACCCCTCTGGCCTGGAATAAATAAACTGGTCCATGACCACTGACTAGGGCGTGTCGTCTGCTAAATTGAAGAAGTGGATAATTACAATATATTAGCTAATGTCTGGGCTCTGGAAACCCTTGAATTTTCTTAGTGGTCCTGTGGACCACTGACCCCCCTCCGATTTAATTTTTAAACTGGTCCACGCAATTTTTAAACTGGTCATTTGCCCTGTGCCACCGCCTTATTTCCCACGCTGGTTGCAACTCTGTATTAAATTCGTAGCCCAATCGATCTTGCGCTTGGGATTAGCCTGTGGTATGGCCAACTGTTTTCTTAACGTGTAGTAGGAACGAAAGATAAAGTTGAACTTGGCCATCCATTTAGGATCATTCTGATTCTGATTCATTCAGTTCAAGTCAAGATATTGAAGGATTCTAAAGATGGGTAGGATGTTGATGGTGGAGAACTTCAACGCCAAGAAGAGTAATTTGTACGTAACTTAATTAAAATGAGTGTTAGGAAAAGAAGTAGAGCTAATTCCAGCGACATTGAAGAACTGTCTTCCCCAAGCAAGAAGAGAGTAGAGTTGTAAGTTTTCCAGAATATTTTGAAACTCAATTTAGCGATGTTTACACTTTCTATTAGGCCTTGGTCCTTTTGTGTGTTATTTTTAACTAAAGTTGCTGTAAACTTTAAACGAAGCTTAATGTATCTTTTAATTTATGTCAAATTATTGATGCGATAGTGTTAGTTGAATTCGAAGGGCTGACATAATGTGTTTTATGTATTTTCAGAAACGGAGAACTAAAAATAAAAGTGTGCACAGTTAGACTGAAGCCTCTAAGCAGGTATGTTTATGTTTCAATGGGGGTGTGTTTTAAAGGATGATAAGCAAACATTTACGAAATAAAACTATTAAAGTTCTATAAATAATTGATTTTCATGGTTAAGAGAATATGTTAGGCTCAAAGATTATCATTCTCTATGTAATTCTTACACTTTGTTGATATGTTTAGGAATGAAGTGAATCAACATAAATTGTCTCCTGATAATGGAAATGGTTTAGTGGAGATTCCGCCTAAAGTCATTAAAAAGGTTTGTTTGACCTTAAAAGTATCCATAAAGGGCATAGGATTTGCAACAAAGGGTCAGGGGATTTAGAAAAGGAGCAATTAAGGGTCGGGGGATTTAAAGGGGCAATTAAGGGTCGGGGGATTTAAAAAAGGGGCAATTAAGGGTCGGGGGATTTAAAAAAGGAGCAATTAAGGGTCAGGGGATTTAAAAAAGGAGCAATTAAGGGTCAGGGAATTTAGAAAAGGAGCAATTAAGGGTCAGGGAATTTAGAAAAGGAGCAATTAAGGGTCAGGGGATTTAAAAAAGGAGCAATTAAGGGTCAGGGGATTTAAAAAAGGACCAATAAAAGGTGGGAAATTTAAAAAAAGGACCAATAAAAGGCCGGGAAATTTTAAAAAAGATCAATATAAGGTCGGGAAATTTAAGAAAAGGACCAATAAAAGGTCGGGTAATTTAAAAAATGACCAATAAAAGGTCGGGTAATTTAAAAAATGACCAATAAAAGGTCGGGTAATTTAAAAAATGACCAATAAAAGGTCGGGTAATTTAAAAAATGACCAATAAAAGGTCGGGTAATTTAAAAAATGACCAATAAAAGGTCGGGTAATTTAAAAAATGACCAATAAAAGGTCGGGTAATTTAAAAAATGACCAATAAAAGGTCGGGTAATTATAAAAGGACCTAAACAAGGTATGGAAATTTAAAAAAGGACCTAAACAAGGTATGGGAAATTCAAAAAAGGCCCTAAACAAGGTCGGGAAATTTAAAAAAGGACCTAAACAAGGTCGGGAAATTTAAAAAGGACCAATAAAAGATCGGGAAATTTAAAAAAGGACCAATAAAAGATCGGGAAATTTAAAAAAAGACCTAAACAAGGTCGGGAAATTTAAAAAATGACCTAAACAAGGTCGGGAAATTTAAAAAATGACCAATAAAAGGTCGGGAAATTTAAAAAATGACCAATAAAAGGTCGGGAAATTTATGAAGAGCACAAAAGATAATGGATAACCTGGCAAATTTAGCTAGAAATTGAATAAGAATCATCCAAAATAGCCACCACGAATAATTTTGAATATATTTTTTAAAGGAAATTTGTTTAGTCAATGATTTGAAAGAAGAGCTATTACAAAAAGATAATCAAGTCAAAGCTTTGCAACAACAATTGGACAAAGAAAAATCAAGGGTATTGACACAGTTTTAATTAATGCATCCCTATCATTAATTGTTATTGGCAAAAAGGTCTTACTTTTCTTTTGTTTGTAGTATAATGCTTTAGTTGAAAGTTCAAGAAAACAACAATTGAAGAATTCTCAAATGATAGCCAAACAACGCGAAGAAATTGAAAGTCTTATCAAAGCAAATACTGAACTCAAAAATCTACTTAAAGATCTAACAGTAAGTTTAATAATTATTAATTAATTACAATTTAATTTTTCTTTAATAACACAATCAAGGAATATGACATGCTGAGTCCAATTTTGTAATGTCAGAAGTCAGAACTACTTTTTATATGGCATTTTTCCAGTCAGAACTCATTTTTACATGGCATTTTTCTTGTGGTCTTTATCATCTTGTTTCTGAGTCATACTGTAGCGCCATCTTCAGTTCAAATATTTTAGAAACAAACCCTGAACCAAAACAATCAGTGGCCATACATTATAGTTGACACTTTTTTGGTTGATTGAATGGGAATGAATTAATTATGGGCAGAGTTTGTTGTGTAAGTACTTGTCGTAGTAGGAGCATTATAAACATCTTGTTCCTTTGCTATTTTAGCACTCCAAATGCGATTAGTAATAAGTGTAGTAAAACTCAAGTATATCAGGGTTCATACAAACCTGGAAAACCTGGAAAAATCAGGGAAATAAATAGTTGACAAAAACCTCAGGGAAAACTCAGGGAAATTTCGAATTTTTAGTAAAATTAAGCAAAATGTTCATAAACATCACCTCCATAGGATTAACATCTGACTATACTTTGGAGGCTCATAACTCTGGTTATATTAGAGATACGGGGATGTCCTTTGATTATGTAATAGTCCTATTTGCCCCCCCCCCTCCTTCGTTAACATTTGCTCCATAGGATACTCCATATACGGGAAAATTCAGGGAAGTATATGGGAAAAAACCTGGAAATCTGTTTTCCAAAAGTTGTATGAATCCTGTATAGGGAGCTCCAGAGAGGGGTGGCTTAAGATGGCTTCTCCCCTTTCCTCCAAAATGGTGGCAAACTTCACAAGAGTGAAAGGATAGTGGGGGATGGCTCCTGATTGGCTAAGTGAGGGTAGGAAGATTTTCACCTCTTTGTCCACTCCCTATTGGTCGAAAAGACGCGAGGAATGGCAGTAGATGTTAAGCCTTGGCTTCTGTTAAAAATGGCCGCCGCCACGATTATTCTGGCCAATGTTCTGAATTTCTGTTGTAGAGATGGCGCTTCAAACCGTGGGAAAAACAGGTTGCCATGTTGTGAACTTGCAGTCTGGGAAATATGGATATTTTTTAAATTAGTCCTTGGGACCAGTGAACCCCTTAGTGTCTGAAATAATAAACTGGTCTCTGGAGTGAGTGATCCCAGCCTTTCTTCTCCTATCGATTTGTAATTAATAAACTGGACCATTAACCCCCACTTCTTGAATTTAAAAACTAGTCCAAGCAATTAATAAACTGGTTTTGGACCAGAAGAAGTGTGCTATTTCCCAGACTGTTGTGAAGTATTAGAAGTTCAAGCCAAGGCTATTGACGCACTCTAGTCTCTATATTCATAAAAAGTTAAAGTTGCCAAGCAGCCCCAGGTCAGGAAAATAAGGAAATTTAAAATGGGCCAAAAGATCCAGGACATTGAACATTTCTCAAAGGAATCTGGGAATTTGTGTTTTAATGGGGACAGTTTCTTGGTTTTAAAAGATTTCAGTGTTGTATCATATATTAAATCAGTTTTAAAATAAAATTAAAGGAATAGCGACGTGATTTAAAAATTATCTTAAATCTAAAGAAAACCTTACTTTTTTGAGAGTTTAAACTCTTCTGATTCCAAAAATATGCCTGATCAATATTTAAATATGAGGGAAAACACAGAAAAAACACTTGGAAAACTTGAAATTTGGGGGCAAAAGCAAATTTGCGGAGAAGATTTTTGGCGGGTTTTCTCCTTGCTACGTCACTCACGGCATCTCGCGGAAAATCCAAGCGCGAGCGTCCGAGACTCCCCAGTCTACTAATGCCGCGCGAATCTGAATAAAATAGGCTTAACGCGGCGCTGAGACTCTAACAGGCGTCACGTGAGCGACACCTAGAGAGAAAGTTTCTCCTTACTACGTCATCAAGTGAAACAAAATTTTAACTAAGCCTTTTCCAAACACAAAACTTTGATTGCAATTTTACAAATTTCTACGAAACCAAATACAAAAGTAAACGTATCATAATAAACTAGATTTTTCAAAGGATTTTTTTAGCATTTTAAGTTTGTGGATGACGAAAATTATGTCACTAACACTTTAACTAAAAATTGGTCTTGTTTCTCAATGATAAAAATCCTAAAAATGTGCTTTTAGCATCGAAAATTTTTAGCTTTAAAAACTCATGGAAAATAACAGGAAATAGACAAAAACACTTAAAACGTCATCTGGGAATTTTAATCTAAAATATTTGTGACAATCTTGTAACAAATTCATATAAAATCATTGAACTGATGATGACCCAATTGAAATTGTTTAACACAGGCTGACGAAACTCAAATCATCTTTACTATTTCAAGTTAAAAATATAATTACTAATTACAAAACACAAAATTTTACATTTCCAGGAAAAAAATCAAATCTTAAACTCAACACCACCACCACCAGCACCAAAGTCAATTTTAAAGAAAAAGAAGAAGAATCCAAATAGCAAAACTACTAAAATAAACCACGCAAAAAGCGATGAACTAGAACCCGCGATTGTAACTAACGAACCCAAAAATAGTGACAATTCATCTAGTCAAGTTCAACCTGATGATATTTTAATCCCTACGGTGATAAACATTGACATTGACCCGGAAATTAAAATTAAATCGGAAACATTAGAAGAGACAACCACCGATGAACCAAATATGTTTCAGGGTGAATTAGATTTCGGTATTCCTGTTCAGGATCTATTGTTCCCCGAGATTGATTACGCCGAATTAACACGTGTGCCATTATACGTTCCTAAACCTGACATTTTTAACATGGAAAATGCGCAAACTTTACAACAAGATACTGTTAATGTTAATGTTAATGTTCCGCAACTGCAAGAACGCCTGCAAGAAGTTAGTGACGTTAATACAACGTCCGAGCAGTTTCTGACTTCATCGACCTTAAAGGAAACAACTACTACGCAAAATAGCCAGTTTGGAACTGATGGAACTGAGCAGCTTTCTACCTTAACTACGCTGGAAGTACAAACCCCGCCACCCCAAATTTTAGAGAATGGTGTTGGCTGTGGAGGTCAAGAAGAGCAGCAGCAGCAGCAGCCGTCTGTGCCCAGAAAAGGTTAGAGTGGTTTTTATTTTGGGTTTAAATTAGAGTAAATACACTTTTCAGTAAAGGGAGGGCTTTCGAAAAAGAAAGAATAAAGTCACTTTCTTTTTATGTGGCTACCCAGTACCCACTAACTGTTAAACGTCATTGAAGGGTGTACTATAGGTGTCAGTCGGTAATTTACCGTATGTGACTTAAGTTACTGGTAATTTACTAAATACCGTCGTAAATTACCGATTTATATTATACCGTAATTTTGCAATTTTAGTATACTGGTACATTACCTTTGTAAATTACCAGACAGTAATACGTGCTAAGTGTACTAGACTGCTATAGATTATGAAAATTGGTCCCTTTTACTCTGGAGTGCAGTTTCCCTCAATTTCCCATTAGTTCACTAGGTATAAATTTCTTCCAATTCAACGTGGTTTAATTGAGTACATCAACGTGAAAAAATTAGTTAACGACAGAATGGTAATTAAGCATATATAGGTGTTACATACAAATGGTTAGAACCTCGGTTCTACTAAACTATTTAGGTTATTGTTCAAAAGTAAACCCCTAAGTAAGGCCTGCTATTCACCTTCTTCGGATATTAAAGGTTGCATTTTTGTATATATGGCAATAAAGAAACCTTGATGGGGAAGACAGTAGTGGTTATACACAAGAAATTACAATATGCAATTTTCGAATGGGTGAAGACCAATATTGCAACTCCATACATATTATGTTGGGACCAACGAAACGAACTAGTGAAGGTACTTGTTTAGTTTTGGGTTTTAATGTTAGCTGTAAGGCCAGCCAGTTCTTAAATTACGATACTGGATCTTGTTACAGTAACGAGACAAAGTTATATCATAACCACATTTTTCGTCCTTTGGAATATGTATAGAGAAATAATCAAACGTTAATGTCACTCTCTAGTTAGTGTGAATCACTGTTAAGCAAATGTCAAATGGTATTCCAGTGGACAGTTGTAATGATTGCCTCTGTAGTTGCCAATAACTTTGATTGCGAAATAAATGTTATCATTATTATGTTATTGAGCTATTTAAGTGAAGTAAATTATAGACAAACCTAATCCTACTAATGAACTGTATTAAATATCAGTCTAAACTTCTACGCTGAAAATACATAGTTTTAAATAGCCAGAATTATATAGTGAGCAAACATCGGTTTCCCAGCAGAAAATGTTAAGAAATCATTTAATGAATGAACACAAATTAATATATTTTTTCAACAGACGCGTGACACTTCAAAATAAGTAAATATTTAATTAACATCGCGATCTTTTTTAATAAAAATAAAAAATCCTCGCGAATTTAGATAGCGGAAATGGTTAACAAAATACTTTTTGATGTATGTATTACTTTCACCGTTGAATTTCACGACAGAAAGTAATATTTCTCATCTGTTTTTTGTTGTTTCAATCAGATATTAATCCCGGATGTTACGAATGTCATCGATGCGCTTATTACACATACGTTAAAGAACAATTTGACATTCATTCTAAACAGCATACCAACGCCCGCAACAGAAAAGGCGGTGGCGTTGTACAAGAGAAGAAATCAATCGGAGGTTTAACGTGCTTCGAATGTAACAAATGCGATTACGTAACGCATCGTAAAAGCAATTTTATCAAACACCAAAAAATACACGGCATCGAGTTACCGCCGCTAATAGACGTTAAAGTTAAAACCGAACCGACGGAAAGTTTTAGCGAAATAATGATATCGGAACCTAAATTAAAATCGCCGTTGAAGAAACTTTTCAAATGTCATCATTGCGATTACGTTTGTTCGAAGAAGTACAATTTTTCCATCCATAAATGTGCCGAAACGATGAAACGTTCGTACAAATGCACTTTGTGCCAACACGCTTGCAAATCTAACGCTGATTTGATAAAACATCTTCGAACTCATACCGGAGAGAAGCCGTTCATGTGCGACGAGTGCGATTTTCGATCCGCTTTCAAGTGTAATTTGGTTGTACACAAACGGAATCATACCGGGGAAAGACCGTATAGATGCGATTGTTGCGGGAATACTTTTAAACAAAAGAGTGATTTGAATAAACATCATAAACTGAAACACGCTGTTAAACCACCGTCGACTGTTGTCACTATCGTAACTACTGAAGTTCCAGTTAATGAAATACCGTTTGATCATCATGAACTTGCAGCAGATACGGCCGAAATATCTTATAATGGAAATTTAATTTAGTATTGTATCTCGATCGTAATTCTGGTGAAATTATTGAATTCAGTGTTGGTCGATGGGGGGACTGTTCTACGATTTTTCAGTGGTATTGGCGAGTGGGTTAAAATTATTTCAAATACGTCATAGGCACGTGACTGAGTGAGGAAAGACGTGGATCAATTTAAAGAAACGTAGTTTATTTTAATTCGGAAACTACTATTTTGAGGAATTGGTGCTGCAATCTATCGAAACACAAGGAGTAATTGTCTAGTCCAGCTCCATGTTGAGTATTTGTATCTTGGCGTTACGTGGTGGCTGTGACGTATTTCAAATCATTTTTACCCACATGCCGATGCCAACTTTGCAGTCCCCTTTAAACTTCCTATTTAGTTAAAATTACTTCAAATACGTCATAGGCACGTGACTGAGTGAGGAAAGACGTGGATCAATTTAAAGAAACGTAGTTTATTTTAATTCGGAAACTACTACTTCGGGGAATTGGTGCTGCAATCTATCGTAAAACAAGGAGTGATTGTCTAGTCCCACTCCATGTTGAGTATTTGTATCTTGGCGTCACGTGGTGGCTGTGACGTATTTCGAATCGTTTTTACCCACATGCCGATGCCAACTTTGCAGTCCCTTTAAACTTATTATTTATGCCAAACCTGTTTTCCGTTTTACTTGATTTCCACAAAGACAAGGCCACCGAGAACATTGTTTCTAAAATCTACGTGTGACGATGTAATCGCACAAGTAGGTAAAAAAATCCTTCGCCAAATTTTACAGTCAAAGATGCATTTGGTATTGTATTACTTTAAACGATAATGAAACCAGAATTCGCGTATTGAACCCAAATTAGTAAATTTGCCAAAATCATGTTCACAATTTTAATTAATGCATGTTGTACTGTTTAATTTATTTCGTGTTGTTTTTAATGATAATTTGTTTGAAATGAATTTTTGTCACGAATAATGTTGAGTGAATTTTACAATGGCAATGTTTTTACCTTTGCTTTAATTTTAAATTTTTTATGTATTACTTTTCGAGTAAGGCGAATTTTTTGAAGCTTTTCTTACGAAGAAGAAAAAATTATTCAATTATGATCTCATCCTTTTTTATGTTTTAAAAACATGGCGCTTGAGGATTTTAACGTAGTTATGGCCTACAAAAGTCATGGTTAATTGCCATCACGTTCCAATCTTGTATTTTAGCGATCAGGGCATTTTAGTGAAATTAGTTGCGCTTTACTAATAACAAGATAGTCAATCTTGAAGCTCTCCAAAATGCGTTTAAATTTACTTAATTAGTAACTATTTTAAGTATCGTTGTAATGCCCATGTATGGCATATGATACTGTAATAAAATTGGTATTTGTACCAAAAACATTAAGGTTTTGTGAATTTTTTGAGAAACTCGTTGCTAGACTTTTAACAAGTTTTCGTTGAACATCCTAAATAAACCAATTAGCCTCTTCGATGTAAAAAAGGGGTTGGCAACCCTCAGTATCGAGACGTACAACGAGCTTGACCCTTAGCCGTCTCAGCGCACTTTCTGGACCCAAAACGCCTAGAGCGAAGGCGCCGAAAAGCGAGATAGAAGGTAGAGTTTTACCCCCGTGTCTTTCTCTCTTAGTTACATCGATGAGGCTTATTCCGATTTAGAGGTTTTGCCAATTCCGATCTTTCACCACTTGCAACCACTTTCCACTGGTGTTTTTACGTGTATTTATTTTCTCTTCGATTCAAACTTCCTATTATTAATCGATTTAATACTCGATTAATACCTAACAGTAACGGAGATATTCATCAGCGTGTTTTATTCCAATGTATTTTTAAGAGAAACATTTTAAAACAAGATGTTTATAAGTGGTTTAAATGCAACCGTTTCGAGTGTTAAAACATTTTATCTACAAATACCGGAGCTTGTGAAGATCGAGAAATTAATGCAGCCTTCACTTTCCCGAGCTTTTAATCTTGATTCTTTGCAATGGTCCTAGTTAGCTACTCGTCGTTCGTACTTAGATCTAATACAGTTGAATAAGTGCGGATCTTTTCCATTTCAAACATACTAGTTACTGGCAGGGTCACGCGTGGCACTTCTAAGAATATAGTTATTCCTCACTGCAACACTGATGTTAAGAAGTTCTCATTTTTCCATCGCATGCATGTTTGACTTGTTTAATAAGCTGTATCACAAGAGGATAATAGAAGAATGACACTCTGTATCATCTTAATACTTAGGCCCTAAGTTATGTAACATGACTCTCCCCAAACTCCTCCATTTTGGTTGCTCTCCTGCTCATCAAACTTCAGATGGGGATCGTACCGAGGGGTGAATTCTATAATGCTTTGGTACTAAATCCTCAGCGGTCAACTTACAAACCTCATCTTGATGTGGGACAAAAATCCGTTAGCGCCTTGGCAAGTAGTTAAGCGCTAATGAGGGAACCATTTATAGGGTATGTGATTCGGTTTAGTAACCTAGCTCCAAATGTTCTGATGTTGGGATGAATCATGTTACAATTACCCCCCTTTGTGGTAAACTTCTCTCGAAGTTTCTCTTCTGGCTGTATGTAGCATTGCCCTTAGGTTACACTGCCCAAGTATCAAAAAGCTTATTAGAACGTTGCTTTAGTTACGGTGTTTGTGCGCATATTCAACCGAATGTCTGAGAGTCATTGGTTGTAGCGAAGGCCAAACAAGGTGTTAATCGAGGTGGCGAGTATTGGAGCGTTTTTATTGTTCTATGTACTGTTACAAGCTGTGCGTAATTGTTCGTTCTTCACATTTTCTTTCTTTTTATTTTTCATTAGACTCTGTTCGAGACGAAACGTTACCCAGATCTCCCATGATCATTCTTAAAAGAGTGTGTTTGGAAACTTACCAAGAAAATTACAGACGCAAGATTAAATCAGAGAAGGGGTTAAAGTGTAACCATTGTGGTTTCTTCGCCACAACATTCTGGAGGTTCACTAGACATCAGCGCAGTCATACCGGCGAAAGACCGTTTAAATGCGCACAGTGCGACTATTCATCAGGGGAACGAAGCGGGTTAACGAGGCACCAAAGAATTCACAGCGGCGAGAAACCATTCAAGTGTACTTGGTGCTCTTACGAGTGTTCCGAAAGAGGCGTATTAAAAGTACACTTGCGAAAGCATACCGGAGAACGACCTTACAAGTGTAATTTTTGTAAATCAGGGTTTATTAAGAAACACGATTTAACTCGACATGTTCGAACCCATACCGGTGAAAAGCCGTTTAGGTGTCCCGAGTGTAGTTACTCGTATTCTGCCCAGAGATATTTGGATCGCCATCTATCGGTCCATTATGGTTGTTAAGTATGCGTTTCAAAGTGTTAGTTAAGTGAGATGGTGTAGAAATTTTCGTGGGCCATAGTCTGTTACTACGAACTTTCTCGTGACGTCACACCCTCTTATCTCTAACCTCGGTTTTGGCGACCATATTGGAAGCCATCAGCTCAGGCCGCAAAACTTACACTACCAATATTGACGTCACGTCCCCGTAGCTCCTTCTCTCTCAGTACCTCTCTATATGCGGCAATGGAAGTACCTCGAGCACTCCCCTAACTTAAGAAGGGGATCGATTGTTAAGTGCTGCCGCGCGGTAGTTTGTCAATATTAAAATCGCCATAAATCCTAGCTTTTAATATATTTTATTTTGATTGGGCCGGTAATTTTTAATTCATTGTGATTGTACGTAATAAATTAAATTTTAAGTTGTGATTGTAAATTTTGGTCATTAATATGTTTGAAGTTAAAACCGTTGCCTACGTTATTTAAATAAAATCTTCGAAAGCTAGTATGCGGGCCTTGATTAATAAGGTAAGTAACCAATCAACAGTACTGTCTTCTGTGAGATTTATTATTGTTTATTTAATATTATGCATGAACCATGATTAAGAAAATAGCAATAAGTATGACATACCGTTCCCATTGCTAGTGGAATTTTTTTTTTCAGTGAGCTAAAAATATAAAATTTAGCATAAGGGCGCTGTGATCGCAGCGATAGAAAAATTCCTTGCCAGCGCCGATCTGGGAGAGACTTCTGGTGTGAACTTCGGTGTAGGTTATAAGCTTCTGTTTGTTTGTGTTGACAACTAAGAAGTTGGTTGCCGGTAATCTCGTTTTTCTCGGAAAATCCTTCAGCCCGCCGTTTGTCAAGCTAATGACATCGTAACTGTATTAGCAATTAGCTTCTGTAACTCGCGACAGGCATTGATTCATAAGGCATTGAAAATTTCTCTCCAAAGATTATTTTAATCGCAATAGATAATTCTCGAAACATAAGACGTATATATCGAGAGTTTTCTTTTTATGTTTTTTCGTAAAACATTTCGCTTTTACTGTGTAGTGATATAATAGTGATTTCAAGGAAACTGTCTGTGAAAGAAGGGTTTTTATGAAAAGCAAGGTCGTTTAAGATAGGATTATGCAGTGTTTTGGTTAATATAATATCGCAGATATGATCCGATTGCTATTTATTCTATATGAAAACTGAGGGGTTAATCACTCCTTAAATGAAGTTTTATTGCTACCAAGTGGGTATGTGACGAAACAATACGATATAGGCAACCAGTGTACTAAATATGAGGGAAAATAGTGGAAACGCGTTGACATTATTTTATATAGGTTTTTTTTTACATTTCTGGCCGCCATTTTTCAAGATGGCGGTGGATTGGAAAAATATTTCATAGTGCGTGCTTACTAGTAACGTCCCTGTAAAATTTCAGGCGTCTAGGTAAAGCGGTTTGGGCTGAGCGTTGATTATAAGTCAGTCTGGAAATCAGAACTTTGTCTTATATAGATGTAGATAAAAATCGGAGTGCAAAGTTTTCCAGAGTGAATTAACCCTTCAAATTATGGTCCACAATTCGTGTATTAAATTACCGGATAGATAACATCGATGCTGAACTAGTTGCATTTTGATGTCTTATGTCTTAAATTGAAAGTGGATTCCATTAGGGATGGGGCTATTGAAATTTGTCTTGCAAAGAAATTCGCAGGTCGACTCGTCATTTTCTTGGTTTATAGCGATCTGTGGATGTTTATATTGTACCATTGTTGGTGGTTTTTATCTAACTTCCGGAGCTCTATTTGTATTGGTTCAGGATCGTTATGACGTATCTAAGCAACAAGCTTCGTATCCAATTAACACATTAACGTCGGTTCAGTTTATATCCCGTAAGTGTCCTGCAATGTTTTTTCGTTTTTACTTTTGCCTTCTTTAGAGCTGGAAAAGTATTAGTCTGGCACCTGCTGGCTGGCAGGCTGCCTTTTCTAGTGTGCTCGTTAAATCTCGAAGCTAACAATAGTAGTGTTTGATTTGGATTGATATGTAACTCTTTCAACATAATTAAGAAAATTATGAATGATTTCTTAATAGAAATAATTAATAACTTTAAACGGTAACCGACGTATAATAATGTATGAAGATTAATTTTGTTTACAGGTATTCTAAGTGGTCCAGTACTTTACAAATTAAAAGAGCGTAATACTTTGATATTGATGGTATTCCTCGGAGTGCTTGGCTCGTGCATGTCCGTCTTCAATCCTCTGACCGACCCAATCACTTGGCTAACAATTTGTATGTCCATAAGGGGTAAGCATTGATTCGACGAATACTTATGGTGAAACATGTTCGTCACAAGGGACGAAGGGAGAAGATGAATTGGAGAGACTTGAACTTTATCAATTATTATGATATTCAAAATTTATAATTATTTTTCGTTGCTAGGTTTCGCTGGTAGTTTTTCTTTGCCGGTTGTTGTGCAAGTAGTGTCCTCACACTTCCAGAGACACCGAGCCAAGGCGTTAATGATAGTTTCATTTTTCTATACCGTCTCGAGCCTTACCCTTCCATCCATTATAAGAATAGCGGCTGAAGAATACGGTTTAGAATCTTCGTGGTTTATTCACGCAGCCATTTATTGTCAGGCCTTTGTACTGGCCTTGATAATACGGTCACGTCAATCTAATCCAATTAGTAACGAAGCTGGTGAAGCGTTACCATTGACACGTACGTAGTTTCTGTAGTACGTTTCTGTCTATCAGTGGTTCTTTGACTGCCTAATAGTTTTTCTTTGCTTTGCTATTTTGCTTTATTCGTTTGCCTCACGATGAGGTATTTTATTTATTTTTATTCCTCTATATTTATTCTGTACTTTTCTGTTCTATTGGTGGTTTCTTTGAGTACCGTTCATTTCGTTTTGCATTGGTTTTGCAATTCAAGTTTATTTGTTAACTTCCTTATGAATAATACCAGAAGTGAGATGAGACTAGAAGTGAAGGGCTCTAGCATTGGTAATAGATCCTGGCACTAGTGAACAAATTTGAGGATTTTACGCCGCTTCAATCGCGCTTACGCTAGAGAGAAAAAATTGGTCTAGTTCCAAAAACCTTTCCTACCCCCTTCCCCTCAACCTAAAGCGGCGGAACACGGACCCGGCTCCTTGAATCTAGTTCGGCCGTCTACCACCGCGAGCGTCTCACGTTTTGGAGGGGAAATTCTGAAACCGCCACCAGAGGGCTAACCGTTCGTTTGTTATCAAGAATATTCACTTTCGCCGAGTGAAGAATTTGGTTAGCTCAGTACTTCTGGTCTCATCTCACTTCTGATAATACTATTTTCTGTATCTTTTAAAACTACGATATTTCTTAAAACTTTATTCTTAGAACTGGCATCTGAGAAGCCAACGAAGGTAACTCAAGAAGGTTTAATATCTATTCTGAAGAGTTTACTGGTCCAAAAACGACTCTACATAATCGGAATTTTCACTATCATTTTAATGTCATCTAACTCGGCTTTTCGAACTACCATAGTTGATTACGGCCGTGACATTAACGTTAATAACCTCAATAAATACATCTTTGAGATTATGGCTTTCGCGGACGTAATTAGAATTCCGATTGCAATGCTGATTGACAGTCGTTTGTGTTACGAAGAAACGATTATATTGTTCAGTTCCTTGATAGCAGCACTGAGCTTTCTATTCTTGACAATAAGTTGGGGATACGTTTATGTCGCGATATCTTTCTTGTACAGTTTATGTTACGCGGTTGGTGCCGCGTGTCACGCTCCAATTATTGCGACGCTAGGGACATCTAGGATTGCTATTGTGTACGGATTAATTTCGGGAACGCACGGAATACTACAATTGGGATTACCAATTCTGATTGGTAAGTATCTATAAGAAACAATGTATTGAAACAGAGCATTAAGCCCGAGTACAAGTTAAACGTTATCAATATAAAGGTTTGGAAACAATGGATAAATTGGTGTGAAGGATTGTAGACTATTCACAAATTACGTAACATGGACAGGAAGGTAACGGGTTTCAATTAATGATACTAATTGTTAGTGTAGTATAGAGTCATAGAAAATGTTACCCTTTAGTATAGTTTCGCCTATTTTCCCACTCTTTTTAGAGGAAATTAGACGAAAAAGCTTTTTATTCTCAAAATTGTAGTATACAGGAGGGTTAGCAGTGTTTGTTACGTAAATGTGTGGAGGTCTTCTTGATTGTTACCTTCTGCGTTACGTAATTTGAGATTAGCTCGTGGTAGGGGCAAGGCTACCTTGGAAATAGAACAGATTAGAAATCACTTCATTAATCGCTTATAGCAGGTTCTAGATTTGATAAATATAAATTTAGATACGGGAATCGTGTTTCCAATCAATTATAAGTCACTTAATGATCGACCTTGATAGAAGGGCTTCTATGTATCAACGAGCAGATCTGCACTTGATCATGACGGAAAAACGGAAGCTGCGCTAATTAGAATTTGATTGATCGTTAACTCTTTTAAGGAGAGATAATTGAAAAATGTAACTCGTTCTTGGGTTTAGTTCTTTGTTAACACTATACGACTTAAACTTAAATTCAAATAAACTTTCTTTTAGGACTGTTCCGAGATGTTCATGGAACTTACAACTATTTATATTATGTGTTCGCTATTTTAAATGTGTCTTTGGCAGTTTTACTCGCATTAAGTCGTTGGAGTAGGTGGTTTACTCACTCAACCACGTGATAAAATATTTAATTAGTTTTGTTTTACCCATTTGTCGACTGGGTTGTGAAACTATTTAAGCTTTTTAAATAAATTGTATTGAACGAAAAATGCAAGACAATTATTTTTTACTGCACGTAATATTTGTAGGCGAAGTCATTTTAAAAATAAAACAGATGATAAAAACAGATACTATCAAAACGCTTATTATCAGAAGCTTATGGCATTCACCGAAGTTAACATCAGTGGCCTCTCCAGAGAGGAGAGAAAGAGGGAGAATGGGAGATAGAAACGCGCTTTATAAAATCCGCCGAAAAATGGGAAAATAGGGGGGTAGTAAAAACAATTTTCGGTACGTTTCGTCGTTTAGTTTTAGTCCTTTGCGCATGGGGCATTGACCTCCTCGCCTTATCTCTGTCATCCCCTACCTCAACTGTGCGCGAGAAAGCAGCGCATAGGCACCGCGGTGTACCCTAGATTTACCCCCGTTTTCACCACGCATGGATCACGGCTGCCTATACTGATTCTCTCTCCCTCTTTCTCTCCTCTCTGGCCTCTCCCGGCTCGGTGTTTGCGATGAATTTTTCTTTGGCTGCGACAAGAGCGCGTTATGCGAAAAAAAAAATAAAATAAAAATAGACCATTTCTAAGTAACGGGGTAAAATAGTTATTGACAGGCCTTTCAAAAACACCCTTCATTTCTGTACAACAAAGAAGGAATCAATTTCCAAATACAGGCGTGAAACGTACTTTCCTTCACAATGGTTATATTATGCTTCGATTGTTACACAAATTTCACGCGGTTTAACATACTACCCTAATTTTAGTGTCATTGATACTAGTATCCTAAAGATCTTGTAGCGTTGTTTTGTGTCGACAAAAACGCCAAGTTTCCTATCATCTATAAGTTAAAAGGAATGATACTTTAACATTCTTTTTGCATTACATTAATTTAATATTATTATATCTTTCAATAACAAATGTTTTAAAAAATTTTATTGTTAAGACCGTATATTCGCGAACCTGAACTATCGTTTATTAACGAGACTACAGCCTTCAATATTTTCTAAATAACAACTGTGGGTTAACTAAACCTAACCTTCAGTTTGTGTAACTGTCTAAATAGGAGTGTAAATATGGCTTTGAACGTACAAACACTTTTATTCTTTATACTTAAATACGATTGTCCGAAACGTACACGGAAAAACAGTTACCAAATATACATAATGGTTCTCTTAACGATTGATTTTGGTATATTTTACTGTGTGTTACAGTAAATATAATAATAATATAATCTGCGTTCGAGGTCAAGTTATTCCGTCAAAATTCCAGGTAGCAAAAAATAAAATCCTTTTATGCGTACTTTAATTCAAATGCTATCTCAGATTTCCTGTTCACCGCTTACGGATCACTAGTAATTATTTTAACATTATCAACGGCAGGAGTTTGAAAGATTACGCGTAATCACTGTAGTACAGTCAAATTTACAGTGTACATCGATTGATTACACTGGGTCCCTTGGTGTAGCCTGAGAATGAGGAGTCTAAACTCGTCTCTCTATTCCAAAGTTCAAATTAGTGAAGTATGTTTGTTATATTTTTTTCCAATCCCTGAAAAATACTTTTGAAATGTTTAAAAATGTTAGACATGTTTAAAAACGTCCCAAAGACATTTTTTAAAACAACCGTGCAATGTTTCCGTTCCCTTATATACCCTCACCGCGGTTGAACATGGCTTTTAGTTATCCAAAAATAGGCTATGGCGCTATGTTCACCGTGAGTAGGAGGGTATGCACGACGGAGCACAAGTGTTTACCGTTTCGATATAAAGAAACATAACTATTTACTGGCTTTGTTTTACGTAGCCAACATGCAAGCTGGCACCTATTTATGAAAAATGGTCCAATTATATTTGTTCCTTACTGGAATCGTGCAACAAGACGTAAGGAATTGATTAAGGGCAGCAAGCCCATTCATGTTACATGTACTCTTTACTAAATAATGCACAAATTTTAAGATAAACGTTTTTCGCAAACTGAATGTTTATGAAAACATCTTATATAATTTTTTATATTTATGTCTTGAAAACTGAACAGTTCAAATGTTTTATCATGAATCCATTAGAGCAATGACTATACACAGGGAATACCCCGTCTAATCTCGAAACATAACGCGTTAAAAAAATCTCTAGTAAATACCGTCAGG
Source organism: Phalangium opilio (assembly GCF_054372755.1). Taxonomy (NCBI): domain Eukaryota; kingdom Metazoa; phylum Arthropoda; class Arachnida; order Opiliones; family Phalangiidae; genus Phalangium; species Phalangium opilio. The sequence continues at coordinate 12,768,155 of NW_028324148.1, forward strand.
CAGGAGCTGATGGCCCTAGCTCAGAAGCTCTCTAGTTCTTCTATCTCCGGGGGCGCCCTCCTCCTGCCTTATGATTAGTTTTTGAACTACTCAAAACTCCTCAATCAAATCGAGAGGTTAGAAGGGGTATTCATTGTTTTATAGATTCATGGTGTTACTTTTTCCAATCTGTTTTGTCCACTTACTTTATTCTTTTTCAAGTATTTGTCCGCAAAAATAGTTTTTTATAAGTTTGTAGCGTAATAATTACGGCATATTTTGTTAGTGTTACGAAAGATTACATTTTCATGCCAAACTCAGACTGGACAGTATGGCGAAATCTACTCGATGATGTAATTCGTTTTAAAACACAATACATTTTAAAGTGTACACATGTTATTATTAAACCTTAGGGTTATGACGTGGTTGTGCACGGTACAGAGCCAACACCCGAAAAATACAATGATGCCAAATTCTGCACTGGATTTTACTTTGAGAGGGTCACGCTGATGTCTATCAATCCGAAAAAACAACTTAAGAAAGTGTTCGGCTTGCTATTCAACGTATCAAACGGCGTAAGTTTATTAGTTTAACTCTTGCCGTGCTATAATTTTAAAAACCGAAACTTCCTCATAGTAAATATCCTTTAGACCCATGATACTTATCGAGAGTATGATAGCTTTATGCCAATGTGATGGACGACAATTGGGGGCGCTGATCAGGCCCCTCATCTAGGTGCAGCGCCTAATAAAATGTTCTGACATGCTTGAAGGGACGTCGCCATTTTTTGACAGCCAGTAAAAGAGCAAGGGGGACAGGGAAAACATTCTGGTAAAATAGGTCCAGGCAACATGCAGGCAGAGGGAGAGGGAATGTTTTTCAAATTCTAATTTAGAATTTATCTCTCTACTCTCATCAACTCTCGACTTTAGAAAGGGAAACAACTTTTAACCCCATGTGAAATAGAAAAGGGAGCTATTGGAAAATATTAGGCCAATCGCCAACGCTGGTCACAGCATAATAAACTTTTGATTTTAGTAACACAGATTATTATCATTTTTTTTCTACAAATAGGTAACTCTCTTGTTGTGTTTCTGCTTTCTATTGGTATTGTCGTTTCTTGTATTGAACCATCTGCCCGTGATATGCAGGAAGAGAATGAAAAAAACTACAAGAACATCCACGATTACGAAGCTTTATTATATCCGTTTGGCTAAACCGTCCTTCAGTTACTATTTCTTTTTAATTTTGCAAGTCCTTTGGAATTTGCTACCGACAGTATTTTTATTTCGTGAGTAAACTTCTTCAGTCTCTCTCATTTCTTATACATCCTTCTAGGTGTTCATCTGTTTAAAATTTGTCAATTTTCAAGCCCCCAATATTAACGCTCAAGTAAAAAAATTATGGGTTCGAATTGTATACGGATCATGGCTTTTGATGTCATTCTTTGTCATACATTATGTACTGAGTGTGCAGAAGTCCGATATGCCCGTGAACTACGCAATCATCGATAACTTGTATGATTTACATAAGCAAAAGGATGTGGTGCCTATCATTGAACATGATCACTATATTTATACCCGACTAAAGGTATGTGTGAAACGATTCAAATTTCACTTGATCAGTTATGGTTTATCTGATTGAATACTGGTTGGTCGAAGTCGAACGGATTAGACAAGCGGTAACGTTTTTTGAGACTTATGGTAATTTTTCAATCACTCCCAATTCGATTACAATGTAATAAAGAAAATTTTGTCTATAGGGACAATCATAAATTGATTATACTAATTCCTGATCATTTTCTCTAAATTTAATTGCAGTTAACTATCAAAAGCATCATTTTTGTTATAAAATCAGTTTAATAATGATAAATTTTGAATTGATCACAAATGAACACTGTGATAAATTTTATTGCGGTAAACTTGACGATCAAAACATAAATTATTTCGTTGTGTTCATGTGTGATTAAGTTAAAATTTATCACAAATGAAATATTTGTGACCAGTAAACTTGACGAACAAAAACATTTTTTAAGCCTCGATCAATTTAATCATGATAGAATTAACTATATTTGATCAAGATTTAATATCCATGATTTTTGAAAACAGGAATCAACGGAATCATCGGCGATCGAAATTAGTAATCGAATCAATAGACTTGGATCGACTTATAAACTCCCAGAATTCTTTACAAGAGTTAAGGAACTTACTTCCACCAAAAACTTCGTGTATTTTTTCACTGATCCATTTTTGTACAACTTCGAAGTATCAATATTCATGAACGATTTTCGCTTTGGGACTGACTTTATTTACTTCAGCGAGGAAACCGTGTTAGAAAAACTCATGTCCATACCATTTAGCAAACATATTTCTGATACTTGCATGGATAAAATCAATATCGGGTAAGCGATCTTTCGTTATTATTATGGCTCTATTGTGGTTGGTTCAAAATATACCGTGCTAGCTAAGAAACACCAAATAATAATATAACCGCTTGAATAAATTGTGATGCCATGTGAACGTTTTGCCCTTTGAAGCCGTGACAAGAACGGTGAATGGCGATCCATAACCAGTGATGTGATATATCTCTAGTTTTTTCCGTTTCAAGAAAACTATTTTCTATAATCTAATACAGCATTCATTTTATTTCAGATTGTACAGAACGTTTGAAACGCAATGCTTCGAAATTGAAATTAAGAAAATCAAATATAAATGGGACAAAATAACTTGGTCAATTCCTAATGAAAGTGAAATTGTTCTAGACCAAAGTGAAGCGGTTATGTGTTTCGTGTTATATTCATTGTTAAACATTATCGCCATTATTTGCTTCATCATCGAATTCTGGACTCGTTTCATTGGAAACGGGATAAAGCCCAATCGTCCATGGAGCTAGTGTCTTTGAATCCTCATTAATGTCCATAAATTAACGAACAGTAATTCTCTGAACCAATGAAGGCGAAGTCAAATAAACAGACGATTCATTTCAAACCCCTACTATGTCACAGTGAAAAAAGCTGTAATTTATCCTGGGGCATAATGTTTATTTTGGCTACGTTACGTCCTAAGTTGTTGAACTCGTTTTTGGTGTGTTGTACAGTTTCGATTAAAATGGCGTTTCCTGAAGACTTAACTAATTTCACTATAATAAAATTAATTTCAAGAAGTACTGGGCTAAAACTCTTTTCAAGGCAAACGGATGCGCAACGAAAGAACCTCGTCGAGCTATTTACTTCGTTGACGATCCGATTAGCAACTTTCGAAAACGTCCAAAGAACATACCCTATAAATTCTTACAGTCCTTTTAGAAACCTCCCTTATAACGTGACTGCATATAATATTCCTCTTTGAGCAATATAACGCCATGCTAAACAGGGTGGCCTAGTTATTTGAGGAGAACCGATGTCTTTCATTCATGCAACTGAACTGAACTGATGATGTAGAATTTCCATCAAATATTCTAAATTCAATTGCATGGGTGATGTATTAAAAACTATTGTAGAAGTTTACCTCTCCTCTAATAGCTAAGCCACGCTGTATAAGCGACGTATATTTGAGAACAGAAACTGAATCAATTTCCAAATATAGATGCGAAACGCAGTTTGCTTCTACAACAGTTATAATATGCTTTGATGGTTACACAAATTTCGAACGGTTCAACATGCTAACCTAACTTCTGGGGTTTTGATGTACTAGAATCCATAACGACCAAATTGCTCGTGCATACGATGGTTTTTCGTTACGACAAAAGCGTACAATTTTCCCATCATCAAAACCTCAATTTCGAACTTATATAATACCTCTTATTAAGAGATATCTATATCTATATAAATCAAAGTCCTGACTGACTGACTGACTGACAGACTGACAGATAATCAACGCCCAGCCCAAACCGCTTGCCCTAGAAGGCTGAAAATTTGCAGGAACGTTACTCATAAGTAGTAGGCGCGTACTAAGAAAGATTTTTGCAATCCGCCGCCATCTTAAAAAATGGCGCCCAGAAATGTAAAAACTCTTCTCTATGCAACAAAGTCCGCGCGTTTCAACCGATTTCACAGATATTTAGTACACGGGTTTCCTTTAACCTATAGACAGACTAAATGCTCTTTTGGGTTCGATTTGTTGCCATCTTTTTAAATGGCGGCCAAAAACTAAAAAACCCTTCTTTATGGGATAATGTCCGCGTGAAAAGTAATAAAAAATGTCCCGACGGGCTGACGGGCAACGCCGAGTGCCTTCGCTCCTAGGATGCTACAAAAATATTAGTCATCAGTAAAATCAACACATTCTTTGTATCATTTTGATGGTAGTTCTTATTACACGCGAGCGACGCCGCGGGTAACAGCTAGTTTAACATAATTTGTTTATTAGGGCATAAAAATGAAACGTTGTTTAGTTTAGTAATGTTATGAACTATGCTTTAACAGTAGAACTACATTTTTCCGCCCTTAATACACAATGCTAGCAGTGCAATCCTGCAATATTTCCTCAGTAAAGAACTGCTGGTTAACTAAACTGTGCCAGCTTCAGTTTGTGTAACGGTCTAAATAGGAGTGCTGCTTTGAACGTGTAAACACTTTTATACAAAAACATGGCCATTAGCGACTTACACGGAAAAAGGCTTTACGAATATTTATAATGGTTCTTGCAAGCTTGATTTTTATTATTTCTTTTGCTCCTAACAGTAAATATCATTATGTAATCCGCGTTTAAAAGTGTAGTTATTTCCTCAAAAATTGCGAAAGCAGAAAATATAAAACCATTTTTTGTTGAATCTCAACGCCCTTGTTAAAGCTTAGGGGAAAGCTTACGTGTAGGAATACGTAATAATAGATCTCATGGGAAAGGAAGTAGTGTCGCCTGGATATGAGCAATCTAAACTCATCTTATTATTCCAAAGTGCAAATTGCTGAAGTAAGTTTCTTTTATTTTATAATTATCCAAGGTTTGTTTCAAGTGTTTAAAAAATAGTTTAAGAAAAGGCGGGCTCCTTTTTCGCCACAAGTATGCTAGGTAAATCATTACATACCAATTTTACCTTGTTAAAGGCGGCAACCTTTTAAAACTCGTGCACGCGATGGAGGTAAAACTAGCCCTTGCCAAGCTTAGCATGCTTCGCGGCGGGAAATCAGTCTTTAAGGTTCGACAACGGAGTCACGCTTTGCTTTAAGATGTTAGACTATTTTAGAGACTAATGATGTGAATGTGTGGGAAATTCGATTCTCGCCCCCCCCTCCCCTCTGCGTTTGGGCGAAATTTCAAATCCACCACTCGGGATTCGCCGGATAGCTATAGTTCCTTTAAATCAGGTGACCTAGCTTCCTCCAACTCAATTTAAAGCCACCTCTTAACACACGGTGTACCGAAAATTTGATAGCCTGCTTTTTAGCCTAGTCGGGAATCCATAATACCATAAATTGATATTCTACCACTAAGTTTCTATGTCTAAAGTGGATCTTTAAAGGACTAGTATTTTCCCCTGCTGCCTATAATTGGTCTCACCCTAACCTGGTAATAAATTATATGAGACACTACCACACTTCAAGCCCTCAGTTTAGTGTACTCTTAACGCGAGAGGTGTTAAAAAACTCTCGTTGATTTCCGGAGAGGTTTTCGTTCTAAAATTTTCTTGCCCAAAATGTCTATACAAGAGCAAGCAAAAAAGAGACACCCAGGAGATTAAGGCCACCCCCATTATGTGCTGAAATAAAGGATGGGGGCAAGAGACGTTCCACCAAAGACCTAATGAGGGACACTTAAAGAGGATTATTAGCTTGTGATAATACGTTTCCCTGTGAAGGACCATATTATTTATTGAAATTGTTTCTACATAGGCACCGTATAATTTGGCCCCAATTTATAAAAAATGGTCGAATCATATTTGCTCCTTGCTGGAAACATGCAACAAGAAGTAAGAAAATGATAAAGGGCAGCAACAATTAAGTCACTGTGTAATAATGATGGCATGTTTTGCTAGTGTTACGAGAGATTTCATTTTCCTGGCGAACTCAGACTGGACAGTATGGCAGAATCTACTCAATAATGAAGTACTCAGTTTCAAAGCACAAAGCAACACAAAATTTAGACACGTCCTTATTAAATCTTAGGGATATGACGTGGTCGTGCACGGCACAGAGCCAACACCGGAAAGGTACAACGATGCAAAGTTCAGCACAGGATTTTACTTTGAGAGCGTCACGCTAATGTCTATCAACCCGAAAATTCGCCCCAAGAAAGTGTTCGGCTTGCTATTCAACTTATCCAACGATGTAAGTCTAACCCTTGACCTGCTCATAGGAGGTCCGCACCCAGCTAATACGGAAATCTTAATTTTTTACGATTAGGTAGCTTTCTTGCTGTGTTTGAGCTTTCTATTGGTATTGACATTTCTAATATTAAATCATCTGCCCGTGATCCGCAAAAAGAGGACCGAAAAAGTATCCACAATTAAAAAACTTTACCATTTCCATTTGGCTCAACCATCTCTCGGTTACAAATTCGTTTTAACTTTGCATGTACTTTGGAATTTGCTACCGACTTTATTTTTATTTGGTAAGTGAACATTCTCAGTTCAGAATGAAATTTAGCTTGAGAAAATGTATTCTACTTTACAGCCCCCAATATTAATGGTCAAGTAAAGAAATTATGGATTCGAATTGTGTACGGGTCATGGCTTTTGATGTCATTCTTTGTCATACACTATACGTTGAATGTGCAGAAGTCCGACATGCCAGTGACATACTCAGTTATCAATAATTTGTATGATTTGCATAAACAAAAGAATGTGATGCCCATAATTGAACATGATCACTATATTTATAACCGACTAAAGGTTTGTGCACAACTAATCAAATTATACTTCATCAAATCGTGGTCGAACTGATCAAACTAGAAAGAATAACAAGCTTTAGGACTTCGACCAATATATACAATTACGCGGGTTTCGATTAATAGAGTGAGAGATGGAGCAATCAATGCTTGATCATGTTAATTTTTGATCAATTTGTCTTAGTTTTGTAGTTAATTTTTCGATAAGTCTCGATCAATTTAATCATCATAGAATTAACTATATTTGATCAATCTTTAATAAACTTTACTTTCGAAAACAGGAATCATCGGAATCATACGCAATCGAAATTAGTAATCGAATCGATAAACTGGGATCGACTTTTAAACTTTCTGAATTCTTCATAAGACTAAAGGAACTTACTACCACCAAGAACTTCGCGTTCTTTTTCTCCGATCCCTTTTTGTACAACTTCGAAGTATCAATATTCATGAACGAGTTTCAATTCGGGACTGACTTCATTTACTTCAGCAAGGAAACCATGTTAGAAAAACTCATGTCAATACCATTTAGCAAACATGTTTCCAATGCTTGCATGGAAAAGATCAATATAGGGTAAGCGACATTTTGATATACATATATACTTTGACTATTTTGTTGTAGTTCTAAAATAAACAGTTTGAAATATATTGACCTAAATAAAAATAATAAGATAAAGAGACTAAAATAAACGGTCAAAAATAAATAGGCTAGCTGAAATAGGCTAGGGTTAACAGAACAAAAAATTAGATTAAAATAAACAAAGCAAAAAAAATAAATAAATAACTGGCCATAATAAATGATCAAACAGAAAGTATGAACCAAAAATAAAGCACCAAAATGAACATGCCAAAAATAAATCAACTAAAGACTAAGTAAGAGAGATTAAAATAAGCTTTGTCGAAAGAGAGTGTAATAAGCTTATAAACCATTTTACTTTGAATAATGAGCTTAGTTTAATGCAGGCTCATTCATTTTATTTTAGATTGTACAGAACGTTTGAAACGCAGTGCTTCGAGATTGAAATTAAGAAAATCAAATATAAATGGGACAAAATATCTTGGTCATTTCCTAAAGAAAGTCAAATTGTTCTAGACCTAAGTGAAGCTGTTGGGTGTTTCGTGTTATATTCAATATTGAACATTATCGCAATTATTTGCTTCATCATTGAATTCTGCACGCGTTTCATTAGAAAAAGGATCAAGACCAAGAATACATGGACCTAGTTTCTTTCAATCCTCATTCAGGTTCCTAAATTAACGAACATTAATGCTAGGGACCAATGGAAAGCGAAGTCAAATAAGTAGACGATTCATTTTGAACATCTGCAGTGGCCCGCTATCTAGGATTTGTATATAGGAAGCAAACTTTCAATGGGCTCTATCTAAAGCAGATAAAGACCTTACAGATAACTAGGCCTAACTATATACGTTTATGAACAATAGTTTAATTTCTAAATCACGACCCAAAATGGCTATTTCCCAAAATAGTGTCTTTTCTCCGCCCCGCAACAACTTTACCTTTTGAAAGATCTCTTTGTTGTTGCTAAGAGTTATAAAGAGTTATAAAATATATCAGCGGTACTCCAATACCATAGTGCAACGCGTCTTTAAACATGGTATTTTCCTTTCACGTTTCACCGACAAAATTCACGGAATCTTAAAAAATATCGGCATAATTTTGCGGAAAATTCTACGGAAAAAACGACGAAAAACCGTTTTCACTGAAACAATTTGAAAGAGCGCGAGCACCAATGTGGAGACCAAAGTTGAAATTGCACCAATAGCAACGCGTCGATTTTGTTTAACTTTATTGTCTTTGTAAAAACCTTCAAATTTATCATATAGATAACGATGAAGACAAAGTTTTTCAACAAATTCTTCGGGATTATACATTTTAAGAAATTAAAACTCGACAAACCAAACGCCTTCACTTAAAAAAAAATGGCGTTGAAAAACTTCTCCCTGACCAAAATAACGCCTATGACGTCACGGATTCGTCCCTTCCCTATGGCGGCCACTTTCCTTTCTGTAAAAATGGTCGGGAAGTCAAAAACCAATAGGGACTTCGAAATTCGGGTTTAGCTCCATCCCCCAGCGCCATTATTGTATGTTCTTTCTACAGAATGAAAGTTATTTAAACACCTCCGCCTGGTATCTTAGCGCATGACGTAGTTCTGCCAAGTCCCTATTCCGTGCTTGTTGCCTAGAAAATGCGCGGCACGTAGATGTTCTTTTGATCCAGATGGCGCTCTGATTTAACAGATGGTGCTCCGTCTTAAAACCTGGTGACTTATGGTTAAATCTTGTGATAACAAACAACCTAGTAACTCATTATGATAAAGGAGAACGCAGAAACTACTTTCACTTATTGATAATAAATAACTTCACGATTTTCATTTCTCACATCAGTATCATCAATATACTTGGATGCTTTATCAGAGCATATGGAACAGAATTCTTAAAGTATTATCAAATTCAAGAGAAAGGGTGATCAATTCATTTGTAAGAAAAAAAATTCTGTTCCTAGAGTAGACAGGACCTATATTTACTCACAAAATACATGTTTCAGATAATGAAGATAAAAGCTCTTAAATAAAAATAAAATTGATGTGATAATTTCGAATTTTTGTAAATTGAAGCAAAAAGCCACATATTAAGTCCGACTGATAAGAAATTGGATCGCGGAAGATTAACGGTGGAATAGAATACTTGTTTAGTTTGAAAATTTAGGCCGACTATTATCATAAGATTATAAGTTTTTTTCCATAAGTATGACACTTCCTATACTTTGTAATGCAAGAGACTTACTGAGAGCTAGTTAGAGAACGAGGCGAGGATTGACAACACTCGGTTTTGAGTCCATCTTCCTATTTAGTCTTTGACAGCGCCTCATCAGGCGTCGATTGACAAGAATCTATGACGTTTCACCCACGTGACTTCGTGAGAAGCTCTCAGTAACCAGTGACAAACTTATGGAACATATCTTATGAACTTATACTACTATCAAGCTGTTGGACTCAAAATTGTCAATATGCTAAAATTTCCTGAGAAGCTCTTAGTTGGTAATCATTCGGGTATTTTCTTCTAATGTTAAAATTATGTAATAAAATTGTAGCAAAAAATAGGGAATTATCATCAGTTTTTTGTTTCGAGTCAGGCAGTTTCTAACTCTATTCCATGATGATTTGTCCAATCACCAATTTTTTTGCGTAATCGAAGGGTTTACGGTTGATAACCTTTTTTGTTTATCGATGCCTAGTGATTGTTACAATAAATAATGTTCAATCGTTAAACGCTTTGTTAGAAAGCTCTTCAAAATGATCGGAAAAAGATGGATATTCGTTTTCTTCTCGTTTTGGGGTTTAATGGCATTTTCAAGTTTAAATTCGTCAATGAATTTGGCCATCGTAGCGATGGTCAATCAAGACGTCTGGGTCAAGGAAACGAAAATATCCGACGAATGTTTGAGCAAACCTGATAATAGATCTGATACCAGCGTCAAGCATTCAACCTCTAGAGTATGTTGATTTGATCGTTTACAAGTATTACCAATGTATATAGGGTGGTGTGAAATTTATAGAAGAACCGAAGTACAGTAAGTTCTACGGACAATTTTTGAGTCGAAAATGTTCTATGACATTTTGTCGTATAGCCACTTAAAATTAAGAAGAAAACTAAATGTCAATCACGGCAAAATGTTATAGACATTTTCGACTCAAAATCGCCCTCTGTACTTTGGTCCTTTTATTTTCAGAGCATGCGTTCTTTTTAAATGTATCTGGGGCTATTAGTTTGACCCAAAAAGATGTAAATTGTTTAATATTCTATTAAAAAAAATATGTAGTGTCCCTACAAAGATATATTCAAAACTCCCGCTAGTTAGTTCCACTGTTAACCGCTTATGGCGCCCCAAACTACCTTCCCCAAGTTTCATGAGAGAGTCTTGGAAAACGGGCATTCTTGTTCCGGAGCTTATGAGCAACACTACTTTTGTACCTGATCATCCTCGTATATCATTATCATTAAACTCTTATTTTAGTTATAAATGTATTTATTATTTAACTCACGTACACGGTAAGATTTTACTTTACCTACCTAACCCAACCAACACTTGATTCTGACTAATTAGGCCACGGGGAGTTCGGAAAAAATAGTGAAAAAATTCTTAACCCGCCGCAAGTTGGTCAAAAAAATTTTTGAAAATTTGAAAATTGCATGTACTTACCGCCATTAAGACCGCTACGCGCCTAAACGCATTCTGCCCTCGATCTTGAAAAACTACCCGGGGGGGTAATAATAAGGACTCGCGACGGAAATCAAGGAGCACATACTGCGGAAATATAGCTATGAAATTTTAAACACCCACTGAAACATTTAGAATTCTCATACCAGGATAGAAAAATATTTGAAGCGAGCTCCAATTTTAAAAATAAACAACGATATTTTGCTAAATTGCGTAGATTATTTCGGAAGTAAATAAAGATAAACAATAATATTTTGGAAAAGGTGTAACATTATTTGGGAAGTAAATGAAGATAAACCACAATATTTTGGAAAAGGCGTAACATTATTTGGGAAATAAATGAAGATAAACAACAATATTTTGGAAAAGGCGTAACATTATTTGGGAAATAAATGAAGATAAACAACAATATTTTGGAAAAGGCGTAACATTATTTGGGAAGTAAATGAAGATAAACCACAATATTTTGGAAAAGGCGTAACATTATTTGGGATGATAAACAACATATTTTGGAAAGGCGGTCACTTATTTGGAAAATTATATAATATTTGCTTAAAATGTGGCACTTAGCGTTACCCGAGAAACACCACATGGAGGTGGCCACACGTCGTTTCTCATGGGGAGTTTTGTTTAGGCAGGTCCCCTTGCCTACTGCCGTATATATTTACTGAAATTCCACCAAATCTCGTGAAAATCGGTAAATAATAAATTAATTAAGATGACTCAATTCGAGAACCTAAATATCTAGTAGCCCCATCCAAATATTTTATAAGTCCTGAATGAATATCATATGAATAATATCTACCCTGATTTTCCGGTTTTTTCATGTAAATGAAAAGATCTGCAACCTTACGTTCGTCCTGCCTTGAACAATCTTTCCAACGAATGATTCGCCAAAAATTGTATTCCGATATTCCATTCAATATGCAGAATGCTACAACTTGCATTCTTTTTACGTATGTGCATTTTACTGGAGTGGCCGAGTGGACGCTCCATGAGCAGCCTAAGTTTGGGTTGGTGCGTAATATAGTGCTGCCATCTGTGTACTAAAATTTGTACTAAAATATTTCAAAGTTTCTTTGAATATTTTTAAATTATTTTCACCATAGAAGGCGCTATAGTCGTACGCACCAACCTTAACATGTAGCGCCTCTGGTGGATTCTGTGCTACACATCGGTACAACATACGCGTGTTGTAGGCATTGTATCGGCCACTCCAGTAACACCTTTCTTTCTCTATGGTGCATTCGTCAAAAAAAGCACACACAATATGTTCAGGAACGCTGCTAAAATCAGATACATCCTTTCCATTTAGCAACCTTCGCATCGCTGCAACGCGATTGCTTTTGAAAGCCATAATTATCAACTTTATCTCAAATAATTTTTATTTTTACAAACCGTTAATCCTTTTCAATAAATGGTTTGAAAAAAAAAGATCTAAATCTACCTTTTATTGTGGGCAGAAGCAGGTTCGGTTAGGTTTTTGGTTCGGATAGCTTAGGATTTCACTTCACGTGGAGAAAATGAATTTTTGTTCTAGATTTAAAACATCCAAACCCACCGCCGGCACAATGGTTGTCATGGTAACGTGGCAACCTTCTTCTTTGCCATGGCAACGGTTCGCGCATGCGCGAACCGTTTTTAAGTAACAGGTGACCTTTTAAGACAATTCTTTATTACTCATCAGACGCGTTTGAGCGAGCTAAGCGAGAGGTTTAATAAAACTCAATTTTGTGGCATTATTTTGTTGGGAAGAGATATTTTTGTTGGGAAGAGATATTTTTGGTGGGAAGAGACATTTCTGGTGGGAAGAAACACATTTTTGGTGGGAAGCATTTGGTTTTGTGGCTGGCCTATTTTCAAAAATGGAAAATCCAACTTTTGAAAACCCTAATTTTGAAACTGCGGAACAGTTTTTCCACAGTATTTCGTTAAAAAATTGGGGTGGATTTTTTCCATGTATGAACGAAGAGTTAAGGGCCAAATCTGAAAGGGACGCTAAAACTCTGGTGATTTCATTGGACTTGGTTCCAAGCGTTACTTCTTTCAATGAAAGAAAGATCGCTTGTACTTGCGGAAATAAATCCGACGATGGAATTATCGATGGATTTCTTGTGGGGGTGTTTAACAACCAAAGTCGGTTTGGATACGTAATCCGATGTTCCACTGGGCAATCTCGAGCCAACAAGCGAAAGGCTTTAAGGGCATTGAAGAAAAAGGTTCCCGATCATTTGGTTTCCGAGTGTGTGAAGGCTTTCGTCCCCTCCAAAAACACATGGTTTTATAATCAAAATTTGTCGGTTACCGACAATCTTTTCCTCGTTTTCCTTTGGGTTTGTAAAATGAGCGTCACTGACGCTACAACCCATAGTGAATGTTCCTCACGAACAGTTGTGGATTATTTTTCCATGTGTCGTGAGGTAACGGAGATTGTCATTTCTAATAGGGCCGACAAAGTTCAGATTGGAGGACCAGGACTGTTTGTGGAGGTGGACGAAACCTACCTTCATACTCGCAAATACAACCGAGGGGCGGAGTTAGCCGGGGAAACCATTTGTATCTTTGGAATTTATTGCCGGGATACAAAAGATGGTCTATTTTTGAAAGTGAAAAATAAGTCCCGTGCTGTTCTGTGGACGCAAATGGCAAAATATATAGCCCCTGGGTCCATCATCGTGTCTGACGGAGCCCCTATGTACATGAATTGTACGTTAATGGGCTTTCGGGAGCACCTTACCGTGCTTCATAAGTACGAGTTTGTCAACTCGGAAGATTCTCGCGCCCATACGAACAACATCGAGAACCGAAATAGACACGTGAAGGATGCCATTAAGTCCCACAGAACAGACAGGTCATTAAGTAGCTATATGGCTTCTTATTGGTACCGATGCCTATTTTTCAAGGACCAGGATGGAAACTGGCTTCCTCCTGGAACCAATTTTGCTCGGTTCTTGGAAGACGTAAAGGCTTGCTACCCTGGACCGGGCAAAAAAGGCCTTGAATTAATTGAAATCGGGGTCTCGGAGGAAGAGCTGGCTACTCTCGATCCCGAGACAGAACCAGCATTTTTAATTGCTGGCCAAAACGAAGAAAACACTGCCGAATTCACTGACGAATAAGGCAACGTTTTCTTAGTTTTTGGCAGTAGGCAAGGGGCCTGCCTTATCAAAACTCCCCGGTTGGATTATAGCGGCAGTAGGCAAGGGGCCTGCCTTATAAAAACTCCCGGTTGGATTATAGCGGCAGTAGGCAAGGGGCCTGCCTTATCAAAACTCCCGGTTGGATTATAGCGGCAGTAGGCAAGGGGCCTGCCTTATCAAAACTCCCGGTTGGATTGTAGCGGCAGTAGGCAAGGGGGCCTGCCTTATCAAAACTCCTCATGAGAAACGACGTGTGGCCACCTCCAAGTGGTGTTTCTCGGGTAACGCTAAGTGCCACACTTTACTGCATAGCCATCGGTATAAACAGTTTTGCAGTTAGTAGTGTATAATTTTTAACATACACTTTCTTCCAACATATTGAAGCCTTTTTAAAATATTGTTGATCACCACCATTTGCTTCCCAATAATTCGCCGCCTTTTCAAAAATATTGCTAATTATCTTCATTTACTTAACAAACAATATTATGCCTTTTCCAAAATATTGTGCTTTACCTTCATTTACTTCCCAAATAATGTTACGCCTTTTCCAAAATATTATTGTTTATCTTTATTTACTTCCCAAATAATGTTACGCCTTTTCCAAAATATTATTGTTTATCTATATTTACTTCCCAAATAATATTACGCCTTTTCCAAAATATTGCGGTTTATCTTCATTTACTTCCCAAATAATGTTACGTCTTTTCCAAAATATCATTCTATGCCTTCATTTATTTCCCAAAAAATATTATGCCTTTTCCAAAATATTGTGGTTTATCTTCATTTATTTCCCAAATAATGTTACGCCTTTTCCAAAATATTGTGGTTTATCTTCATTTACTTCCCAAATAATGTTACACCTTTTCCAAAATATTATTGTTTATCTTTATTTACTTCCCAAATAATGTTACACCTTTTCCAAAATATTATTGTTTATCTTTATTTACTTCCGAAATAATCTACGCAATTTAGCAAAATATCGTTGTTTATTTTTAAAATTGGAGCTCACTTCAAATATTTTTCTATCCTGGTATGAGAATTCTAAATGTTTCAGTGGGTGTTTAAAATTTCATAGCTATATTTCCGCAGTATGTGCTCCTTGATTTCCGTCGCGAGTCCTTATTATTACCCCCCCGGGTAGTTTTTCAAGATCGAGGGCAGAATGCGTTTAGGCGCGTAGCGGTCTTAATGGCGGTAAGTACTTGCAATTTTCAAATTTTCAAAAATTTTTTTCACCAACTTGCGGCGGGTTTAGAATTTTTTCACTATTTTTTTCGAACTCCCCGTGGCCTAATTAGTCAGAATCAAGTGTTGGTTGGGTTAGGTAGGTAAAGTAAAATCCTACCACGTACACAACAAATGGCGACGGAGATGGGATCTCAACACCAACGCAAGTAACTTAAAAATATCGTTTTAAAATAACTTTTTTGGACGAGATCATCTATACGACCACGCGGACGAGGCTTAGACGACCGTCGGCTAGGAACAAGAATCGCAATTCATCAGACACGGTGACTGAACTACGAACTTTCGCGGACTAATTTTCGTAAATAAACGGCCTATACATCACGGACATCACGGATATTTCGCCGGGGACCAATTATCCTTACGCGCTTTACGATAAAAGTACGGTCGACCCATACGCGATAAACGGGCCTTGGTCACAACAAACCAACATTCAACTACACAGGAGCTATATCGGAAATCGCCGCATATACGGGCCTAACAAGTTTACACCGAGCCCAGAACGTGGAAATATCGTCCCATTCAACCAGCAACACTTGGGAAATCGCCCAACCAACATTCAACTACACAGGAGCTATATCGGAAATCGCCGCATATACGGGCCTAACAAGTTTACACCGAGCCCAGAACGTGGAACTATCGTCCCACTCAACCAGCAACACTTGGGAAATCGCCCAACCAATATTCAACTACAAAGGAGCTATCGGAAATCGCCGCATATAGACATGGCAACGACAGGCATCATCGGTAAATTAAACATATTCGATAACGAACAAGAATCATGGGAGCAGTATTCCGAACGATTAGACGCATATTATAAGGCGAATAAGATCGAGGACACGGATACTAAAAAGGCGGTCTTACAAACAATTTTAAGCCCCGAAACTTACACGCTTCTTCGAAATAGACTTCGGCCGGATAAAATCAGCGCGAAATCCTATGAGGACTTGGTAGCTGCATTGAACAAACATTTCAACCCCACGCCTCTACGATGCATAGCACGCCTTCGTTTCCATCGCCGTGACCGCCAACAAGGTGAATCAGTGGAAACCTACATATCGGCTCTTCAATCTCTATCGGAAAACTGCAAGTTCGATAAACCAGATGAAATGATTGTTGACAAAATCATTTTTGGCATCAATAATGACGTGATGCAACAAAAACTCATAGCCGAAGAGGAGGAAAAGAAAGTGGTTACGCTGGCACGAGCCACCACACTTCTCGTAGCCATGGAGAATGCCAAACGCAGTCTTGGTGAAATGAGGAATGGAGATATTGACCTTAGGGTTGCACATATGCATACTCCTCGGGAACACCCTGAGCACAACGAATCTGAGCAACAAGGACGTTCTAACAGGCAAAACAACGGCAACAGCAACGCCCTTCACAATGACAACCCTCACCCGAACCTGAGACCACGACAAAGCAACCAGAGGGATGGAAAACCAATTCCCGACTTCAGTTGTTGTCTTCGGTGTAAAAACGACAACCACAGGGGTTCGGTGTGTCCCTATATTAATGCTATATGCGGGCGATGCAATCGTACAGGCCATCTAGCGAGAGCCTGTCTAAATCCAACTCTTCCTATGAAGAAAAACTACCCTCATCAATCAAGATCTCGTCCACCGAGATCGAATCATATAGGTGACATCGCACCCGATGGAAATTCCGAGCACGTGGAACCGGATGAATATGACGTAACCTTATACCATGGCAATCTCGAGCCCGTGGCACTTAACGAGTATGATGTAGACGTGTATCACATTAAAGTGGCGCTTGAGCCTCCTTCACCCACATCGCATACCATACACAATATCGACACAGCTCCATCGCCTGATGAGACTGTTCCCCCTCCGGAGGTGATAACGTTGACCGTTAATGGTAAACCAATGACATTTGAACTCGACAACGGGTCCGGGTACACGATGATATCCGCACAGGATTTCAAGCTCATCGGTAGCGAACAGAATGTTCGCCCATTCTCCCGAACACTTGAATCATATACGGGCGATGCGATCCAAGTCATAGGCCAGACAAACGTCCAAGTATCCTTTGGAACACGAGAGGCCAGTCTACCTATCCTTGTTGTCCAAGGTAACAAGCCAAATTTATGCGGACGGAAATGGTTGTACTCGGAATTACAAATCCTCCCCTCAATCAACCAACACGCTGAACAAATACACACTGTTCTGAATGCCGATCCGAAAATCGCTGCTATGTTTTGGTGGCCACATATCGACCGCGATATTGAGCACCTGTCCGCAACATGTCCCACCTGTCAGGAACATGCGGCCATGCCACCTACTTCCAATGGACAATCGCCACCTCCCACGAGCCGCAACTTCGCACTTCACGACGACGTTATCGCTTGCAATTTCGGAAAGGGGGAAAAATGGTTTGCCGGTACCATTAGCGATATAATCGGAAAAACCGTGTATACCGTGAGAACACCACAAGACGAAATACGCCGTCACAAAAACCAAATACGTCCTCGGTCTGCTTATGATATGGAAATTGGAACCACAGAATCGTCGGAAGTGGAATTCGATATAGGGGATTCCGCATTCAAGGAAAAGCCGAAGACTCCACCCAATCCACCTCCCGTCAGGACATCACACGGCCCTCGGCATAACACTGTCCCTGACCATGACACACAACATGACGCCATGCCTCAGATCAGGCAAGTACACAAGGGGGTCGTATCCCCAACGACAGAAGAAAGACCATCAGAATCTATAGCTACCACAAAAGCCACAAGACAAAAACGCGTACCTGCTCGGTACCTGAATAACTGAAATATGTCACTGAACAAATTGTAACTTACATGTAATATCAATATTATCTTAACTCACTATTGTAAACAAACAAAAAGGAAGGTATTGTAGTGTCCCTACAAAGATATATTCAAAACCCCCGCTAGTTAGTTTAACTGAAATATGTCACTGAACAAATTGTAACTTACGTGTAATATCAATATTATCTTAACTCATTATTGTAAACAAACAAAAAGGAAGGTATTGTAGTGTCCCTACAAAGATATATTCAAAACTCCCGCTAGTTAGTTCCACTGTTAACCGCTTATGGCGCCCCAAACTACCTTCCCCAAGTTTCATGAGAGAGTCTTGGAAAACGGGCATTCTTGTTCCGGAGCTTATGAGCAACACTACTTTTGTACCTGATCATCCTCGTATATCATTATCATTAAACTCTTATTTTAGTTATAAATGTATTTATTATTTAACTCACGTACACAACATTTTGATAATAAATTTAATGAACGCTTTATATGCTTATACTTTATCAAATTTTCCAATGTCAAAAAACGTGGCATTGAACCTCGTAAATGATATTCATTAAAAACAATTTTATAAATAATATAATAATAATAATATGTAATAATAATCTAAGTTTTATCTATGAAGGGATGGCCAGACTAATGTGATTTTCTTTGCCTTAGGGTGAATTCAACTGGGACCCTTACACTCAAGGTATAATATTAGGAGCCAACTCTTACGGGAATGTCATAACTCATCTTTTGGGCGGATACTTGGCGTCTCGATTTGGTGGAAAATGCGTATATGGAGGAGGTATCTTCCTGATGTCAATCTTTTCGTGTATGACACCTTTAGCCGCCCGAGCTGGTGTCCCATTCATATTCACTCTTAGATTCATCTCTGGAATGGCTGAAGTATGATTTCCTAATGTATATCAAATTTCTGGAAATAGAAAGCACTCGCATCTTCCACTAGGGTGCGGCGCAACCGGCAATTTCACAGTTGATGGCGCGTTGGGCACCAGTGAACGAAAGAGGCACATTCGTCAGCTTAATTACAACTGGAACATATATTGGTAGCGTCTTGGCCAATATCTTAACTGGCTTCCTCTCAAGTTCACCCAGTCGTGGAGGTTGGGCAGCCATTTTCTACGTTGTCGGAGTGTTTGGCTGCGTATGGTTTTTCTTCTGGGTGATATTCGTGCATAGCACGCCAGACTTGCACCCAACTATATCCAAAAAGGAGTTCAATTACATAAAGCTGTCGCAGAGCACCACTACGGTAATGAGTGTTCGTTTAAAATATTTTGATAATTTATAAATTTTCCTAACCCTTTTACAGGAAATTGTTAAAATTCCATGGAAAGCCATATTTTTTTCGATTCCATTTTGGGCTTTGATCATTTGCACCTTTGGCAATCTTTGGTTCGTGTACACGTTTATTATGTCCATGCCGATCTATCTAGAGACTGTCATGCGATTACCCATTGAATACGTAAGTTAACCTGTCGAAGATAAACGGGATTGAAACAAGACTTGTAAATAGGTGGTACCAGGGAGGTTTTGACACCCAAGAAAATCCACAGGACACCCTGATAATGAATTTTTAAGGGAGGGGGGGGGGTTAATGATAAAAATCATCATAAATGCAAAAAAATTCTCATTAAACTAACAGAATGGCCTAATTATGGGAATCAACTATGTGTCAAATATTGTTGGCACGTTTGTTGGTGGAACAATGGCTATTTCATAATGCGAAAATTTAACATGAAGATAAATACGATCAGAAAGCTTTTCTGCACAGTTGGTACGCGCGACGAAATAATTTACGAAGACATACAGTTGCTCAATGTTTCTTTCTTTAAATATTTCAGCGTTTGTTGGGAGCATCTTATCTTACATTAGTATTCCATTGTTGGGTGGCTGCAACATGAATGTCGTATTTTTCTTCATGTTGGCTACGAAGCTTTTCGTGGCTCTAAACAGTGGTGGATCATTAGTCGTTCTTTTTGACATGGCACCTCAATACAGTGGGGTCTTAAGCGGATTCAAGAACACGATTACCGCTACTGTAGGATTTTTGTCACCCATGTTCACAGGAAGCATTATCAACGATGATGTAATTGATATTTTATATTTAACTGAAGTGAATGTCACATGTCACATGTGCAAGTCTAGAGTGACTAGATTTTAGAGCAGTCTCTACACGAACTATAAGACGTATTGTGTATTTCAGGTGACACCAGAAAGATGGCTGATTGTTGTCTTTGTGGCGGCTAGTGTTCAATTAGCAGGTTTAATTGTATTCCTAATATTCGGTTCTGCCGATGTACAGCCTTGGGCCACAGTCCAGGAAAAATCGAATGAAAATAAGCATTCAGAAAAGAATGGACTTAACGAGAAGCAAAGACTGTTAAATCACACCATTAAAAAATAATTTATTAATAGAAATAGGCTTTATTAATTTTGTTACATTTTATCAAGAAGATTGTGTAGTTATTTGATAATAAATGACTGATAATTTTTATAACTTTTTCATTTATGATTTTACTCCTGATTTCTTGAAACTATATATAGGCACGGGAGTTTAAAAGCCCTCTGTGAATGTAGGGACGCTAAGGATCTATTTTTATCAGAGCTTGGAGCAGGGACGAGAGAGGTGATGTGGAGTCGTATGGTGATGGGTGATCCGTGGCAATTAAAGTCTCCCAGTTTACCTTGTGCACGCCCCTACCTTTTTGTAGGCGATTGAAAATTGCTGCCGCGTAGCGCCATTGTGTTTGTATGAAAGCTAGCTTCTTTTTTAAGACACTCGACGTTTACGTACAGAACTACCTAACCGAGTCACCGAAACGCTGAGGATGCTGGGAGTGGGAGGGCTTCGTTGCCGTAGACGGGGGTACAGAGGTTGCGTTATAGATATGGAGGTTGCGACTACATCCCTCTCTCCTCCAAGCCTGGGAGCGTCAGTCAGTACTTTGTTGACCGTACTTTTCTATAAGAATAACTTACACCAGTAAAGATGTGTCACAAAAACCCATTAAAGATGTGTCACAAAACCCCATTAAAGATGTGTCACAAAAACCCAGTATAGACCCGCGATATTACTGGCGAGACGAATCATTCCTAATTAATTTTCATCTCAATCACCTATCTTGTTTATTGCATTGTCAATTCTTTGCCACATACTTCTATGGTGTTTTCAAAAAGCCCGCCGAATATGGTGTTGTACTGCGTGACCAGTCTGGGACATAGACATTAGAATACTATAATATAATGGTCTGGGAAATAGCACACTTCCTCTTGGTCCAAAACCACTTTATTATCTGGACTAGTTTTTGTATTCAAGGAGTGGGGGTTTCTCCATTGGTTTCTCGTCCTCGGGACCAGTTTATTAATTTCAAATCTATAGTAGAACAAAGGCGGGACCAGTCAGGAGACGAGTTTATTATTTCAGACCCTAGGGGGTCACTGGTCCCAAGGACTAGTTTAAAAATATCCCTATTTCCCAGACTACTGGACAATGGACACCAGTCTGGGAAATAGCACACTTCCACTGGTCCAAAACCAGTTTATTAATTATCTGGACTAGTTTTTGTATTCAAGGAGTGGGGTTTCTCGTCCTCGGGACCAGTATATTAATTTCAAATCTGTAGTAGAACAAAGGCGGGGCCAGTCCGGAGACGAGTTTATTATTTCAGACCCTAGGGGGGGTCCCTGACTCCCTGGTCCCAAGGACTAGTTTAAAAAATATCCTTATTTCCCAGACTACTGGACAATGGATACATGTCCTATAAGACATTTTTCTTATTTCCGGCCCTGGTCTTATCCTGGAGGATTGTAGTCTGCTTTATCTTCTGCACATATTTATTTCTTGAATTGATAGCCCTTGTGGGCGCCACGTGTTGAAGTGCATTTTTGTTCATATTAAAATAAGTTATTTATTAGGAGACTTTGATTATTTCGTCGAAGATAAATTGGTAATATTTCTTTTAACATTTAAGGTGAATAAATACATTTTTTCAATACATGAGCCTAATCTTTAGAAACTTCAAATATGAATTTTGTACCATGTGTCACATGGATCAAAAGAGGAGTTGCTAAATCAGTTCCCGATAAAGTAATCAAAATTAATTTAATGCATAGATAAATAAATTATCAGAGTCTAATTAAAATATAAATAGGTGCAATTAACAAAAGAAGAATTGCAATTATTAATACAAGAAGCCAGAAGTGATTTAAAGTACGTTAAACCAACAAAAAAATTACCCAAAAGGGTATAGAAATAGAGTAATGGCACCTACTTACCTTTGACTGTATTAAGCTCTATGGGTAGTTAACATGGAGTGCCACTACTCTATTGAACATTTATTTATTTATTGTTCATCAGGGATATTGTTGATGACGAAAATGATGAAAATGAAGAAGAATCAACGGAGAAAACAGCAACAGTAGACGTAGAAATTGAAGAACCGGAAGATATTGATGCCAAATATAATTTAGATGATTATGACAATGAAGAAAATGGTAAGTGCTTATCATTAACCATATTGTAATTAATTAATTAATTAATTATATTTAATTATTCTACTATTTTAAAATCAGCCAATTATGGAATGAGTAGTTTGGCACAATTCACACATTTTGCCAGCAATGATGAAGATCCAAATATAACTGTTAAAGATGAGGTAAAAGTTTGTTTTAGATTTTTTCATTGATGAAATTCATAGATGAGTTACATATTTTAGGATGACGACTCCGAAGATGAAGAAGACTTTAATATTAAAGCAACTGATAACCTGATTGCCATTGGCAAGGTTGAGGAAGATTATAGCTCCATGGAAGTTCATGGTAAGTGTTATTAAGGGTTGATAAGTTGCCACAATGCCTGGAATACTTGGAAAATGGGTGGGGAAAGTCCGGGAATTTTAAAATTCTTTTAAAATTTAAGTTAATATGATGCTAGTAATTTTTAGCAACAACATTCAAGCCACTTTATTCCTGGTGCATGAGCCAAGGCTCCTTTAAATTACGCGTCGTCTGCTTTAGAGTCGGAAATGTTGAAACGTTCAGACTCTGAAGCAGACGCCACATCTGCCATCATTTAGATCCAGAATGTCAGTTAAAAGCAATGAGATAGATAGAGTTACAATTCAAATCGGCTTACCACGAAACACTTTGTTTTTATCAAGGAAGTTTATCAAAAAATGACAGCGCCATCTGTGAGCCTCTAGCGGAACTAATTACAACTTTTACTCGCTTATTTGCAATCAGAAACACAGTTATGATTTTTATTTCATCTATTTATTAGATTAACACGTTTAAAAAACTATCTTGACAGCTTGTTACACAGATTATAGCATCAGACGGTAATAAAAAAGTTCTTAGGGTGGCGCCACCCGTATTTGATAAAGATTCATGCTCGACAAAAGGTGTATCGCGAAACGTCGATCTCGAGATTTCACGTTGTGACTCTAGGTTTAATATATATATTCTATCTCATTGGTTAAAACTGGCGCGGTAAGCCTTGGCACATGCATCCGAAATGAGATGGACTATAAAGCAGACGACGCATTATTTCGAACCAGATAGTTAGTTTAAAATGGCGCGTTAAGCCTTGACACATGCATTGGGAATAAAGTGGATTAAATATGTGAAAATTGGGTCAGGGAAAGTGGGGAAATTTTGACATTACAATCTTTAGCAACAGTTTCCCAAATAAAAATGTTTTTAAAATTAAAACTCACAATTATCTTTTGCAATATTAGTTTATAATGAAGAAGGGGCCTTGTACGTTCATCACGACATCGTCTTGCCCGCCTATCCATTAGCTATGGAATGGATGGACTATGACCCTACTGATAGAAAAGGAAATTTTTTGGCAATTGGTGATATGACTCCTGTCATTCAAGTCTGGGATTTGGATATCGTTGATACCTTAGAACCAGTTGCCAAATTAGGTTCCAAGAAGAAGGATAAGGTACTATATTTCAGTGTGTTTTGAACTTAGTTGGAATTTCTTAGTTATGACGTCAGTGTCCAGGTAAAATGTCATAGGGCTTAGGTTTGGCAGTGGGCAGCCATGTTTGGTACCACTTTGGTTCTACTGGAAAATAGCATGGGTGACGTCACACTAAGGCTTCTGAGATAGCTCTATTAACTTAGAATTGAAATTTGTGTATTTTGAATTTGATAGAAAAAGAAGGGACCCGGACACAAAGACGCTGTCTTATCCCTTTCATGGAATCAAAATGCCAGGCATATTTTAGCCAGTGGTTCAGTAGACAAAACAGTTATCCTATGGGACTTATCAGAGTCTAAACCCGTTAAAACTTTACAGCATCATACCGAAAAGGTAACTATTCTGTTTTTTAATTTTTACTTTTGCGCGCGTTTGGCTTGGCTACAAAAGTATTGGTCTGACCCCTGCTGGCTGGCTGGGCGCCCTATCATTCTAAAGGCTCTTTCAGACGATCCAACTTTTTGACTCAGCTCGATGGGTCAACTCGAGCTGAATCAACTAGTTGGATCGTGTGAATAGACGCTGGATAAGTTGAGTCACCAAAAAAGTTGGCTAGGAAAAATTGGATCAGTGATCCAATTTTTGCTGACTCAACTTTTTAATTTCATTTCTTCAGCCAATCAAAATGAATTACAAATAAAGCCTTTTTCGCGGGTTATTTCGTAAGTGCTAAGGTAGGTGGCGCTTAAAAAGTTCCATTTGGCGTTAAAAGTTTAGTCGTATGAATAGGAAGGATTTATTTCACTTTTCCCATCAAAAGTTGGGCAAGTTGATCCAACTTCTTGACCCATCGAGCTGAGTCAAAAAGTTGGATCGTCTGAAAGCCTTTAAACTTCTTAACTTTTAACAAAATTTCAAAGATAAAAACGAAAAGTATGTAAGAAACCCCCTTTACCTCTCAGAATAATGTTGACCTTTCCCCTATCAACCGGAACACAGGGAACGTGTGTGACTAGGCTTAATATAATAGTCTATGCTAGGTCTATTACCAAGAATTAACGTTTCGTTCGGCACAAAGAATACTATTTTCAATAAACCTTTGACCGCCACTTCTCTGATTGGTTATTTCGTGTAGAGGTTGAGGGAGGGTCGTTTCCTTCTCATTTTACATGGAAACTGTTTACGAAGTACACTCTTTGTTTGTATCCATAAACTTTTGCTTGCTTTTACAAAATAGGCATTACAAAACAGACCTTTATAAAGTCTCGGTTGTCATTTAGTTTAAATAAATGCCGCTAGATGCTCCCATAATCGAGGGGTGGAGTTGGCTGGCACTCTAAGCTTAACTAAGGCTATTTTTAACTCCAGCTATCGACATTAACGAGTTCTGATTGGCTCCTGTCTGCCTTTGGCAAGGTAAAATTTGTGTGTAGAAGATCAGCTAGAATGTTAGGGGTGCCCTAATACCCGACATTAGCATTGAGTTTAACTGTAAACATTACTTAACATGATGTTTTCCTTTCAACATTTGTTTAAACATTGTTAAACTATTTTCATAATCAGGTACAATCGATAAAGTGGCATCCATGTGAAGCTGAAATGTTATTGACTGGCGGTTGTGATGGGTAAGTTATTATAGCAACGTATAATCCCGGAACTTTTCATATACTATACAAAAAATGTGAAATTAATTCATAGAGACATAAATTTATGTGATTGTCGAACAACTGATGAAAAGAAAACGTGGAATGTTGAGGGTGAAGTGGAGAAAGTTCTATGGAATCATTTTGATCCATATTACTATTTGGTAAGTGTTAATTTTCTTCGTTTTTAAACCGGTTTTGTACGGTTAAAGAATTTGACCGAAAAACTTGGGTTTAAGGTTGGAACAGATATGGGATTTGTTGTCGGATTTGACGTGCGATCTGACAAATCTGTATTTACATTAAAAGCCCATGATAAAGCTGTTTCTGGTACGTTATATTTTGCAAACAAACCAGTTAGGCCTATTTTAAATAATTCTGGGTTATATTATAGACCTAGCTTTAAGTTCGTCTTGCGAGGGATGTTTAGTAACGGTTTCAAGTGATAAATCTGTTAAAATTTGGGATATCGCTAATAATCAGCCATCTATGGTTTTAGAAACGACACCTGGATTGGTTAGTTTGTATATTTGAAATTAATTTTACATGATTTTAATTAATTTACATTAATCAATCAATTTTGTCCCCATTCTCTTAATTTATAATATAGGGTGATTTGTTCGCTGTATCACCTTGTCCCGATTGTCCCTTTGTTTTTGCTGTTGGAGGTGATAACAGAGCTGATAATTTTAAAGTCTGGGATATTAGAACGAGCAAATCAGGTAATTATCATTTTAATGGCGGTAGATGGCGCTTTTTACTTCGTTTTCAACTGGTGATAAGAGGTGTTGCCACTTACGCGTCGTGGCATAGAGGTGTATTGTAGAAGGAATTGAGACTCGTAGCTTCCCCTCTACTAAGAAAAGCGCTATGAATTTTGACCAAAGTTAAGCCTCGGTTTTTTGTGCATCGGGAGTTTCTCAAGCATTTGCAAATAATTCAAGAATTATCGTTTAAATGACGGTAGATGGCGCTTTTAACTTCATTTTCAACTGGTGATATGAGGTGTTGCCACTTACGCGTCATGGCACGTTGTGTATTGTAGGAGTAGAGACTCGTAGCTTCCCCTCTACTAAGAAAAGCGCTATGAGTTTTGACCCTCCCTCCAAAGTTAAGCCTCGGTCGTTTGTGCATCGGGAGTTTCTCAAGCATTTGCAAATAATTCAAGAATTATCGTTTAAATGACGGTAGATGGCGCTTTTTACTTCGTTTTTGTCTGGTAATATGAGGTGTTGCCACTTACGCGTCGTGGCACGGAGGTGTATTGTAGAAGGAGTAGAGACTCGTAGCTTCCCCTCTACTAAGAAAAGCGCTATGAATTTTGACCCTCCCTCCAAAGTTAAGCCTCGGTTTTTTGTGCATCGGTAGTTTCTAAAGCATTTGCAAATAATTCAAGAATTATCGTTTAAATGACGGTAGATGGCGCTTTTTACTTCATTTTCAACTGGTGATATGAGGTGTTGCCACTTACGCTTCATGGCACGGAGGTGTATTGTAGAAGGAGTAGAGACTCGTAGTTTCCCCTCTACTAAGAAAAGCGCTATGAATTTTGACCCTCCCTCCAAAGTTAAGCCTCGGTCGTTTGTTTATCGGGAGTTTCTCAAGCCTTTGCAAATCTTATTTATGCTTTTCAGTTAGAAACAGGTTCTTGTCAAGAACGTCTCTGGGAACGTCAAATGAAGATGACGAAGAAGACGAGACCTTTATGGAAACGGAAGCAACTACATCTGGTTTAGAGAAATTAACTCTAGACGCCAACACTATGAGTGAAGATGAAGAAACGCAGGCTTCTAATGTAAAACTAACTAAGGTGAAGAAAGGGAAAAAGACCAAAACTAAATCATTTTTAAAGAGAAAATAAAATTGTTTAATAATTTCAATTGTACGAATTATTAATGTAACTTTGTCGTTTCTACACAAACATTTTTAAACACTTCATTTCAGTCAACAAACATTTTCAGTCCATTGACAACGTTTTTGGTAACTATTTTGTCATAATCAGCAAGTGCATCTTCTCAAGGAATGCATTCTGTATTGTTGTAACATTATTATTTGCGCAATTACAATTTTACTATGGATAAAGGATGCACGTGGGGAAATGTGTTTTCACACTATAGGATAGGCAACTCCCTATCTCCGAAGGTAGCTTATTCGTATACTAGCTGTTACCCGCGGCGTCGCTCGCCTGTAATAAGAACTCCCATCAAAAATTCAAAATGATATAAAGAATGGGTAGATTTTACTGATGACTAATGTTTTTGTAGCACCCTAGGAGCGAAGGCACTCGGCGTTGCCCGTCAGCCCATCGGGACAACTTTTTTTTCTATTCACTCGGACATTATTCCATACAGAATAGTTTTTAAGTTTTTGGCCGCCATTTAAAAAGATGGCAACAAATCGAACCCGAAAGACCATTCAGCCCGCCGATAGGTTAAAAGAAAGCAGTGTACTAAATGTTTACAAAATCGGTTGAAAAGCGCGGACTTTGTTGCATAGAGAAGATTTTATACATTTCTGGGCGCCATTTTTTAAGATGGCAGCGGATTGGAAAAATCTTTCTTAGTACGCCTACTACTTATGAGTAACGTTCCTGCAAATTTTCAGCCTTCTAGGGCAAGCGGTTTGGGCTGGGCGTTGATTATCAGTCAGTCTGTCAGTCAATCAGTCAGTCAGGACTTTGATTTATATAGACATAGATAACTCTGTTCGGAGCCTCCAAAATTATCCCTTTTTCAGTTAAACCAGGGTTCGGACGAAATTCTTATCCCTGATCATTTTAAAGTGTTTAACAGAGCCCACTTCATCACACCTGGCTCATATTTATCACTGCTCAAAGCATGGTTTCATCATAAGTACCAATTACCCCTAATAATAAAGGGTAATTATGGTACAAACGATAATAATGATAAACTTCTCTTATGGTTTAGCCCCAAAGTAATGACTATGAAATGGAACCCATGTATTTCATTTTGATAACTTTCGTGTGTCTGTATCCTGCTAAATGTGGCTAATCACTATTAAATATGACCATATGAAATGTTGAGTTCGTTTTTAATATCAAATCATACATAGTACAAAAATGAAATGAATACATTCAAACAAGCTTTCTCTTTTTAACATGTTCAATTGGTTCAGTTTTAATTGCTTCCGTTTTAATTGGAAAAGGAATTGGTGCTGCGCTATTGGCGACTTTTCTTTTCGACCCTAAAACGGGCTTCACATTTTTAAATTCCAATTGCCTGTTAACAATACTTTTAAGTAACTCATGTAAATAATCGTCTTTTTTGGGTTCTTTGATAGGTTTCGCGATCCATTTAGCAGTGGCATCGTCGTAATAATAATTTTCGGACATTTCGGAAGGATATTTTTTCTCAGCTTTCGAATTATGTTCTAGAATCGTCAATATCATCCTTGCTTCCATCGCATCAAAGTCAAAGGCCGTCTGTTGACCACTGCAATACTTGTTCATGATATTATGATACTTTTCACGAGAGGAAGTACGACAAGAAGTATTAATTTGGCCGATATCATTCAACAATCTCTTGTCGTTAATCAGGTTATTGAGAGCCTCGTGAGTTGCACTTGAAGGCACTAAAAACCTTTTCTTCTTAATGTCCTCTTTGCTCCATTGACCATGACTGCATATTTTGTACTTTTTAAAGCTTGGAAAGTAATGGCGATTAGTCACGTGGTAACCGATTGATTTCCACATTTCAATAAGAACCTCAGTGTTGTTTTTACAGTTCAGCGCGCAAAACCATAAATGCCTACAAATGGATTTGATCCACGGTTTTAATGTTACGTGATTTTTGTTTGTTGATGTTATTTTGGTTAATTTCGTTCGTAGGCTTTTGACAATATGCCAAACATCAAATCGATGCTTAATCTTGGGCCAAAACTTCTGAAGATACTCTTTGAGTTGTCCGTGACGATCCGTTGTTAATTGCGATATTTTAATCTTCAATTTCTTCATTTTATTCAAACATCTTTTTAAAGCTTCTACATCCATGTTTATCGATTTGTTCTCAACATCTGACTTTTGAACTAATTCGAAATGAATGCATTTGTCCGTTTTCTGATCAATTAAAGTCATCGCGCAATATTTGCTACTGTTCCCTGGTAAGTCGTACATCCCATCAGCGGATATATTGCACGTTTTTCGGTTTCGTACGTCACTTAAAATCAAACGTTGCATTTTAAGCCATGCTGATTTGATTTCAGGAATGACTATCTTTCGTTCTAAAGCGTAATACGATGATTTCCCAATTCCCTTTATCCTCATGAAATCGAAAAACGCTAATACTTGATTAAACAGACAACCAGTTAACAGTACACACGCTACGATTAACAAATTTCCTGCTGGCATTTTTCCCATTTTAGGTTGACTTTCCCATGTCTGCACATGTCCGTCTAAACAGTAGTATTTAACTGTAACAAAACTACCCTCTTTCTCAGATTTGGTTATTGTGCGTTCATTGATCATGTGAGCGCATCCTTTAACTTGACATTTTGCGCGGGAAAGTAGTTCATCTAATTGTTTTTCGAACACTATGTACTTTTTTTGGGTTATTATTTCATTGGGAATGGATAATAACTCTTCCTTAGAAGAATCTAAAGTTTCTTCTTTAATTGCGTAATTTGCATCTAAGCTAGGCCTTGGCTCATCATCAAATGTTACTGTAGAAGAAACTGGCATAGAGGATTTGATAGATGTAATTGCATTTTTCTTAAGATTAGCCAGTTTCTCCTCTGTTGACTGAGGAATTTGGGTTAAGTTCCCTTGTAATGGGGCTAAAGTTAAATTATCATTTATTTCTGGAGGTTGAATTGCGCCCAAATTTAAATAAGTTTCAGTTCCAACAAATGAGAACAAGTTCCCACTAACAGCCTGAACTGGGTTTAGTTCAGTTTTGGAACTTTCCCCTGAATTTTCCGCGCTTAAACTCTGTTTTACTTCACAAATTACATATGGGCTTTGTTGTACTTGTACTTCATTTTCGCAAGTATTTAGGTTTAATGTAGGATACGCGTGAGGGTAGAGTCTTTTTGGATTAAAGAATGTGGGTTTAACAGGCTCAAAATCATCTTCAGAAAAGTGCTTTATGCATACTCTATATACGCATCGCGAATTTATATTTTTTAATGCAGTAATTTGTTCCTTTTCCTCGCCTTCAAAACATTTTGCATATATAGCTTTTACGTTAGGTTTAGCGTACAACAACCATTTTTTTGTCACTTCGGGATGTCTGAAAGGTATATTAAAAAACCTAATACTGCATCTTGAGTGACTTTTACAGCCTTCTATCGCGCAACAAACCATATTTGGGTTTATTTAAATTAAAATATTTGATTAGTTTCAACAATTCTCGTCAAACTACATCAACCGACTTCAAGAATAATTTTCTCTCTGCTAGAGAAGAGAATCGCCAACGACGCCATCACTGATGGTCTCTTAGCCAATTAGAATTGAATCAATCCCGTTCGGGGAATCGGGTTCTGCATAGCAGACTCTAAACGAATGGCGAGTGTTTTTCATACCAATTAAATGGTAATTACTTTTAAATCAGAGATGATTTATTTTTTAAATACTTCCCCTTCTATTTTTAGAAAAAAAGGACGTTCTTTTAATGTATAATGTAACGTTATCCTCATTGACAATTCAAAAGTAACAAAAATATTGCACTCATGTCAGTCCACTCTTTACCCAAGTTCATGTCTTATTCCTCTTATACTACCCCAGCGCACCAGCAGCACAGAAAAAACAAGCAGTGAAGCTGCTCGCTTGATCGAGTGGGCTATGGTGTAGCTGACTGTCACTGCTCCGTAGAAGTCTGGGAAAAAAATATTTTTTTCAAACATGTCCTTGGGACCAGTGATCCGCGAGTGTCCAAATAATAAACTGCTCCTGATGACCGGTAACCCCTACTTCTTGGATATAACACTAGTGCCGGGAGTGTGGCGTACTCCTGTAAGCCAAGCTTCTGGGCGGCAAAGTTTGAGGGAATAAGACACATGTCGGCGATCCTACCCTATAGGTGCCGACTGCCCCGTGTCCGCCGGAGTTGACTAGACCCCCACACCCCGTCCGTCACCTCCCAAGTGAGCCTCATTTCCTTCCCCTGCTTACACACGTTCTGAAACCTGTATAATCACATCCTTGCCGCGGTCCACTGACCCACTCGCATTGAAACCCTCAAAAAAAAATATATAACACTAGTCCAAGAAACTGGTTTTGTTCCAGAGGAAGAGTGCTGTTTCCCAGAGTGACTGCTCAGTGCTCACTAGTGTCTACTAAGTAGACTGTACTTAGCATACTCGATCACGCAAGTGTGAGGTGATTTTTAAACAAGATACTCCTTTATCTTATGGCTAATAATTCAATAAATAAGTTTCATCCTTCAGACAGGTATGTTAAGTGCTGAAAGTCTTACACCACGCTACTTTTATGTCAAAAATGAAGGCATGCAGGAACACTCGAGTAAATAATTCGGTGCCATTAGCATAGCATTTGACGATGTGCGTGGCGTGATCGAGTCGAAACCGGCCGTGTACGGTGTATCTCTATGATACTATTAATGCAGTGTATGTGTTTGTCCATTGTCAACGCCCAATGGATTGAAATAGATGAGAAATAATAAATAAAACTTAAATTAAGAAACATTTTATCATAAATTTATTTTGTTCGTAAGTATTTCTGTATAATTTAAAAGTTTAAAATGTATATTTGTAAGTGTAAAGCGTTGTTGCGTTACAAAACTTGTGTACTTTATTAAATCGGTAAATGTATCGGCCTCGAATTTGGGCCTTGCCAGATGTTTAGGCCCTGGCCTAATCGCCTAAGCATGTACTTGGCTTCATAATTTCCTCCTTACTCCTCCTATGATGTGAATCATCGTTGTAAATTTATATTCTGTGTAATTTATAAAGTGTTATTTTAACATATTCAGTGGAAATGTCCCGATCTTTATTGGGAGGAAACACTCAGAGTAATAACTTGGAAGATTTAAGAGAAGTACTTGACGATATGCCATCCCTCAATGAAAGCTTAGATGTAGTCCATTCTGGTTTATCAAATGAAAATGATGATAACCAGCAGGCAATGTCGCCTGGCCAAAAAAGGTCCGCTGCCCTACCAAATTCATTCCCATCAGAATTGAGAAGACACAATTCTGTACCACCAGGTTTGTGGAATTATGTGTTTTAATAGTGAAAAATGGTTGTTGGAGGTGTTACTGTCCGTTTAATTTAATGTGAAAGTGTTAACTACCATTGAGGCTTTCTAAACTGTGGTAAGAACTGCGTTTTTCTAAATATAAAAGGAAAATTATAAAAGAAAATAAATGATCTCTTATTTCAGAATAATTAGTATTTGATTAGTCAAAAAAACTAGGACGACTGTGCCATCTGCCATTGGTTTAGTGGCGTCTGCTAAATTGAACCCCTTACCCTTACAGTATTGGTTGAATTCTCAGGATGAGAGAAAAGAGGTAGGGGTAAGGTTGGACATAGCCAACTCGATCACGCGCGTGAGAGGTTCCATTTAGCAGACGCCACAAAACCAATGGCGGGTGGCGCAGTGGTCCTCTTTTTTAAGACTAATTGAACGCTAATTATTTTGTAATAAGAAATAATTTATTTTTTAATGTTTTTACTCATTTAGTTTTAAAAAAGGGCCGTTCTTTTAAGGTATAATGTTATGTTAGCAGGGTCCCCAGAGGTCCTATAATTCCTATATAATCCTTTTTTTAAACTGTCCTGTAAAATCCTATAATTTTGGCTAAAATCGCCAAAAATCCGATTAAGTCCTATAATTTTGAAATTTGGGCGAAGCAACCCATGGGTTAAACCAGAACTATGGTCTAAAAAATGTCATAAAATGGGGATGCTTTCCTTAGTATTGTAGCTAACTTGTTAAAAATAGCTCGGTAAATGGGAGACAAATGGGACTGTAGCATAATCGAACTGCATCCCTATATCTCTAGTAGAACGAGAGTTATGAGCCACCAAAGTTTAGTGTAATGCTTTTAATATGGAGGGGGCTATGTTTTTTTACGTTTTACTTAATTACCAGGCCCCCGTTTGTCCTAGCCCTAATTTTTTAGTATGGTTGGATGGGGGACAAATTGGACTATAACATACTCAAAGGACATCCCTGTATCTCTAGTAGAACCAGAGTTATGAGCCTCCAAAGTTGGGTGTAATGCTTTTCCTATGGAGGGGGGTATGTTTCTTTACGTTTTACTTAATTACCTGGCCTCCGTTTGTCGTAGCCCTAGGTTTTTAGTACGCTTGGATGGGGGGCAAATAGGACTATAGCATACTCAAAGAGCATCAACGTATCTCTTGTAGAACGAGAGTTATGAGCCTCCAAAGTTGGGTGTAATGCTATTTCTATGGAGAGTATGTTTTCGAACATTTTGCTTAATTGCTCGGTCCCTGTTTGTCGTAGCCGTATGCTTTTAGTATGGTTAGATGGGGGATAAATAGGGCTATAACATACTCAAAGGACATCCCCGTTTTTCTAGTAGAACCAGAGTTATGAGCCTCCAAAGTTTAGTGTAATGCTTTTCCTATGGAGGGGGGTATGTTTCTTTACGTTTTACTTAATTACCCGACCCCCGTTTGTCGTAGCCCTAGGTTTTTAGTACACTAGAATGGGGGGCAAATAGGACTATAGCATACTCAAAGAGCATCCCTGTATCTCTTGTAGAACGAGAGTTATGAGCCACCAAAGTTTAGTGTAATGCTATTCCTATGGTGGGGGTATGTTTCTATACATTTTACTTAATTACCCGGCCCCTGTTTGTCGTAGCCATATGCTTTTAGTATGGTTGGATGGGGGACAAATTGGACTATAACATACTCAAAGAGCATCCCCGTATCTCTAGTAGAACGAGAGTTATGAACCTTCAAAGTTGGGTGTAATGCTATTCCTATGGAGTAGTATGGTTGGATGGGGGGCAATTTTTATACAACTATTTATTCAGAAAATTAAAATTTCAATTAACTGATAATAAATTTATTAATATTTTAAAATCAACAAGTTTATTTATGTTTATTGTTTTACCCTGTGTTTCCCTATGACACAATTTTAAACATTAAATTTCTGTTTAATTTTAAATTGGTATATACTTAATTAAATTACAAATTATAATATTTCAGCGAACACAACGGTGCCCCTTTCCAGTCCCAGTCCATCTTTAAATGGAGAAGATGGCCGACATTTGTCAAAATCATCCGTATCGAAAATAGATTTTCTGAAACAGTGGAGTATTTCCACTTATAAGTGTACCAGGCAAGCCCTCTCTGAAAAACTTGGGAAAGTATGTACGGTAATATTTTTACGCATCATACTCTCAGCTCTTGGTTTTCGTTTAGTGACAGCTTCACGCTTTAAAAACTAACTAATATAATATAACGCTTAATATTAAAACATTTGTGACACACGCTAAATTAAAACCAATTAATTAACTTCCGACAAAATTGCGTTTTACTTCTGTTAATTAAATGAAATCGAGCTTAACATTAGCTGGCTGTGTTTAGATCATTTAAGAGCAGATAATCAATGTAAAATTAACGTAGAATTGTCTTGAAGTATAAATAAGATGACAACAATAAGTATGATTCTGAGTGAAATGCGGTGAAAGCCTTATTTCTGCCGACACAAGAAAAAACTGTACTTTAAAAAATTAACATTACCGCACTTAGGATGTGTCATACTTTAAGCTGCAGGGTTCGTACGGAACCTGGATAAGTCAGGGATATGAAAGTTAGGGGAAAAAGTCAGGGATAAGTCAGGGATTTAAAAGTTTTTCCTAAAAAGTTAGGGATACGTCAAGGATTTCGTTTGGCATATCAAACCATGATTGCTTCGAGCAATGCTAAATATGAGACAGGTGTGATGAAGTTGGCTCTGGTAAACACGTACTTAAAATAGTCAGGGATATTGCTAAATCTTGGTCAGGGATAACCTGGAAAAGTCAGGGATTTTCAATGCAAAAATTTCGTACGAACCCTGTTAACTGTTATTATGTTATTTATGCTTTCATTGCATCCATGGAATTTCAAACTAACAAATCTTTCTTAAATGCCGTACTTAAAGAAGAATATTACACTTATTAACCGAAAGATTTCGTTATTAGGGCACAAAAACTGTTGATGTGGAATTAGAAACCCAAATTGAGCAATTACGAGAAACGCAACGCAAGTTTTGTAACATTCTGAGACTGGCGCGTGCCTTGACCAGCCATTTCTATCACGTGATACAAACTCAGCACCAATTATCCGAGTCGTTCTCGGAATTGGCGACAAAATCGCCTGATTTGCAAGAAGAATTTGCCTACAATGCGGAAACGCAAAAGAATTTGAGCAAAAATGGCGAAACGCTTTTGGGTGCTTTGAATTTCTTCGTCTCGAGTCTAAACACACTTTGTAATAAAACAATGGAGGATACCTTGCTTACGGTTAAACAATTTGAAACTACAAGGTACAAGATTTGTTTCTTGTGTTTTTATTAGGCTTCTTTATCGGAAGTTAATTGGAATTGTTGCAATTGCCACTTTTGCCACTTTAGACTCGAATACGACGCTTATCGAACTGATTTGGAGGAATTAACCGCTGCCAATCCAGGTGATAGCGCATCCTCCAGGTTGGAAGAGGCCAGACGGAACTTTGCTATGCAGAAGGAGAAGTATGAGCAGTTGAGATCGGATGTATCGGTTAAAATGAAGTTTCTCGAAGAAAATAAGGTTTGTGGTTTTTAAATGGTGAAGAATTTAAGCTTTACGCTGTTGTGTGTTTGTTTCCTTGGTGAACTTGATAAGGACAAGCTGATTTATGGTTGCACTGTTGTTACAGTATAGTTATAGTTGTTGCGGGATAGTAGTTATAGTCGTTGCAGTATAGTAGTTATGGCCGTTGCAGTATAGTAGTTATGGCCGTTGCAGTATAGTAGTTATAGTCGTTGCAGTATAGCAGTTATAGTCGTTGCAGTATAGTAGTTATTGTCGTTGCAGCATAGCAGTTATAGTCGTTGCAGTATAGTAGTTATGGTCGTTGCAGTATAGTAGTTATGGTCGTTGCAGTATAGTAGTTATGGTCGTTGCAGTATAGTAGTTATGGTCGTTGCAGTATAGTAGTTATAGCCGTTGCAGTATAGTAGTTATTGTCGTTGCAGTATAGTAGTTATTGTCGTTGCAGTATAGTAGTTATAGTCGTTGCAGCATAGCAGTTATAGTCGTTGCAGCATAGCAGTTATAGTCGTTGCAGCATAGCAGTTATAGTCGTTGCAGCATAGCAGTTATAGTCGTTGCAGCATAGCAGTTATAGTCGTTGCAGCATAGCAGTTATAGTCGTTGCAGCATAGCAGTTATAGTCGTTGCAGCATAGCAGTTATAGTCGTTGCAGCATAGCAGTTATAGTCGTTGCAGCATAGCAGTTATAGTCGTTGCAGCATAGCAGTTATAGTCGTTGCAGCATAGCAGTTATAGTCGTTGCAGCATAGCAGTTATAGTCGTTGCAGCATAGCAGTTATAGTCGTTGCAGCATAGCAGTTATAGTCGTTGCAGCATAGCAGTTATAGTCGTTGCAGCATAGCAGTTATAGTCGTTGCAGCATAGCAGTTATAGTCGTTGCAGCATAGCAGTTATAGTCGTTGCAGCATAGCAGTTATAGTCGTTGCAGCATAGCAGTTATAGTCGTTGCAGCATAGCAGTTATAGTCGTTGCAGCATAGCAGTTATAGTCGTTGCAGCATAGCAGTTATAGTCGTTGCAGCATAGCAGTTATAGTCGTTGCAGCATAGCAGTTATAGTCGTTGCAGCATAGCAGTTATAGTCGTTGCAGCATAGCAGTTATAGTCGTTGCAGCATAGCAGTTATAGTCGTTGCAGCATAGCAGTTATTATATTACACTTTGTTAAAAAAGATGTACATTCCGGAGAATACCTGCAATATTGTAGAACTCTCCGAATTATGTAGAAAGTTATGTAATTGCTGCAGAATGCTTGCAATATTCCATAAATGTGTTATTGCAATCAATTCTTTGCATAATTGACGATATTTTTTGCGCGTATCTTTTAAGGTGAAAGTAATGCATAAACAACTGCTACTATTCCACAACGCCGTCTCGGCCTACTTTACCGGTAACCAGGTGGTATTGGAAGCTACTTTAAAGCAATTTAATATCAAACTGAAAAATCCCAACTCTTCGGGAGCGTCTTGGCTCGAGCAATAGCTACTGTTGTAAAACATGGCCGCCACCTCATCCTCCTTAATCTAAATTATATTCGTACTTATCCTACGAAATAATCTAAGCTATTTTTAAGGACTCGTTAACGATCTTTAAAAATAACGTAGAAAATTAAATATTCTAGTCTTTGAAGCAAATGCGATAAATTAGACTTTAAAAAAAAAATGGTCTTAAGAAAAACTATATTGGGTTTTATTGAAGAGACGTTTGTGTACTTTGTAAATAGTTAACGAATTAATAGTTAAGTTAATATTAACTATTCTTACTTAATACGTATACCACAAAAGCAAAGGCACTAAAACGGGAGCTGCTGAAAGGTTTGTAAGAATTTAAACAGTAATATTCGAATAGGTTAATTGAAATTAAATTAATAAACAAATGTGTTACCGTAGATCGCCCAATACCGAACCGTAATATTTGTATTGATGTAAATATATGTAATTCATGGTTGTAGATCTAGTTTCAAATGATAGTATTTTAGGAGGTTAATTGCGTTCGTTTAGATCTAATCCCCTATTGACAGCAAAGGCCTAAAAAGTATAATGAATTAAGCTGGGCATATTTCTTGGAATGGTCGTTTTATCATAGAAGTTAGCTATAAGTGAAGGGACGCATTCTGGGGTTCAGATGAACACGTCATTCATATTAATCTAAAAACTACTCCTCATTGGTTGATATATTAAAGAGAATGGGAGGGGCCAGTGCCGGATCAACACCCTCGGGAGCCCCTAGACATAGGCACTAGGCGTTCAGGGGCCCACTGCGATATGACAACTGAGAGATTAAGGCTGACATCTGGGGTCCCTAGGCACGTGCCTAGTGGATAACCCGGCACTGAGGAGAAGTGGGGTGGCGTAGCAGTTAGCGCTTTCGCCTCGCAGCAAGAGGATCCCGGACGGGATCCCGGACTGTGGCACCGGGTGAAAATCTGGGAACAAATCCTTCTGCGTAGAGTTTGCAAGTTCTCTCCCCGCTTGTTAAAAGGAGTTTTCCTCCGCGGTCTCCCCCGGTTTCTCCTTTCCATCAAAACTTGCAGAGGTTAACGGTAATAGTTAGTATAGGGCGCTGTAGGTTAGCTGTGGCTTAGGGGCTAGCCACCACCCCTCTATGCATTATAAAGGGACCCACCTGTAAACAAGCCACAGGCTTAGTGTGGATATCCCTTCATAGACCAAAAACAAAAAAAAAAAAAAAAAATACGATGTTGATTAGACTCCCCCACTACTCTTTTTTTCTACTGAAACAGTTTTGAATATTGATATGAACCATTCCTAAGAGTTACCATCTGTTAATGAAAACTGTCTTTGTCTACAAAGATTCGAAAAAGTGAAAGATAAGTGAACCAAATTGAATGATTGAAGTGCCAGATATTAAAAATTTTCAGTATAGAGACGTGATTATAAAATAGTTGCTTATCTTCGTTTTTTTTTTCACAAAATGTTTTGCAAAAATTATGGATAGTAAGCATAAGATTGAAAATGAAATATTGTTAGTGTTACTGGCCATATTTTTGTGCCATAGCTATCATTATGAGCACGGAAGTTCTGGGTGTACGTGGCAAAGTCAATACCATAATCATATATGTTTTTGAAGTTTCTAATTGCTGCCAAAGTCGATATTTAAAGACTGAGTTCGAAATGCACAAATTATCCGCTAGAGTTAAGGATTATATAGAAAAAGAAACTCGTATATTTTGGAGGATAAAAGTTATTACTATTGCTGATGTTGTAGGCTTAGATATGAAACGTCTGCAATCGAAGTGAAGCATTTATTGCAACTTCAAAAATATAAATGTGCAATTCGCTTGGAGAATGACCTCAGGTTTTTAATTGGAAAATATTTATTTCAAAGATAGTGAGTGAATTCATATCCTCAATGTAGCTCATGTAAATTGCCATGTTCCTAGCGCTCTTTGTAAGATCATAAAAATGTGCCACACTTAATTATTAGTGACAAAGTATTAGAAGAATTCTAAAATCAATTCTGTGCTAGTTATACGCATATAACCTCTTCAAATACTATCCTTCAGCATTTTGCACAATGATTAGTAGTAATCATTAGCATTTTTCCTTGCCGCA
This sequence comes from Phalangium opilio, assembly GCF_054372755.1. NCBI lineage: Eukaryota > Metazoa > Arthropoda > Arachnida > Opiliones > Phalangiidae > Phalangium > Phalangium opilio. The sequence goes on from NW_028324148.1 coordinate 12,808,290, forward strand.
ATATGTACTTCTTTCTAGTCTCTACCATGCAAAGTGCACGGTGACTAAATACAAATGTTTTGCACTAAGTTGAAGTTGAATTTAGTCGAGTAAAGCAGTTCCTTATTTTTTAAATACAACTAAAATGGCATTATTTTAACACACCCCAGGTGCACACTTAATAGGTTTTAGTGAATTAAGTATTACCGGTAATTTAAGTGATATTTTAAAACTTTATTGCAAGTGAACACGATCCATCTGAACTGACTCGTGTACTTATTTAAAATGTAAAATAAATACAGAATCAGTTAACATTAACATTAAGTTTTTACATGGCACTTAATGGAACACTAGATTTGAAGGGAGAACAACCAACGCAAGTGTAAATTTTAGGACTGAGACATAATACATTGTAACGCGAGTTCATAACTAGGAAAACTTAGGTGAAGGTGTTTATCACAGTGTTCAAAAATTGTAAAATGGACATTTTCTAAATCACCTACAAATGGTATAAAGCATGCGGGATAATGCACTGATAATTCAAGATAAGTTATACGGGATTTACGGGAGGTATTTCTGTGGGCGCTGCCATAACCTGTCGGCGGCCTTTAGTTAGTGGCTGACATTCCCTGTCGTCGAACGCGCTCCGTAGCCTTGGCAGAACAACTCTCCGAAAAGGGTGCGGTAACCTCGTAAGTCCCGGATAATCTGGGGTTATTCTTGATCACGTGCCATTAATCAATACACCACGTCAGAGAAAGTGTGAAACGTCAGACCCCGCTTAGCCAATCAGGCTCATTTTCTCCAAATGTTCGCCGCCATTTTGGATGAAAGGGGAGGTGCCATCCTGAACTACATCCATCTGGCTTTTCTCTGTTACTTTTTTCTCGGTAGAATAATTTGTTTTCTTCGTTTTCACAACTATGATACTTTTCTTGTGAACTTGTAAGATTTGGCTTTTTACACTCGAATAAATGCCAAGCCTTTGCATGCACGAATAAGACTTATTTTGAAATATAGATCCCAACGAATAGACACGTCACGATTCATAGGCAGCATGCGCTATTTTTAGAACTTAGCTCGAAATTCAATTTTACTCGTCTGGATCAACGGCCATATCTTGTACGCGACATAATTATTAATTAAAGCATGCATGGAGGACTTGCATATTCCAAAATGTTTATGCCTACATTTTACGTCACGAGTCCTCCAATCAATATATCACTCTGGTTAAAAAAAAAAAAATATAACAGCGTGTTAAATTTATCAACGTGTCTTTTACTGCCTAGTTATAATAGGCGTGTTCATATATTGTAAAATGTTTTTTTGATTTTAGTTTTTATCGCAAAATAATAATTAATATAGAATTGTTTTAAACCTACTGTACGCTAGGTAGGTCTTAGAATTTATCACTTTAACACTTAGCGCCTATGTTGATTCCAAGATTAACCAATTAGTAAATTAAAATTAAACATTCCAATTAACGATATACATGTTTGACCAACTATTTGTGAAATTAATTTTTCGAAATTTTTGTAAAAGGTACATCTTTCAAAAGCAAGAAAAAAAATTAACCAAAAGTTATATTTTTTAAGAAATGGTTCTCAGTAAAATAAAATCTTGTTAAATTTTCATCCGGTAATGTATAATGGTACTAAGTTAATAACAAACCAAAAATATATGAAATAAAAACCGTTTCTGGTAACATTACCGATTTGTTTGTTTTTTAATTAGATTTTTGCGTACGTTTAAAGGTTAATTTAACATAAATATAGAATAAATAAATGCATTTTGCGGCTATAAATACTAGTATATATTTGGGAAAATCGGTGTTTGTTTTTAGAATTTAGTTTTAAGGATTTGGCGCTGGTGCTGGTGCCGGATCTGGCGCCGGGGCTGGATCAGGAGCTGGTGCCGGATCAGGCGCCGGGGCTGGTGCAGGGGCTGAATCAGGCGCCGGGGCTGGATCAGGAGCTGGTGCAGGGGCTGGATCAGGAGCTGGTGCAGGGGCTGGATCAGGCGCCGGGGCTGGGTCAGGAGCTGGTGCAGGGGCTGGATCAGGCGCCGGGGCTGGGTCAGGAGCTGGTGCAGGGGCTGGGTCAGGAGCTGGTGCAGGGGCTGGATCAGGGGCTGGGTCAGGAGCTGGATCAGGCGCCGGGGCTGGGTCAGGAGCTGGTGCAGGGGCTGGGTCAGGAGCTGGTGCAGGGGCTGGATCAGGCGCCGGGGCTGGGTCAGGAGCTGGTGCAGGGGCTGGATCAGGCGCCGGGGCTGGATCAGGAGCTGGTGCGGGGGCTGGATCAGGCGCCGGGGCTGGGTCCGGAGCTGGTGCGGGTGCTGGATCAGGCGCCGGGGCTGGGTCAGGAGCTGGTGCGGGTGCCGGATCAGGCGCCGGGGCTGGGTCAGGAGCTGGTGCGGGTGCCGGATCAGGCGCCGGGGCTGGGTCAGGCGCTGGTGCAGGGGCTGGATCTGGCGCTGGGGCTGGTGCTGGAGCAGGCGCCGGTGCTGGACCTGGTGCAGGAGCCGGTCCTGGGGCAGGTGCAGGAGCCGGATTTTGAGCGGGTATTGCTCCTGGTGGAATAACATGATAGGTGTGTATCAACGTAATACCACGAGGGCCAGCTGGACGCCGAACGATAACTGGACGCCGAATAATCCGCACATAACGCGGTTGTTGATAAACAACCTGTCCGTGTGTGTTTGACAATAGTGACACATTTATAACTAGAACCAAGATCCGGACAATCAGCTTAACTGTCATTGCACTGTAATTATGTTGTCTTCAAAATCAAACCCGATATGTTCAAATAACAGAAATATCAAAATCCGTGTGATTATCTTGGAATTCCAAACCTTTTATGTCCAACGCTCTGTAGTTTCGCAAATTTGTATCGTTCACATTCATGGTGTCTTCATATTCTCATTCTGAAACCAACAGTTCACAAACGTGCTTAAAAAAATATGATAAACCCGTTCTGTTAATTGTTTTTAAATAAGATGCTTTTTTATACCTCTCTTACCTTTATTATCTTGCCAAATGAATAGAACTTTTGTGTCTCTACCTTTTGTATACATTTAGTTATACCTCTGCTCTCTATTCAGTTAATTAACTTTTTCGTTTTTTAAACATTATGACTATTATTCTTGAACGGTAGCTGTGCAAACTTCCTGCTTTGTGCTTGCATCGCTAGATATCTTTTACTGTAGTTTCACTACTGATGTTTTCTTTTTCTGTATAAAGGCAACTGAGCATTTGTCTTGTGTAATCAAGTGCTACTGAGACAAACATTTGCGTATAATCGTAATGGTCTTTTGTTAGCATTAATTATTCAGATTTAACATAAGTTTGAGTAAAATATACAAGTAATAAGATTTAGAATACTTTCCCTTCAACTTGTCATTAAAGAAAATTTCATCTACTACACCCGTATTAGGCTTGTGATCAATTTAGCAATAATCTACCAAATTCATTGTAATATGTAAGGATTTTTTTCAATCTTTCTGATACAGGTGGATCCCCTTTTCATAGATAACCGTTGTTAATTCGATTGTAATCTTCGAACTTACATGCGCTACCCCTACTTTTTTTAATTCTACCCTTTTCTTTTCATCAGAAATAATTGTCAAAAAACAGATTAATGCATTCTTTGGAAAATCATTTGTAACCTATCTAATCTGTTCTTGTACCAACATCACAACTGCTATTAATTCTATCTTAGAATATTGGAGCACGCTCTAGATTTATTTCTTGAAACCTACACAAGTATAGGGCGCTGTAGGCTAGCTGTGGCATAGGGGCTAGCCACCACCCCTCTATGCATTGTAAAGGCGTTAGATAAGTGGCAATAAGTCGCAAGATGACTTGGTCCAATTAGCTAGCTGAACTTATATTAAAATTTTGTAAGCAACTTCAAATTACGAAGAAGATGTGAAGCCCTTAAGAAAAACTCTTAATGATTCCGTGAAAACGAGGGTGTTTCTCAATACAGCTTTTCCAAGGACTGAACTTGAGAAAATATTTTTTTAGTAATTTAAGAAGCGGAAAATTAATTTTCTTATCTGATTATCTCGAAATTATTCGCACTAATTCTAATTAATAATGTTATCTAAACGGAAGTATTAACTACGCAATCGGAATCCGAAGTAAAATTAGTTGATGGTTACATTGAAACTAATTAGTGCATCCGTTTCTTGAGGTTTAAATACGTTTATAATAAAACGAAAAAGTTGCAATTTCTAGAGCACATTCAGTCGGTGTGTGCTTCTAAATGAAGGTGTTAAAAATAGGCAAGACGATACTTTTCGTATCATTGATTATCGGTAAATTCTCTTTCTTTCATTCATTTATTTATTTATTTTAATCTGAAATGAATTCTATAAATATTGGGAGGGTTATTATTAGCAGTAAAGCCATCAGCTTATTCAAAATGAGTGTTTTTCAGAATGGTTTCTGGGTAGAAATTAAGGTCATTTTCTCATTCTGGTGCTATTACTGAGATTTATGATAAGCTAGCTCTTGTTAACTAAAACTTGAATGTGACACGTAAAATTTTAGCCCTCTGCGATGCCAAAGGAGGTCGTGGTAGTAGTGGCAGATCTAGCAGTTCAAGCAAGTCATCCAGCAGTTCGAGCAAATCGTATAGCAGTTCGAGTAAATCGTCTAGCAGTTCGAGTGGATCCAGTTACCCTAAACAACAGTACCGACCAAGCGCGCCCTCCTACAACTACGGACAACCTTCTGCTCCACCTTCACAGCCTTCTTACAACTACGGGCGACCCGCCGCTCAACCTTCATACCCTTCCTACAACTACGGACAACCTTCTGTCCCGTCACACAACTACGGACAACCTTCTGCCCCACCACTCCCTTCACGCAACTTCGGACAACCTTCTGCCCCACCACTCCCTTCACACAACTTCGGACAACCTTCTGCCCCACCACTCCCATCACATAACTATGGACAACCTTCATACCCATCTTACAACTACGGTCAACCTCCTGCCATACCTTCATACCCATCACCAAATTTCGGGCGTCCATCCGTACAGCCTTCCTACCCAATACCAAACTCACCAAACTTCCGAATGCCCTCCGTACAGCCTTCGCACTCCTCACATAATTATGGACAACCTCCATCATTCGGATCCAGTCACCCTGTTGTAACAAAACCTAATAAGGGATCATCCAAAACTAACGCCATTGTCGGAGCTGCTGTTGGCGCTTACGCGACACACAAGGCTCATAAAAATGCTAAGAAATTGAAAAAGATCATCAAGGGACCAAAGATCAAGGGAGTTCACATACATGGTTCTGGAAGAATGCACCACGGAGGGCATAGAATTTCGGGCAACGGTGGTAGCAGTGAGTTTAAACAACTGAGAGTTAATTACTGTAAATTACACTCTAAAACGGTTTGTGTTTTTAGATATAATCTTTTTGGCAACAGTTTCAACAGACGAATGGGGCTCCCGCCCAATCATGGGAGTCCATCTTCGTAGCGCTGTTGAAACCAACAAAATTATCGTACATCACACCACGTTCGAAGATTGCTATAATATGAGTGCATGCATTGATGTTTTGAAAAAGGTTGAGGCGAAAAATATTGACGTGTTAGGTAATCTGTTGAATGTTTCGATCCACTGACTGAATTGTAATTGGTGACGACTTGGGTATTAGGGTATCCAAATATTGGATATAACTTTATGATTGGCGGAGACGGTCGAATCTACGTGGGTCTAGGATGGCATCATTACAGCAAACTTACCAATACATCATATGATGAACGGTCTCTACAAGTCGCTTTCATTGGGGATTTTTCAGTTTTTCGACCGAACGATAAGCAACTGACCGCGTTTAGAGCTTTAATAAGATATGCCGACAAAAGGGTAAGTTTTGATTCCCGGAAATGGCCAAATACTCTGACCGGACATTTGCCCGAAGAATCAATTCGTAGTCTAATAGGTTAACAGGAAGAAATAATCGAGATTGGTGTGTCATTTCAGGACTACATCAAACATTATCGTATACACGCTCATCGTGACGTGGCATGCACCACTTGTCCGGGTAATGCGCTTTACCTCAAGTTAAAGGAATTTGCGCGATACGAACCTCTGTTAGATCAAGCTACTTTATGCCCTTTGAACAACACACTTGGCCTAACCAACACAACAACTGTTTCTACTAACACCACTGGCACAATTACTGTTTCTTTGACAAGCATCAATGGAACTGACCTCGTTGTCTAATCAAAAATAATTGTCTGTTCATGAACCTAAAATTAACAATAAATGAGCCCCTATAGTCAATTATAAAATATTCAGTAATGTAACCAATAATATTTTATTCTTAAAGTTTAAAATTTTGGCTTATAAAACTAGTACATTCGTTTTCTTCAGAAAAGGCACTGCCTTTTTATAACAATAAATTAAGTCAAAGGTTTATAAAGATCTTAATTCTTCAGCTTCTTCACCTTCGTCTTTTTCGTTGTCTTGGCATAAGTGACACGAGAGTAAGCAACTCTTGAATGGAGTTTTACGGTCTTTGTTACTTGAGGCCCATTTCTGAAAACCGATCAGGGCCACGGAGGAAACGACGGCCGTTGCTCCGACTAGACTAGTCCAATTTGGAATATCACCTAGAAGGGACATTTGCCAACAGAATGCGAAGACTATCTCGGATGTCCTGGCTACACTCACGGGTCCAGCGTGTTCAATCTAGTGATATGATAAAGTGCGATGATTCAGTATTAAAATAAATCTGGTATCATGAAATATTACTGCATAGTGGAAGAAAACAAGGCATATCGAACGGAAAACGCTGTTAATGAAATTTTTCATGAGAATTTAGTCTTAAATAGGTTCTAATTTGGTAGATTTTACATAAAATTCCCTAGTTTAAATTTTCTTTTTAATGTAATCCGAAGAGAATTATACTACTCCATGGTAAACCGTCATGTGTGTATTTTCAAACCGGTATGATATTGGAGGAAAGAGGTGAGATGGAGTAGTTTGGAGATAATGTCTTAACTCCGGTTACCCTTGAATTTTCTTAGCGGTCCCGTGCACCAAACTGGACCAGGCAATTTTTAAGCTAGTCATTTGCCCTGTGCCTTCGCCTTGTTTTGACATATTGATTACCACTCCACCTAATTTACCTCCTCCAAGCTCAAGGTTCGTAAAGAAAAGCAAGCAACGCTCCAAGCATAGACAGGGCCGGAAATAAAGAAACTTATTTATAGGGCATGTGCCCAGTGACGCACCCTTTGACTAGAAAAATATAGGACATTGTCCACTGTAGTATGCAAAAATAGTGTCGCATCTTCATAGTCAAACTATCAAAACTTCAGATAATTTATTGGTCAATATGTCCGGTAGGCCTAACGCCGTAGTTTTTAGAAAAATTATGGGACATTTTATAATTTTTTGGCCCATATCCAGTGTCCTGTTACAGGAAATAAGCACAGGACTCCTGTGCTTATTTCCGGCCCTCTGGAAAAAAAGCGTCTGCTTTCAAAATTCAAATTGGTGTTTTTCGTGAATCGTGAGGAGGACAGCAGGACGCTGGTCCGGGCCGGCCGCTTCGGCGGGAATCGGCGCTACCTCTACTCTACTACCGTCCGTTAGTACAGTACGTGACTCAACGTGCTTTGTGTTCATAGCGGCGATTGATAGATGATTTTGCAGAAAACCATCTTCACATATAAAGGTATGTTACAGTAATTAGTTATAAGGCGAGGTAATTATTATAATAATTGAGTGTAAATTTGCGTTGTATTGTAAGCTTTTACCATTGGTTTTATATTATTTTTCAGTCTATGTTAAAATTTATCACTGCGAATGCGAAATGTATATATTTAAGCCTTGGTCAGAAATTATTTTAGTATGTATTTTATTGTAAGTTTGTTTAACGCTACACGTCTGCAAATATGCAATCGGAAATCAACGTGTTTAGGCAGAATCTATGCTGCGCTATTAACTAAGCAAATAAATAGGTAAAACTTTGTTTGGCCTTCGATACAGAGGGCGGCCATGTTTGGTACTGTTTCTATGGGCAAATTGCATTAGTGGGCTCCGAGTGGGGCTTCCGAAATAGCTCTAGGATTCGTTTGGTAAACATGTAAGATTTGAAATGGAAGGTGAACGCTTAAAAATTTATTTCTATGCGTAATATTTTTGCTAAAATATTTGGACTTTTTGCATAAAAAAGAAAAACAAATGGGATTTGTAGAATTCTTATGTCCAACCCTGACCCATCTTGTAGCAGACGACAAAACCGATATAAAAGATTACTGCGTAGTATAAGCTGATGCAGGGTTGTGTTTACTGTAACGCGTAGTTTATGAGTATTAATTAAATCCAAGTGTTATGTTATTAAGACCGACTCGTTTCTAACATAAGCATAAAACATTACAATGGCGACGGAGCGGTTTTTCTCTCTCGTGGGTATATAAGGTAGTTACGGAGCTACTCTTTTTCCCTGATTATCAATTTCTGGCTAACGCCTTGACCAAGGCTTCGGGAAGAGTGGAACGATTTCTTTGTACTGACCGGTACATCACCTACCATGGCTCTATCCTTGCCATTGATTCTTCCATTCGACTTGCGTGCTGACCCAGAAAACCTAAATGCTGCTTGGAGGAAGTGGTGTAACAAGTTTGAGAACTATCTGGTTGCATCTGGGATCAAAGATGTAATTCGTCAGAAAGCATTGTTACTGCACTGTGTGGGTGAGTCTGTCCAAGATATTTTTTACGCATTGCCGGGAAATGACGCCACCAAAGACTACGAGGAAGCTAAGAATCTTCTCACCACATACTTCGCTCCAAAACAAAATGTCGATTATGAAATTTTCAAATTTCGTGAGGCGACACAGCAAGACCGAGAAACAATCGACGAATATCACATCCGTCTACGCTCGATAGCAACCTATTGCACCTTTGCCGATTTGGACCTGGAAATAAAACGGCATATCGTACAAACCTGTACATCGAAGAGTTTGCGAAGAAAGGCGTTACAGGATCCTACCATGGATCTCGCGCAATTACTCCAAAAAGCACGAATGATGGAAATCTCTGAAAGTCATGCTTCATCCATTGAACACTCTAGTCAAGTACCGACTGCCAAACCTAAGGAATCAGCCTTCTTCGTTCGCAACCAAGCCTCTTCACAAGGTAAACAATCCTCTACCACCTGTAGTCAGAAGTCTAACACCAACCATGCAAAATGTGGACTTTGCGGAGGAACTTATCCTCACCTTTCGAACCGTCCATGCCCAGCTAAAGGCAAAACATGTAATAACTGTGGCAGAATGAATCACTTCAGTTCAGTATGTCGGACCGAACCTGCCAAACCCTCAGGCAACACCAAAAAAAACCAACCAACGACCAAAGAATAAACATCGAGTTCATTCTCTACAATCATCCAACAGGGAATCCAATCAGCAACCCAATCAGCAACTCGACGACCAATCATCGGACTTTATCTTCACTCTTGTCAATCAAGAGGGTTCATCAGAACTACTACCCAGTTCGGATTCTCTACCACGTATCAATATCCAAATTGGTACCACTCCTGTCACGCTTGTGCTGGATACAGGGGCTAGTGTCAACATCCTAAACCAAGACACCTACCGTTCTCTTGAGAAGCAACCCCACCTCGAACCGACAAGTTTGCGAATTTATCCCTACGGATCTAATGTACCTTTACAACTGTTGGGTCGCGTTAGAACTGAAGTATCCACTGATTCACGTAAAACCACTGCCATCTTCTACATTGTCAAGGCTCGTACCGAAGTATCGCCATCTATAATTGGATATCAGACCTTGCAAGATTTAAACCTAGTTCCTAACACTCGCACACCTCTTGAACATGTACATCTTCTCCAAGGTCAAGAAATAATCACCAAATACCCAAATCTGTTCAGTGGCATTGGGAAACTTAAAGATGTCAAAATAAAACTAGCCATAGATGAATCCATTCGACCGATAGCGCAACCTCACAGACGCATTCCTTTCCACCTAAGAGAATCTCTCGAAGATGAACTACGTCAATTAATCAGCGATGACATTATAGAACCTGTCACTGGTCCTACTCCTTGGGTCTCACCAATCGTGTTAGTTGTCAAGGATAAAAATATTGCTAAAGTAGAGCCAGTGAAGACAACGAAGAAGAAAGTACGACTCTGCGTCGACATGCGACTACCCAACACCGCCATAATACGAGAGCGACACGTCATGCCCACCATTGACGATGTTATTCACAAGCTCAATGGGGCTACAGTCTTCTCTAAGCTAGATCTAAACAAGGGATATCACCAGGTCGAATTAGACGAAGACTCAAGACCGATTACGACCTTTAGCACCCACAAAGGTCTATACCGCTATAAGCGACTGAGTTTCGGCATAAGCTCAGCTGCGGAGGTATTCCACCATCTGATCAGATGTTTGATCCAGGATATCGAGGGTTCCCTAAATGTGACTGATGACCTGTTAGTATTTGGGAAAAGTCAAATTGATCACGATCAAGCTCTGGAAAAAGTTCTAAAACGACTCGAAGAGAACAACGTCACCTTAAATCGCTCAAAATGCGAGTTTAACCAAACCACGCTCGAATTTTATGGTCACGTCTTTACTCAGTCAGGTGTGAGCGTACATCCAAACAAAATTGACGCATTACGAACCATCAAAAATCCAACCACCCCCGATGAGATAAGAAGTCTTATTGGCCTTGCTACATATTGCGGAAGGTTTATACCAAACTTCTCAGATGTAACGGAACCATTGCGCGCTTTAACTAAAAAGAATGCAACATGGCTGTGGACGGAGGCGCAGAATACGGCTATACACTCTCTAAAAGCACACCTTTCGCGTGAGACAGTTTTATCGTATTTCGATCCGCTCAAGGACACTGTGGTGCACGTCGATGCCAGCCCCACCGGTCTAGGAGGCATTTTGTCACAGATAGACAAACATGGTCAACACTCCATCATATCATTTGGCAGTAAAGCGCTTACCGACGTGGAAACCCGTTATTCCCAGACGGAACGAGAAGCATTGGCTGTTGTGTGGGCATGTGAGCATTTTCACTTGTACCTACATGGAGCACCGTTTAGAGTGGTTACCGACCACCTTCCGCTCCTAACGCTCCTTGGCAAACCCCAGGCCAAAACCTCTGCCAGAATCGAGCGCTGGAATTTAAGGCTCTCACCGTATGATCTAACTCTCGAATACCAGCCAGGTAAGCTCAATCCGGCGGACTATCTGTCCAGACACCCGCTTCCTGCAACCGGTATGAAATGTCTCTCGCCTGCGACGGAAGAGCACATCTGTATGATTCTCCAACAAGCAATCCCGAAAGCCATCACTTACGAGGAAGTTGTCAAAGAATCCAAGAATGATCAAACGACACAATATGCCATTCAATGCCTAATCAAAAACCAATGGGACCAGAAACCTAAGAACACGGCGGTTGATATCGAAGCTATTCGAGCTCTGAAGCAAGTTAGGAATCAACTGACTGTCTATGATAACGTCATCCTAAAGGAACATAGGATATACGTACCACCGACTCTTCAACAACAGGTTATATCCATAGCCCATGAAGGTCACCTGGGTTTAGCAAAAACCAAACAACTACTTAGAACCAAAGTCTGGTTTCCCAAGATGGATTCTATGGTCGAACAAGTCTTGAAGTCGTGCCTACCCTGCTTAACCGTAACACCTCAGTACACTAAGGAACCACTGAAGATGACGCCTTTACCAGATGAACCTTGGTCACATTTAGCGGTAGATCATATTGGACCATTTAAAAACGGTCATTACCTACTGGTCATCATGGATGAATACTCCAGATTTCCAATTGCCGAGATTGTAACATCTACCTCACTAGAAGCCAACGTCAGGGTTTTTGACCACATCTTCTCAATCTTTGGCCTACCCACAGTTATCAAGTCGGACAACGGTCCACCATTTAGTTCCTATGGGTTTACTGAATACCTATCAAACTTAGGCATAAAGCACCAAAAGGTCACGCCTCTTTGGCCACAAGCAAATGGCAACGTAGAACGCTTTATGGCCTCTTTGAACAAGACACTTCGCATTGCAGAAGTGCAGGGTACACGTTGGCAAGACCAGCTTCAACACTTTCTCTTCAGCTATCGCATTACACCTCATTGTACCACAGGCACTCCACCATCAGAACGCCTGTTTGGCCGATCCATTAGAAGTAAACTTCCTTCAACGAATCAAACCACTACATCAACGGATCCGTCTCTCACCGACATAGTTACAAGAGACGCTGCAGCCAAAGCTACCATGAAGCGTTACCATGATCAACGAAGCAATGTAAAACCAAGCACCCTTCAAGTTGGCGATAAAGTACTTGTCAAAACACACCGCACCCATAAACTATCACCACACTTCAATCCCGACCCGTACAGTATTACTTCAATCCGCGGATCGTCGGTAACAGCTGAAAGAAACGGTCATAGCCTGACCAGAAACACCTCGTTCTACAAACGTATACCTCAAACACCCGTTTCGTACATTCCTCTCCCATCGTCACCATCGCCAAGCGCAAGTAGCGACGTTTGCGACGCTCCAGCTCTGGACTCACCAGCAAGCGCCCATCCTCAACCCACAACCGACCAGCTTCTTCTCCCTTCAGTACAAGGGACCCCGCGATACAACTTGCGTCAAACCCGTTCGGTGCCCAAGCGGCTTATAGAAGACATGTAACGTGTGTAGTTTTCCACCTGTATAATGTTTCTTTACCACTGTATAATATGTTTCTTTACCAGTGTTTACTATTACTATTATCACCTAGGTCCTAGACCTTTATTTTTCATAAGAAAAGAGGAATGTAGAATTCTTATGTCCAACCCTGACCCATCTTGTAGCAGACGACAAAACCGATATAAAAGATTACTGCGTAGTATAAGCTGATGCAGGGTTGTGTTTACTGTAACGCGTAGTTTATGAGTATTAATTAAATCCAAGTGTTATGTTATTAAGACCGACTCGTTTCTAACATAAGCATAAAACATTACAGGATTGTTCAAAATTCTCTCGCTAACTTATTTTTTCTAATGAAACTAAATCTGTAATAAGTATGAAATATATATTACCTGAGTAGCGAGAACAAACATAAGCATTCCCATTGTTCCCAAAACTGCACTTGACACGACAAAAATTGAATCCCATCCGCAATTCGGTTGCCTAAGGCCATTCCCCGTGATTAATGAAAAGCATATTCCAACGATTATGGAGAACACTGCGAGAACTGCGTTGGTTATTGCAAATGGAACGTGGGCCGCCTTCCTGAAATTTTCAGAATTTAAAAAAAAGAAAACTTTTTAGAATAAGCCATCGTTCATAGGCAATGGAAATATAAAGGATAATTTCCCACTTTGCAAATCACGTGACTCAATTCAAAGGATTTCTTTAGCAAATCACCTGACTCAATTCAAAGGATTTCCTTAGCAAATCACCTGACTCAATTCAAAGGATTTCCTTAGCAAATCACCTGACTCAATTCAAAGGATTTCCTTAGCAAATCACCTGACTGAATTCAAAGGATTTCCTTAGCAAATCACCTGACTGAATTCAAAGGATTTCCTTAGCAAATCACCTGACTGAATTCAAAGGATTTCCTTAGCAAATCACCTGACTCAATTCAAAGGATTTCCTTAGCAAATCACCTGACTGAATTCAAAGGATTTCCTTAGCAAATCACCTGACTGAATTCAAAGGATTTCCTTAGCAAATCACCTGACTCAATTCGAAGGATTTCCTTAGCAAATCACCTGACTCAATTCAAAGGGTTTTCTTTCCTTAGCAAATCACCTGACTCTATTCAAAGGATTTCCTTAGCAAATCACCTGGCTCTATTCAAAGGATTTCTTTAGCAAATCACCCAACCCAATTCAAAGGATTTCATTAGCAAATCACCTGACTCTATTCAAATTATTTTCTTAACATATCACATTTGGCAAATCCCATAATTTAATTCAAAGGGTTTCTTTAGCAAATCACATGACTCAAGTCAAAGGATTTCCTTAGATAATCACATGATCTATTCAAAGGATTTCCTTAGATAATCACATGATTTATTCAAATGATTTCCTTAGATATTCACATGTTTTAATTCAAAGGTTTTTTAGATAGGAACATGATTTATTTCAAAGAATTTCTTTAGTTTATTCCATGATTTATTTCAAAGAAGTTCTTTAGTTGATTCCATGCTTTAATTAAAAATAATTCGTTAAAACCTTGAATTATGCAAAATCATTTACCTAAGAGATATGTACATAGCGGCCATTAGAATACACCCTAAGCCGATTAAACCAAAACCAATTATTCGGTCTCCATTATCTCTCTTGTCCGCGTGGTCGTCGGCTCCAAATATGAATGATGGACGGCATACTAGAAACACTCCAATCAAAGCTAGAAGGACGGTGACTATCTGGAATTTAGATAATTGAAAGTTTTAATACATTGTCAATTTTGTTGGATCAGCTATCTGTTGCCAAATAAAATATATAAACCAAACCAAACTAAGCTTTATCCGCAAAGGGACATCCACCCTAAGCCCTGATAGATTCTTGATGAGATATCGTGCCCATGGATAAAGAATGTGCGTGAGGACATCTGTTTTCACGCTATAGGATAGGCAACTCCCTATCTCGGACGACGGCTTATTCTGCACATTCTCTGTTACAACATCGGTTGTCAGCACGAGCAATGCTAGACCTCTATGTAACTTAGCTTTGTACGTGCTGTCAAGAGACAAAAAACTTCAGGATCTTCAGGATTTAAAATATTCGCGAGTTTTTTAGCTCGGGTGCACGGACCTCTAGACCTTAGTTTCAAATACGTGTAGTAGGTCTAGCATTGCTCGTGCTGACAATCGATTTTGTAACAGAGTATGTACAGAATAAACTGTAGTCGGAGATAGGGAGTTGCCTATCATGTAAAGTGAAAACAAATTTCCTCACACGAATTCTTTATACATGTCGTGACATTTAAATAACTCTCAGGAAAATTGTGCAATATTTGATATAATCAAAAATAATAGTGCACTTTCAAATGGTGTTTGATTAATCAATTATAATAGACGAGCAAGTTTGAAGGTCGCAAATGTCCCCACTCTCGTAGCTAGAGGTGTCAAATTATAGCTTTGATACTATTTTTAATTTTTTTTACTAAGTAAACCAACAAAAATTCAGACCTTTTTAGGTTTCAGAATAACAGATATCATTGAAAAAAATTTCATTGGTAATTTACCAGGTAGATTACTGAGGTAAAATAGTGTTATTTACCTGAAACAAGCCACATTTTTCTTTGAGAAGAACACACGCGAAAATACTAACAAACACTGGGGCACTGAGAAGTACTGCAGTACCATCAGCCACTGGAATAAACTTAATCGCGTAATAACTTGTCACTTGTTGAATAGATCCAAAAACTCCCGTTAAAAACAGACAAAACACCGATCGCCTGTCTAACAAATTTCGTAACGAGTGTCCCTTGTAAACTGCTACCGCCGTAAACAAGAATAACTGAAAATATCCGCGGTATATTACGAATAAAACCGGGTCCGCCGACTTTACCACTTTCACCAAAAAAATGGCGATACTGAAGGAAAAACTTGAGAAAATTGCTAAGATTATTCCTGCTGCTGGAAAAATTGCTTTGTCTCTGCATAAGAAATTTACTGGGCTTTGATCGTTAATTATCACAGCACTGTCGTTAAGATTTGGTTTTTCTGCTGTTCGTAGTCGCACAATTTGAACCTTCGGAGTTGTAAGAACTAAGGAAGCCGCTGGAGATGGATTGGACGCCATTTTACGAGTTTTCAAGTTGTACTGTTAGAATTACGTTACAGGTTGCCTTCTTTACACGGTTACATTCTCGTTTACGCTTCGTAGCCGGATTAAAATTTCGGAACCTGAAATGAAAAGGTGCAACGTTAGCAAACATTCATAGCTAAAACAAAAAGTATACTTCATTCAAGCTTGCCGTGCCGCGTAATATGAAACCCCCCCCCTTTACTTCAGAATAGTGTCGACCCCTTCTGCATATGATTACCTTCACGACCGTAGCACAGGGAACACGCTATTCTAGCTCTAGTACCAAGAGCTACACCTCCGTAGAGTACTAATTTCTATACACCTTTGAGCTTAAAACGTTCTTCTCTGATTTTTGTATAATACATTCACCTTTATAAGCGATCAATTATACAAATACCTTAAACTTGAATTCATTATTAAACATCTAGCTCCTTTTCATCTTGAAGTTTTAAACCTCCGCTTGTTACGTGACGAAAATAAACATTTTTGACAGTGTTCCAACTCTTATCGAAGTAAAGGTGTGACCTTTAAAACTAAGAGAGTCAGTGTTACATTTGTCTCAATTTAGTTTCGGCAATGAATTAAAAAAAAATATAATGAACTACTGCAATAATTTAGTTTGTGAACCAGATGTAAGTGGTTCGTTATAGAAAATAATAAACAATTTCACAGAGTAAAAATGTGCCTGCTAAGAAATATTTGAATGCCCGAAGAATGGAGGAATAAATTAAAATTTCTAAATGCTTCATTTAAGAATATATTCAACAGCGAAATTGCTTAATTGCATTAAAACTGCTTGCTACAAGCATATGAAGAATAGACGAAAAATAAAAATTTGCAAGTGCTTCATTTAAGAAAATATTGTACAAAGCATTGATTTAAATGTGCTTAATAGAACTATTTGTATATATTAAAAACCGAACAATGAAGTTTAATTTTTTTTAAATTTAAGTGGAAATTTGATTGCAATTTTAGTAGAAGCCTACCTTGAAGGAGTAATTTTGAATGCAGAAAAAATTGGTTTTCGTTGAAAATATTTACCCCGAAAAGCAAAATAACGATTTGTGCAAAGAACGGGGATATTAAAACACTGCAACAGATATTTTTTTTATCAAATGAACATCGAAATTATCAACTATATTTAACTTGTATTGTATTTTAGATTAAATTGGAACGAGGTTAAATTCATAATTAAATTTTTTATGAAAGATATTCCTGGGTTTTTCTTTTATCATTGAATTAAATTTTTGTTAAAAATTGATGTTTAAAAATAAACTTACGATTTTCCAGCACAAATTCCGTAGTTTTTTCAAAATTTATTTTGTTTAAATTAAAATTTTTTTCAGTTTTAAATATCTTAAATAAAGTTGGAAATTTTTCCAAATAAAATTCCGTAGTTTTTTCAAAATTTATTTTGTTTTAATTAGATTTTGTTCAGTTTTAAATGTCTTAAATAAAGTTTGAAATTTTTCCAGGTCAAATTCCGTAGTTTTTTCAAAATTTATTTTGTTTAAATTAAAATTTTGTTCAGTTTTAAATGTCTTAAATAAAGTTTGAAATTTTTCCAGTTCAAATTCCGTAGTTTTTTCAAAATTTATTTTGTTTAAATTAAATTTGTTCAATTTCAAATATTTTAAATAAAGTTGGAAATTTTTCCAGAACAAATTCTGTATTTTTTTCAAAAACGTTTTTTGATTAAATTTTGAAATAAAATGTTTTAAATGAAAATGTAAAATATAAAAACACGGTTTCAATAAAATAGCTTTCACACTCGAAACGCTTAAAAGTACTTACTGTATTTTATCACAGAATCGGAGTGAAAATTACTCAATTTAGGCTATCAGTCTTAAACACAACGTTCTTTGAGATGAATCCGCGATTAAATAATCGAAATGCTTTTATTTCCTAAACTAAAAACCTGTAATCGCCTGAAGTGTTTTAATAAATTAAAATGTCCTCGTAATTTTTTGGGTGGTTCATTTCCCGTTTAGATGTAAACCGGCGCTTAGCAAAAGAAGTGTGTAGTAACAGCTGGAAGCGATAGTATTAAGAGTTGCTCCGTAACTCTTTAATCACCGGATGTCGTGGGTCGAAACAATTGTCGCTTAATATAAACTATGCCGAGATACTGAAGATACTGTAAAATTAATGAAGTTGAAATATTCAGGATTTGAAACAAGTTGATTTCGCACATAATAGAAGATTCACGATTCACAAGAAATAATTTTGAACTGTTTTTCAAGGATTTTATGGACAATTAAAAATTTGAAATGAATGATTTGAAATTCTTGTTTAATTGATTTCGAGAACTTATTGTGGTTTTGATTAATTTCACGAATTTCGTCTTCAATGATTTTGCCATGGTTTTCAATGATTTCAAGACTTATATGTGGTTTTAAAAATTTTCAAGGAGAGATTTGTTTTCAAATAGGTTGTGGTGTTCAATGATTTAAACTACAACTTCGTTCATTTCATTTTCAAGAATTTTACGTGGTTAGAAATTATTTTAACTCATATGTCAAGAGTTGGAAATTGGATTTATTCATATGTCAAGAATTGGAAAGTGGTCTTTTTTTCATGTTGCAACAGTTGGAAAGTGGTCTTTTTTTCATGTTGCAAGAGTTGGAAAGTGGTCTTTTTTTCATGTTGCAAGAGTTGGAAAGTGGTCTTTTTTTCATGTTGCAAGAGTTGGAAAGTGGTCTTTTTTTCATGTTGCAAGAGCTGGAAAGTGGTCTTTTTTTCATGTTGCAAGAGCTGGAAAGTGGTATTTTTTTCATGTTGCAAGAGCTGGAAAGTGGTCTTTTTTTCACATTACAAGAGCTGGAAAGTGGTCTTTTTTTCATATTACAAGAGTTGGAAAGTGGTTTTATTCATGTGTCAAGAGTTTAAAAATGGTTTGATTCATATGTCAAGATTCGGAAAATGGTTGGATTCATATGTCAAGAGTTGGAAAATGGTTGGATTCATATGTCAAGAGTTGGAAAGTGGTCTTTTTTCAGGTTGCAAGAGTTGGAAAGTGGTCTTTTTTTCAGGTTGCAAGAGTTGGAAAGTGGTATTTTTTTCATGTTGCAAGAGTTGGAAAGTGGTTTTATTCATGTGTCAAGAGTTTAAAAATGGTTTTATTCATATGTCAAAATTCGGAAAATGGTTGGATTCATATGTCAAGAGTTGGAAAATGGTTGGATTCATATGTCAAGAGTTGGAAAATGGTTTTATTCATATGTCAAAATTTGAAAAATGGTTTGATTCATAATTCAAGGCTTGGAAGTTGTTTTTGTTCATAATTCAAAACTTGGAAGTTGTTTTTATTCATAATTCTAAACTTGGAAGTTGTTTTTGTTCATATTTCAAGACTTGGAATTTTTTTTTGATCATAATTTAAAACTTTTTAGTGGTTTTTTGTTCATAATTCAAAACTTGGAAGTGGTTTTCTGTTCATAATTCAAAACTTGGAAATGGTTTTTTGTTCATATTTTAAGACTTGGAAGTGGTATTTTGTTCATATTTCAAGACTTGGAAGTGGTTTTCTGTTCATAATTCAAAACTTGGAAATGGTTTTTTGTTCATATTTCAAGACTTGGAAGTGGTATTTTGTTCATATTTCAAGACTTGGAAGTGGTTTTTTGTTCATATTTCAAGACTTGGAAGTGGTTTTCTGTTCATATTTCAAGACTTGGAAGTGGTATTTTGTTCATATTTCAAGACTTGGAAGTGGTTTTTTGTTCATATTTCAAGACTTGGAAGTGGTATTTTGTTCATATTTCAAGACTTGGAAGTGGTATTTTGTTCATATTTCAAGACTTGGAAGTGGTATTTTGTTCATATTTTAAGACTTGGAAGTGGTATTTTGTTCATATTCCAAGACTTGGAAGTGGTATTTTGTTCATATTTCAAGACTTGGAAGTGGTATTTTGTTCATATTTCAAGACTTGGAAGTGGTATTTTGTTCATATTTCAAGACTTGGAAGTGGTTTTTTGTTCATATTTCAAGACTTGGAAGTGGTTTTTTGTTCATATTTCAAGACTTGGAAGTGGTTTTTGGTTCATATTTCAAGACTTGGAAGTGGTATTTTGTTCATATTTCAAGACTTGGAAGTGGTATTTTGTTCATATTTCAAGACTTGGAAGTGGTATTTTGTTCATATTTCAAGACTTGGAAGTGGTTTTTTGTTCATATTTCAAGACTTGGAAGTGGTTTTTGGTTCATATTTCAATGAATATGTTCTGGATCATATGAAAAGAGTTGAAATATGTATGTTCTGGGTCATATGAAAAGAGTTGAAATATGTATGTTCTGGGTCATATGAAAAGAGTTGAAATATGTTCTGGGTCATATGAAAAGAGTTGAAATATGTTCTGGGTCATATGAAAATAATTGAAATATGTTTTGGATCATATGAAAAGAGTTGAAATATGTTTTGGATCATATGAAAAGAGTTGAAATATGTTCTGGATCATATGAAAACTGAAAAGAGTTGAAATATGTTTTGGATCATATGAAAATAATTGAAATATGTTTTGGATCATATGACAAGGTTTGAAAATTGTTTTGAATTATATTTCTAAATTTCCCATTTGTTTTAGGTAAGATTGCAAGACTTGAAATTTTTGGTTCATATGACAAGTATTGAAAGTGGTTTTCATTCATATTTCTAAAGTTGGAAGTTGTTTTGGTTATATGGATCCATTTCAAGAATTTTATGTGGTTTACTTATGAATTTGGTTATTTTCCAGAATTTTTTCTGGTTTTCTACAATTTAGTTTAATTTGTGACTTTGAATGATTTCTATAATTTCATTAGTTTCTCATTTAATATATGGGTGAAACTAAAAAAATTTACATAAGGAAAAACCAAATATTCCTGTTGAAAAAGGTTGCTAAAATCAAAACCTGATCGATGATGTTTACGCAATCAACAAGAAAAACGTTATCCGACAGTTTAATGAAATCAACGAAATACCGTAACTTATGAAGCTGTTTTTTTTTTATTAAATTTCAAATTGAATTGGAATTACGCCTCTAATTTGGGGCACCGGCTTTTTAATCGATTTATAATTTTTTAATTACAGAACTCTAAAAAGCATTACTGATTTTGTAATTTAAACGTTAAATTCTGAAGAGTTAAATGGTAATTAATTTTGCTTTTTATTTGAAACATATATGTCATAGTTCACTAGGTTTAAACGTGTCTCATGAGATGTGAACTAAGTTTATTGTCTAATTTACTGTTTTGTTTAGTGTGAGTTGACATTTAACACCTGCGCTCCTATTGTGTAATTATTAATAGACAATCAACAGTTCTAACTGAAGGGTCACGTATATTAACCGGAATTTTTGGTTTTGCACCTGCACCATGTTTTAACATAGAGGTTATCCCTAATAACCTATATTGTTTTTTATCCCACCCAATTTCATATAGGCCTATTGATTCGACCTCCGTTTTTCAGGTTTAAAATTGCTTTATTTACCAATTAAGTAAACTAGTCCTTCCAATCATCGAGATTAAAATTACCAAATATATAGAGCAGCGATTATATTATTATGCAATCAATACCTGTTTATTAACCAATAATTTGGAAACGATTAATATTTATCTTTGCATAAGTTAACTCGAGTCTCAATTATTTTAAATTCCGTTGATAGAATTTAAGTTAAATACAGTTAAGATAATAGTAAAAAAGGGTTGAATTAACCCTTTTTATTTAAAATCCTAATCCTAAAAAACGAAGCAGGAATATTACTTTAAATGTTTAAAAGAAAAAATATTTAAATATCTGGGGCTTCAATCATACGATTAGCTTCACACTTATCGTTAATTTTTTACGTCTTGGATTAAACGAATACCTTTTTATTTAACACTAATACTTTAGATTAAAAAGTTTTACCTGAATAATAATAAAGTTAGTCCCAATCGAGCTGCAATTGAAGGTTGTACTGCCTTCGACAAAGTACTGTTTTTACTTTCAACAGGTAAGTGTTTTAGACCTCGACTCGATGCACCTACAGATATACGTATTTTCGACTGATCAAGTACAACCGTTAACCGCGTGTATTAGCGTTATCCGCAGCAGGTTTGAAATGATGTTCTAACGTTCTAGTCTATTTCGACATACTGTAGAAGATTTATGATCCTTTCCCAAAGCTTCTGACTTAACTCTTACTCTCGCGACATCATAATTTTAATTACGCGCAATGCTAAACAGTCGCTTAAGGCGTTAACGTTTTCGATCCTGTTCTATTCAGTGTAGATGTACTAACTCCGAAAAAAGTTAAACAAAACAAGTACAGTGATAGGTAATTCATCTCACGTTTAATGACGGTTTGCGTTACGTCAAAGCCGCCAGTCGTTTAAATTCCAAGCCATTTGGAATGGGATATGTTTTGGAAAGAGCCCACGCTCTTTGGCACCTTAACTTAAAGGGATAGTGGCGTATTTAATTTTGCTTCGAAACGTAACTTCTTTTGAGTAGAATATAAATGAGATTCCAATTTGGTAAAATAGCTGTTGTTTTTTTTGAAGAGACTAATGAAGCCATCGATTTGTGGGTAAAATTATTTGAAATACGCCATAGGTACCTGACTCAGGAAAGCCATGGTTCAAAGAAACTTAGTTCGTTTAATTTCGAAAACTACCACTTCCAGGAATTGGCGCTGCAATCTCCCGAAAAACCAGGACAAGGTTTCCAATCCCACTCCATGTAGAGTCTGTATCTTGGCGTCACGTGATGCCTGTGACGTGTTGTAAATATTTTTTATTCTCCCACCGATTTCTACTTTACTGTCACTTTAAATAAGCTTTGTTTGTGAGACCATTTGAAGAAAACGACACCGATATGGCGCCCTGTTGCTAGAGTTATGTCTCTCTATGGAGCATGCAGATTCCTGTCGCCAGGAATCCTTTTTCACCCGAAAGCTGAAAGCGATACCGTTTAGACTTCATCACCCAGTCAAACGGTGTACTTTCATATTTTCAAGAATATGAAATTATCAAAACCGAAAGGTAGTCGCAAAATAAATGAGAGATTTACCTGTTGAATGTAGGCCCACATGGTTGAATCCGTTATAATCCATTTTATTGGCACAGTACAATCTCAACCTGATGTTATACTATTTTTTTAGATCTTTTTCATTATTATAGCGACTAACTGGTTAACTGTAAGACCTAGCTAGAGCTTTTGTTATGACCGCTGGTTAAGATCGTTAGGTTTTATGAATTTTTTTCTCTCTTTTCTGTTGCATTTGTGTAGGGGTATAAAACTTCACGCGATTGTACTGCTAAGCGATCAATGAAAGCGTTGCTAGCCAAAACATAACACCAGTACTTGGATACAAACGTATGCATATATTCCATTGAAGGGAGTATATTCAAATTTTGGGAAAAATAAAATTGCCATTCTGTCGGTGATTTATTTGAATTTTTCACTTGTATAACGTCTATAAAACCACACTGAATTTTCAGAACTTCACACATAGTTTAGGTGGTGCTATAAACCACGTCAAATAATGGGTAATTGAGGAAAAATTGGACAAAAATAGGCAAATTATTATTGTCTTTGGCAGTCAAGTACACTCAGTTTTATTAAAAAACGTTTTGCCTCTGTGAGCCAAAATTTGAAACTGATTGATAATTTTTCATTGTAAAATTACGGTATTATATAAATCGGTAATTCACGCCGATATTTGGTAAAATTACCGGTTTAGTTGACATATTTGACGACGGCGGTCACTTTCTTTTCTTTGTCAAATGTTGTACAGTCGCCGCAATTAAAAACTTTCTCTCTCGCGACGTCTTGTTTCAACAACAAGCCGCAAATTATTGATCTGATACAATTGATTAAAAACTTATCTTATGTTGTTGTTTTAATAAAGTTTTTACTAAGCGTTTTTTTTAAACTCGCCACTTTCCATTTCCAACTGCAAAATAGAGGGTTTTGAATGATTGGGATGATTTTAAAGAGGTCCAAATAGCTCGTCCAAATTACCGAATGACATTCCAGTAAAGGGACAGTCCAAACTCCCTTCTACTCCCTTTAAACTCCTAATATGTTTTATCAAAAGAGCAGTTTCCAAGAATATTTTACTCAGATATGAATTACGTACTTTGGTGTGCTGGTAGTCTCAAGTTATTATTTTCTATAATGTAATTTCTCTTATGTTCTTTGAAACAACAAAAATGAACTGTGGTCTGGGTTGCAATGCTGAACCATGTTTAGATAAAAAACTGTTAATGTATGGTAGTAGCGATTGTATCAAGTTTAGTTTGTTGTGAGCCTGATAAAAATACACCAGTATGAACTGAAGAAAGATAAAGCCAGAATGGGATAAACAATCTTGGCAACCGAATCCACGTTAAAATTACATTGTGTACTCTTTTCTTTTGTGGTGTTAGAATTTTCAGCCATTTCTTTATCTTCATCTTTCGATCTTTTATCTTCATCTTTCGATCTTTTATCTTCATCTTTCGATCTTTTATCTTCAACTTCCATTCTCTTATCTTCATCCTCTACAACCTCCATTTTCTTATCTTCATACTCTACAACTTCCATTCTCTTATCTTCAACTTTCGTTCTTATAATAGCTTTAATATTTGGTGGTTTTACGTCTTCCTATGTAAACAAAATTGTCATCAAAGTTTGTGAATGGTTAAAACGAAAAGAAATAGCAATACCTTTGTTTCGCAAGACGACTTGGGACGAATTGATAATGTATGGGATATTATGAATAGAAAAAGTGACAAAACAACAAGCGTAAGACATCCAAACAACCAAACATCAATAGCTGTAATGTAATTGACATTTGGTAGGGAAGTTCGAACGGAAACCATTTGAGTCGATACGGTCAAGAAAGAGGTAACGCCCAGCGACACTCGTCCCGGGATCGATTTGACATCCAAATAAAAGGAAATGTAGGAAACCCAAACAATTAGGAAACTTGGGAGATACGTATTGACGATGACCGCTACGGGGTGTCGCGTGAATTTGAAGCGACATTCGAGGGTTGATGTGTTTACTGTAAAGAGAAATTTATTCGTAATCAATCTATTTTTAGTTCGTATTATGACAGATTTCAAAAAGCCTAAGGGTAAGAACCCATTTAGAGAAATAAAGAGCGATAAAAAATTCAGTGTAAAAATAAGAAAAGATTGAAAGAGCTGAAACGATATTTTCTTTTCTTTTTGATGCGCAGCAGTTTATTTTTGGGAAATGGGACTATGAAAAGGACCTATTATAGCCCTAATCATAACTTTATGTACGCGTGCGCATGACGAACATCATGGAAAAAGTAGACGACGTGATTGCGATATTGGAAAATGGCTAGAGTCATGATGCTTATTTAGATCATTATAATGAGAAATTTAAAGTAAATTTTGAAACTATAAGAATTGTGGAAACACAATAGAAAATAGTTTAAAATTAAACTATAAAAAAATAAATTGCGTATGTAGGCGCTCTGAAAATCAAGAAATTTAAATTGTTCCCTTTGGTAACCAAGGCTCATCGTCGTTACCCACCCGTCCTCTGTGCGCGCACGAAATTTCGAATAGAACCTTTTGAGTTAAGCTCTAGTAGCTTTATTTGTTTTTCGGTCACATTACGTTTCAAGTATTATCATACATGATAGCTAAGATTGATGATTAATACCTGCAGGAAACCTACCTGATGATCGTAGGTGAAATTTACAAATTTTAGTTTCTTACCAGACTTGTCGAATCGATCAATCGTTAAAGCGGTAAGACTCCTCATTTCAAAACGTGTAAGCTTTTCTTGAATAAGTTTGTTCGTTTTGATACTTAAGAACTTATTGATTCTTTTGTGACTAGAATCGTGCACCCACTTTAAAATTGCTAATTCGTCTCGACTCGAAACTAAACCCAAATAAAAGTTTTAATTATACAGTGTGTTTCTGATAAATCTGCTGTAAATTAAAGCCTTGAACCTTTTTCTAGCTGAAGTTTGATATTGAATGGGTAGAATTAAATTTGCATACTCTGGTGAAGTAAAACTAATTCGAATGTTACTTCTATCTATTAAGTAGTACACTTTTGCTAGAAAAAGGTTAAATTACGCTCTTAGGTTGAAAGCTATTGAAATTGTTTATTACATCTAAACAAAATGGGCAAACTGATATATTTCTCTACGTTGGGACAAATGTTTGGCAGCCCATATCTCCGTAATTAAATATTATAGACCCCATGTTCTTTGACATTTTCTACTCTGTTTGACCCAAAGAATACACCCTTTATTTATTTCAGATTTATCAGATACACCCTGTATACTCAATAAATAGTAAATTTATTAATTTTCACCTACAGAAAGTTATGTATAATGAACATTCTTGAGTATCCATAGGGTAGTTAGTGAAATCCAATTGGCAAGAGACTGTTATTCGATACCTACATCCGGAAATATAGTTGAAAGAAGCAAAAAGAGTTCAAAGTAGTTCGTTTTAAGCGCTTTGAAAAATAGACTGAAAGATAACTCTACTAAAACTCATTTCATACCTGCTGTATTTATAAATTAATCCATCTGGATATAATTTGGAAACGGAATTGGGCACGGTATTGTTGAACAACGATGAATCTTTGCAATTATAAAACACCAGGTCAGGTTTCCACATACATTTCTCAACATCATCCGGGATTGTCTCTAATCTTTTCGACATATTTTCCAATCGAACTAAGGGATCTTTCCAAAATAGTCGAGGAATGATTTGAAGTTTAAATTGCTGCATCGTAAATAGTAAACATTATAATTAGAAACGCACAAATATGTCTGCCTCAAGAAAGATGGCGCAGAGTTAGTTTTCATAAGCCATTTTTGAGCAAGGAGCATAGATGATGGAGTGTTTTATAATAATGTTGTGTTCTTCGTGCCAAACTGAGTGGAAAATCTCCAGGAACATTTGGTCAACAACATTTAGTTAGGGAGATACGAGCTCCCAAACATTGGCCCCATGAACAAGGAAATTATCACACATGTGGAGTAAGATATATCACCCTGCCCATCTTGTATATGAGTTAAAGCAATTACAATAGCCTTCTATGAAAGATTGTTATTGAACCTTTACTTAGCTGAAGTCTAAATGGATAGATGCGTGCTCAGAAACACCTGTTTCACGTAAAAAGCCAACAAAGATTAAATATGAAGTGAAATTTAGGTGTCATAATTTAGAATGTTGTAGTCAATTAGAAACCCTGGGAAATGCTAGACTAAATTATAGTATTTGTAGTTCTAAAGTGAACCAGTGACTACAGTGCTTTGACATTTCGCATGGCCTCATCATACTAGAATCAAATATTCCCCTAGCTTATGAAGTGGTTCTTATATAGAGAAAGCGCTCTCCAGTTTTTACATCCATTATAAGATTTGTAAGATCCAAGATTCAAATATGAATTTATACCATGTTTT
Organism: Phalangium opilio; assembly: GCF_054372755.1. Taxonomy (NCBI): domain Eukaryota; kingdom Metazoa; phylum Arthropoda; class Arachnida; order Opiliones; family Phalangiidae; genus Phalangium; species Phalangium opilio. The sequence goes on from NW_028324148.1 coordinate 12,835,521, forward strand.
CTTCGTTGAAATCGTATATTTGAAGTATGGTTACGGATAGTGACACCTCAACTGGAATTTCTCCTGAAAAATAACAAACAAGTTAAATTTATGTATTTACATTTCAGATTAAAATTAATGATTTAATACTTTTATCGTGCAGTTTATAGTTATATTCTTGGGAACATACATCTTTTTTAACCGAAGACCAAAAGGAAGTTTTGCCTTCAGTTAAGATAATGAAACAGCTCCTGAAAACACTTTTTTAATATTGTTGAATGAAATTTTGATAATTGACTAGGGTTGTGCAGATCAGGCACCCGCAGAAAATTATTTTTTTCTCCTTCAATTTCCTCGCTCATACATTTCATCCCAATAACAAATTTTATGTTGAAATCAGGATTTTTAAGTCAATGTGATTAGAGGTATATTGTAGTGTGGAATGTCAAGCTCTTGGTTCTTCAAATAAACCGAAACCAAAACTTGAAGCTAAAAACCTGAGGAAGACCCTACTTCCAGTTTGAAATATTCAATAATTTTGTTGAGTATTTCAAACTACTGAAATAATTTTTTCTACTTTATAGATACCCATTATAAAAACTTGAAACGATAAGTATTGGTTGTAACTTTTCCGGATAAGCCTAGGTACCCGGATACCAGAGAAAAATATCGGGTACCCGCCCTGACACCTGAAAGCAACTTTTTGAGTACCCGAACCCAATTTTATATCCAAAAATCACTACCCGCGCACCCCTACTATTGACCAATAAACTAGGGGATGTATGATATCTAAAGTTAATTGAGAGAAATCAAAAGTGTATTTTGTTCACAGTTCACAGCCTTTGGCTGAAGACACCGTATAGAATGAGAAGCAAATGACCTTCCTCTCAACCCCTACACAAGCCAACCGATCAGGCTTTTTTGAGGTCAAAGGTTTATAGAAAATTGAACTTTATGGTGGCGATCCAAACGTTAATTCTTGGTACTACAGCTAGTACCTGCTACTACAGATAGTTTTCACACATGGAGGATTCATACCATTTACACCAGGAAGCCGGGCTATCTGGAGGACAAAACCAGACGGGTTTTTGTCCGCCAGATAGCCCGGCCTCCTGGTGTAAATGGTATGAATCCTCCATATGTGAAAACTATCTATAGGAGCCTATTCGCACATGTTCCCTGTGCTACGGTCGTAAAGAAATCCATACGCAGAGGGGGTCGACACTATTCTGAGGGTAAAGGGGGTGGTTCTCATATTACACGGTGCGAGCAAGCATAAATAAAATATACTATTTATGCTTATCTTTGTACTATTGATAATATCCGTTATATTATGATTTTAATACACCGCGTATGGAAAATAGCACATGAAACATTCCTGGGACGCCGAAATAACTTAATTTTCTCACCAAAAGAATGATGTCCAAATTCTTACTTTCATCTTGGAAAACGTGTCTTAGATAAGGAACGAAATTCGTTAGTTCTACAGCAAACCCTAGAATAAAGATAATGAAAAATCCAGACCATTATTTTGGTACGTGTCACTGGAAATATTGACTTGTTGAGCGTGCTACTGTACATGAAAGCGATTACTACCCCTGTGCATGCGTAGAATAATTATTTATTTCGCTAGCGACCGTCAAGAAAGGCAAACTTCATGTACTTTGCAACACTGTGGCCTTTATATGAGAGCCAAGTTTGGAAACGACGCGAATATTAACCACAGACGGTTTTGCAGTCGCAGTCCACCGTCCTCCTTTTTAATCAATATGAAGAGTTTTGACAGCGCCTCACTATACGTCGCTTTACGAAAATCGATGACGTTTAAACTTAGGTCACGCAGTACATTTAAAATTCATAAAAGTGATAATAAATTACAGTCGTGAGTTGAAAAGTTCCAATCCAGCAGAGCATCTGCAGGGACTCAACACTTACAAAGTTCCAATGACGATAATATCAGTCTTGAAAAATTTTAGGGAGGATATTATTCTATACGCTAAAACTCGTTGAGAGAAAGAAGTCGTTGATATATAAAATTAACAATACTTCAAAATTGGAAAAGTAACTAAAGTGTAACCCTAAAATAATCTGCGTAAGGTACGCCTTCCGTAGGAGCTTATATTTAAGGGATTGTCCATGTGGGAAAAATTAAAGACATCTGTGTCATGATTGCCATCGTCATTTAAAGGGACTGTAAAGTAGGCGTCGGCGGGTGGGTAAAAATTATTTGAAATACGTCACAGGACAGGCACGTGGCCGCTGAGAGGCGTGGTTCAAAGAAGCTTAGTTTGTTTTATTTCGAAATCTACCACTTAGGAGAATTGGCGCTGCAATCTCGCGAAAAACAAGGACTAAATGTCCAGTCCCACTCCATGAGGAATCTTTCTATCTTGGCGTCGCCCACGCCCTCTTTTAAGGGACTGTATTTACATGGGTAAAAATTATTTGAAAACGTCACAGGCACCACGTGACGGCAATCACTCCACATGGAGTGGGACTTGACATTAGTCCTAAATTTTTGCGAGACCGCAGCGCCAATTCCCCAAAGTACTAGTTCTCGAAATAAATCGATCTAAGTATCTTTGAACCATTCTTCTCCTCGGTCACGAGCCTCTGACGTATATCAAATAATTTTTACCCACCAGCCGATGCCAATTTTACAGACCATTTAACTATTTAACTGGGACAGAGTAGAGGCATGGCCTACTGTGATTTCATTCCTTGGTCAAGTCAGGTTGCGTATAGATGGTGATAACGGTAGATAATAGTTTCCGTTTCCGCCACTAGGAGACGCTCATCTACAAGAAATACGTTGAATCGATCATTTTATAAAGAATGCATGCTCGTAGCAAATAGCCTTTGGAGATTACCATAGGGTTATGGTTATAGTGGTTATTATTGATCGACTTGAAAAGCGGTTTGCGTGCTTGTGAATTTACCAACTTATGCCCTACATGTATATTAGAAAATTGTGTGTATTTAATATTATAAAGAAAGTTGAGGGGTACAAATATGCTAAGTTATCTAAATGCACGAACTAAACTACTTTCCATCGGAAAATTACTAATGTAATATTCCTTTACGGCAATGGGAAGTACCATACGTATTGTTGTCACGCTACATTGGCATTTATCAATTACTATCTTATCGCTAAAGTACCCTAGATATTTTTAGCTATCTATTATTTTACCTTGATCGTCAATTTTTAGATGCACATCTAAAAGTTCCACCACGAGCAGGATATAATTAAATTTTAATTCATTTATAAATATATCATTCTTGTCACTGACCCTCAAAAATAAATTCATTTGTCTAAAATAACCACAGTTACAAGGATGAAAATTAAAAAATATGGAGTGAATGCGAGGGGTCTGCCATTTGAATGAAATCTGAAACCATTGAAAATGTCGCGGTGTATTTACCGCATATTTGTTATCTAGTATGAAAATTTGTCAGATTTGAGAATTATTGGTAGAAATCTGCAGATATTTTTCAACGAAATATACACATACTTTCGTAATTAAGGAAATAATGTAAAATCTGTGCATTTTAATCAAACAAATATATGAAAATGGATGTACAATAACGAAATCCCGGCAAACTTTCTGCAAAATTGAATATATCATAAGGTCAACGAAATAATATAAACCAAGAAATCCTGCAAGACCATGGCGTAATAAACGAAAGAAATTTCATATAATCTCTGCACCATAAAGCAACGAGATTCCACAAAATCTCAGCATAAAAAACAAGACATAAATCATGCAGCAACATAAAATAATAAACCAAAACATAAATCCCGCTAGAACATGAAATATTATACCAACAAATCCTCGCAATCTCTTTGCATACGATTCCATAGAAATTTAATATGGTTTCTTACAAATGAATTTCTGTTAAATATACATGAAACCGATGATATCTCAACATCTTTATATTATATTATTATTCGTGATCTCTGCATAATCAATTAAATCCACAAAATAGTTGAATGAATCAACTAATATTCCAAAGTGAATCCACTTTCGATAATGTTCGTCCCCTCGACTGCACTTTCAATATCAACATCCTAAAAAATTGTGTAATTAGCAAATTACGTATTTTTGTCGACACGCTTGGTGAGCTTGACAGTATTGGTACAAAAGGAAGCAAAGTCTCCTTATAAATACGGCCTCCCAATATTCATCAACCATCAAATTATCGAAAGTTCTTCAAGCAGAAAGTCGTAAAGACAGATTTATACACTACTCGTTATTACAACGAAGTTACTTCAAGCTATAATGAATTCCCAAAGTTTCATCGTAACGGTTCTCTTTGCTCTCGTTTGCACTTTCACCATTATTCAACACGTTAATGGAAGCGAAATTGAAAAGTTAGCATTTTTGGCTTTGATTTTCGGTGACCAAATGAATCAACATCACCACGGACACGTTATTCCAATCCCGATTTTAATTGGTCATCATGGACATCACGGACATCATCATGGACAGTAAGAGTTCTTTAATTATGCATGATTTAAAACATGTTTTATTAATTGTTTTTAATTTATCTTGTAGTCACTCCTTTATGCGCCGGTGAAAACAATCTATGTAAAATGCCAAGTTGCGTTAATTATTTATTGTATTTATTTTTTTATTCAAAGACTTTGTGTACATATATAAGTATTTAATCATATTAAATTGTATTTTTGAAGTGAATTTTTCGTGATTTTTATTTAAATAGTTTCGTTTAAAATATTTGAATTGTTCAAAAATTGTTAATTCTGATTCTATGCAACCCATTTTTATGTTTTTTAATTGTAAAAATCTTTATATAAATTTGCAATTATATCAAACGGTGTTATGATATATTCCTCACGACCCACCTTATTCACTAATTACGTGGCATTATTATTAACTTCAGTTGAAAACGCACGCAGCGTTTCTAAATTCAAAAACAAAAGTTTAACTAATATTTTAAAGTGTTTTTGAAAAACGGATACAATCACTCAAGAAAATATTATGTTAAAGTGTGCAAAATTTCAAAGTTCAAAATATGGCTTAACAAGAATTTTTTAAAAGAATCCACCGTAGTTATGGTTGTCAATCATTTGCGCTACTATCATATTCAACAACTTGTTGGTCTTAGCTACTTGATTCTTCCATTTTCGTCCCAATTGATCGTAAAATACCATCATTATGACAAGCGAGGGCGCTTTATGGTATCACATTAACATATTTGACCACGGCCGTTGCTGCCGCTGTCTTTTATTTGACTTAAACTCGCCAACGATGTACCAGACGAAAATTTCCAATATGAGAACAGCAATGCACAGCATATATCCAACAAATGCAATGTAGAAAAAGAAAGACAATGAAGTCAGATTTAGTGTGAAATCTTCCTTTTGAGGTTTTCGCCAAGTCATAAAATCCAAAGACAAGTGAACGAGAAAGTACAAGTAGTCGAAAGGCTTCGTTTCGAAGAGGGCCATCAAACTAAAAGTCACATTTGTTTTTGTATCAATAGGAAAGCATTTTTAAAGGAATGTTGGCGTGTAATTTCGACTACAATAAGATTTTGATAAATTTAATAACTAAGGAAGACTATATTAGTGTCGACAATAGGCACTCCATTATACGGTTATCATGAAGAGTCTCCTTAGTAAGGGGTTTCTAGGCTTCGTCTAGTGTGTCTTTTGATAATAATATTTTTCTCCAATGTGGAAAACGTTACCCTACGTGCATTTTTTATGCCATTTATGTATCAGTCTCTTGCTGATAAATTGGAAGGTAGAAGAGCGTATCTATTGACTTACGATAAACCGTAGCTTTCTAGGAACTCGCGGTGACTTTCGTAAAAGGATTTGTTGACGAGATAGGCGACGAATTCCTGATCACTGGGTTTCGAAAAATACACTCCCTGGCAGAGATCCTTCATTTTGTATCGCTCCTCAACATTCTCCATCAACAATCTGCCGATGGTCCACAAGAAGGTTTGCTTATCGAGAATGATTGCTTTCGTTCCGTCGCAAATTTCCATAAAATAATCGATACCATTATAGTCGACGATAGTTCCGAAACTTGACTCATCCAATTTATCAAACCAGTTTTTAATTTTATCGTCATGCAAAGCCTAACACCAAAATAAAATTAAAATTGTTAATCAGACGTAGGATTTGAGCAGCGGACACAAGTAGTTCGAAATATCTTGTTTCTATGCTCGGGTAACGATATCATTCAGTGTTACCTTTCTCTTCAAGTAATTGGTGGAAATACCACCACTCATTAACTGTGGTCGAATCGATTTATCATCGATTAAATCGTACACGGAATCGATATAAGAATAACTCTCTGCCATTAAATCTGATTGCATGTACGATGTCAGGAAGATGACAATAATGACAGAACACAAGAGCCAAAATAGACAAATAATCCGATCCGGAACTCGGTTCCTGATTCGAGGATAAGCTGCAATCGAGAATGAAATTATTACGCTGACCTTTTTCCCTTCTTCTTACCAGCGACTCACGTTCAGCGAAAAACACAGAAACAGTGTCCCATAAATGAATGACGAAGCGATAGATCAGTGCAAGTAGAAGTTTTTTCCGATTAGCTAATTGGGTTTCCCCATAAGTAACGCTACTCGCCGTCAAAATGAAAGCCACTAACAACAGAGCAGCCAATATGAGGAGCTTCACCTAATTATTAACTTTATTATTACGTATGATTTTATTTCTTTTTTGGGGGGGGGGGTGAATTTTCAACTTGCCGTGGAATCCATTTGGAGAATATCTAGATTGGTGGTGACGTATTTGCGAGGTGCATTTGTCATGACAACTGTTTCCGTCACCCCGACCAAACCAGTCGACGCCCAAAATTTTTCTTTCTCGAATAAACTTAGTTCCCATGGTAATGCCACGAAATGAAGATGCTGAACGAAAAGAAACTGGAATTTTCCAGGTCCAATCTCAAATTATATTACAAGGCAAACTTACTCGAAACTTTTCTGGGCTTTTATACATTTCAGAAGTCGTTTCCAAATCGATAAAATCGAATTGGAAGCTACGATAGGTTAAAAAATGATCAATTTCCATGATTTCTTAGAGGAAGTATCCAAGCTAAAATTTCCGTCGGCTTAAATCATTTCTCACTGCTAAATATACTAGAATCGGAAAGTAATTATTCATAAAGTTGCATTGGTTAGCTTTTAATTAACATCAAAGTCCTATTTTTGGGGAAAGAAATGGAGAACGTGTCATGTTTCCGTTTATCGACGATAGGTGGCGCTATCCCCATTTTGTTCATAGGACTAACTTCGGACCCATGACGCGTTCGCCGGTTCTTTTCCTATAAAAATAGGACTTTGACGTCATTTTTGACTTATTGACCAAGACACGTGCAAACACAAAGTGAGCCTTGCTTGCTTAACATGGATGTAATCTTCCAGGGTTAATTACCCATTCAAATTTGAGAATTATTAGTTATTCATTTCAGAATTTTAACAGCAATGAATTATTAAACTCCAAGAAACTTTTATCTCGAATCTTTCCTTTAAGTTCTTGATACTGTTAAAACTTACTTGAGGTTGTGCATTTTGTTCAAGTACTGTACTATGCCTTTTACCTCTATATCTATTACTTCTAATAAGGTGGTTTCCTGTGGAAAATTATTCGTTTATAGAAATTTAAATTTACTAAAATAAACCTAATTTCGAAAGCCTTAGCTCAAATTTACAACAACACTCACGGTAAGAAGACCCAGTGTTAACTCGGTTACGTTGGAAAACCTTCGACAGAAATAATTGATTTTCATAAAAAGCACAACAATAACAATCACAACATACCACAAGAAGAACACTTACTTGTATTTAATGAATTGAGTGTCGGATGTTTTCACATATGGGAAAAGGTCCTCAACCATGGTACCTGTATGTTAAAGCAAGAACTTATGAATAGACAGCTTAAATCTCTGTGGTCTTATATTTGATTCTAGCAGGTCGTTATAATGTGGTGATGTAAGGAAACTGAGAGTAGTGGAAATAAAAAAGCTGAGGTCGCGAGACGAAAGTTCAATTCTTTCTGTGAACTTTCTAAGATTCAAATGGTTAAAAGAAAATTGCAGGCATCATAACATTATACCTTAAAAGAACAGCCCTTTTCTAAATGTAACAGGACATATATATATATATTTTTGGTAATTAGTATTGGTGCGTTCCCTCGCCCATGATTTCATCATGTGTTCTTACCTTTAAACATTATTATTATTATTAAAGAAATTATAGTTCGTCTTGAAACGTTGTTCATCATGTTTTTTAGACAAATTTTTATCAATTTCTGAAAATAAGTATTTATTAGAATTATCAATTTTAAATCGAAAGCGTTAATTTTTTGAGTGGTCATATAAGCGGTCCTATAATTCTTATAAAATACTGGACTTCCTGAGATTGTTATTTTAACACGCTTACTTAAAGGCAAGTGTACTTAAGAACAGCTTAAATTCAAGTTCAGCGATATAAAGTCTTTGGAGTAGATTACAATGCACTTAACGTGCACCGAAGTCTTTGTCGAAATTCTCTTGGTAAATAACGCGGGAATTTTTTTCTTTCTATTTACAACTAGTATGTTTGATGGAAAAATCAAGTCATAACGCAACTCTACCTCAACATAGAGCTTTGAAATCTTACCGTTTGAGAAGTGTACTTTACTCGCTCGTGCGATAAATAATTAAGCTGCAGCAAAGGCTTACCGTTTGAATCAGTAGGGAAGTGTTGGCTTATAGAAATGTTTACCAAAAAAAATACATCCGGTTCTTTCGAAACAAACATTATCCATTACAGGCTGACATATATAGAACGGGTGTAAGTTTGCGAGAACATCTAGCTTGGCCATTAACGAGTCATTTTCTACCTGCAGTCCATGCTTATCTTTCAAGAAAATTATTTTTATGAAAGGAATAGTTTGGATATCTAACATTATATCTTATAAGAACGGCCTTTTTCTAAATATTAAAGGAAAAATAATCTCTTACACTAAAAATAATTGGCATTTAATTAGTCTTAAAAATAAGGACTACTGCTCTGAAATTGGTTTAGTGGCGTCTGCTAGGCCAAACCTTTTACTCCTACGGCATTGGTTGAATTCTCAGGGTGAGAGAGGTAAAGTAGGAGTAAGAGGTTCCTTCTATTATCTGCTTCTATCTGAGCCTATTCACGCGTTTCCCTGTGTTTCGCAGAGGAAGGTTCGACGCTATTCTGAGGGAGTTTGACATATTACACGGCTCGAGCAAGCTTCAGTGAAGTATAATTTTTGTTTTAGCTATGACCTTTGTATTGTAGATATTAAATTTGGGATCCATTTTGTTTTGTTTTTTCATTCCAACTTTGTTAATATAAATAAGAAACTGCTACTTCATGGAATTCGTTAAAATTGTAATTTTATTAACAAACGAAAAATTATTTTGGGGGCTTTCGAACCGCGGTCCTGTTTCATCCTAGTTTTAAATCTATACTTTGTTTGCATATTCGCGTAACAACATTTTAATTTTTTCTAAGAGAGCTAGAAATAATATACCTCTAAGTAGCGAGCTCCACCTACCGCCTTGTTCCAAATCTTTTTGATAAACAACGCCGGTGTTGTTTCCCTTATTTTCACCACTAGAATTATCGATTAACACATTGTTTTCGCAGTATTAAGCTTTGAAGTCTTAACATGTGGGAAGTGTAGTTTACTTTCCCACGTTATAGTTAATGAGGCTGTACTGCCCAAAACAATAAAAAGGTGTAGATGTATAGTTACAAGTCTGGTAATTCTAGAGGATAAACAACTTTTACTGTCCATAAAACACTGTCCTGGCTAATACATATATCCATTAAGCTGCCATATTATGAAAGGGTAATTATCTTTTTTGTTTTTTTATTCAATTTATTCAATTCGGTTTAGGTACATGAAGTAACATTGGCGTGTGGCGACCACCGATATTCTTATTGATAATTACAATAGGCTTTAAGTTAGAATTAGAAGAATTGTAATGTATCAAAATAATGTTAACAGGGACATAGAATGATTAATAAATTGTTTAATAGATATGTAGTAAATATATACATTTATTTTTAGTGGTAGGGCATAGTGGTGGGTAGGGTGAGTCAATTTGTGTTTCGTAGACCAAAGTTGGTCCTTGTGTGAGTGATTTCTGTTAGGCAAGGAAATTATCACTGATGGTAGGTTCCAACGGTCAATGACCATTTTGTGAAATGATTTTGGCTTAGAGTTGTCTTAATTTTTGACCTAGCCAATTTCATAGAACGACCACGGGCAATAGTGCGTAAATGGACTTCGTAGAAGTCATCAAACTTTAAGTCTTGGTTGTTACTAAAAATCTAGTAATAGGCAAGGATAATTTATGCCATGTCTGGTATGAACATTCTCTATTTTCAAGTGGTGCAGTCGTTTTGGTGTCTGAATTTTCTATCGTTTTTTGCGAGAGCTTGATGCGGTTTTGGGCTCTTTGGATCACAGTTTGGGATCCAATATGGTCCTAACGGTCGAAACGTCATCGAGGTTCGGTAGGATAAGGAGATTGTAAAGAGTATGGATGTGATGGCGAAAGCAATTTGCGAAATTTCTTTTTCTTCTGGAATTAACGGAATGTTCTACTATGACGTTAAAAAGTTTTAGATAATTTTCTGGCCACGATTTGCAACATGACCACTAATTGCTGCTATAAATGATATCATTGAGCCATTGCGCACTGTTTCTGTCGAAAAGGTTTGAAATATACGACAGTTAGTGCTTTGAGAAATTATACATGGACAAAACGATATATAAAATCCTTGGTCACGTGCATTTAAGGGGCGATTGAATTTTTACAGTTTTATTTTGCTCTACCTCAATTTCAAGGAAATATTAGTGTCAAAAAAGTCTCTGTAAATGTGAATTAGGATTGTCTGGTTCTTAGTTTTCTATTAATGAAATAACATCATGATTCTGGAGCGAGGCCGATGTACTTTCTTGCATCCTTTTAAGTGGCTAATAATGTAGGCCACGAAAATTTCCGATAAGAGAACAGCAATGCAAAGCAGATATCCAATAAATAGAATGTTGAAAAAGAATGTCAACGAAGTCAGATTTAGTGTGAAATCTTCCTTTTGAGGTTTTTGCCAAGTCACGAAATCCGTAGATGCGTGAATGAGATTGTACAAGTACTCGAAAGGCTGGGATTCGAGGAATACCAGCAATCTGCAATATTTCAATTGATTTATGTTAAGGTTGTTTTGGAAAGACGTGTGTATGGAGCGGTTTTTCTTTCGATTCCTGACAATAGGTGATATCTTTGAACCGATACCATTGTTTCTGGTAACTTACGATAAACCCAAGCTTTCCTGTAACTCAGGGTAATTATCGTGAAAAGATTTGTTGACAAGGTAAGCGGTGTATTCCTGACCACTGGGTTTCGAAAAATACACTCCTTGACAAAGGCAGCGTTTCGAAGAATACCAGCAATCTGTGTTTTAAAATTATTTTGCGAGTTTAGTAAAATAAAACGTAAATTTAAAGATTGATATCTCTTAAAAACTACGAGAAAGCATTTCAAGTGATTCAAGTTGAAAGGTGTTGATTTGGGGAAGACATTTTGTATGGAGCGGTTGGACTTTCGATTCCTGACAATAGGTGATATCTTGGAACCAAGAAAAATGATTCTGGTGACTTAGGATAAACCCAAGCTTTCCTGTAACTCAGGGTAATTATCGTGATAAGATTTGTTGACAAGGTAAGCGGTGTATTCCTGACCACTGGGTTTCGAAAAATACACTCCTTGACAAAGATTTTTCATTTTGTTTCTATCCTCAAGATCCTCCCACAACAATCTACCAATCGTCCACAAATACATGTGTTTATCGAGAATGAATGCTTTCATTCCGTTGCAAATTTCCATAAAATACTCGAAATCAATATAGTCGACGGTATTTCCGTAATTCGACTCATCCAATTTAAGTAACCAGTTGTTATCTTTTAAAGCCTAATACCAAAAAAAACCCCAAGAGTGTTGGTTAATTAAACTTAAGTCTGAGAGATGGACCTCTGCTGTTCGAAATACTTTCATCAGGAGTTCGAAATACTTTCATCAGGAGTTCGAAATACTTTCATCAGGAGTTCATAATAACGGGGAAGTACGAAACTGATTAAAAAGCCCGTAACAACAAAGTTACGCCGTAAAGCTCAGCGGATTTATACACCGTTTAACTCCCAAAGAAATAGTTATCCCAATTTTTAGCGCCCACGCGCATTAACTTCCACACTTTCGCTTTAGCACTATTTTTATCTCTTGATTTTGGGAGCGAAAATAGCTCGCGTCTGCGTCTGTCAGCGCGGTGGAAATTAAGCCTTGGCTAAGAAGTTCATCGATGGTTTCTAGTTTTCTACAAAACATTTCAACGATCGTCATTAATGTTTTGTTGTGATATGTGTGACTGAGAATTCCGTGGTTAAATTAAAACGGTATGGACATTTATTCCCAGTATCTTTAACATAAGAATTCCATCGTGTTTCTACGTCCACCATAGTCGCCATTTTTCTTAACGACGGAGATCCCAGCCAACGGAAGTTTTGGAACGAAAACTAAGGAGCATAGATATGACAACAATTACTGTAAAGTTGTATGTCCATCAACGGCTAGTCCTTTCTATACGCAACGACAAAATCTTGTTGTTCGCGATTTTTACCATTAGCTCTATGGCCAGTTTCGTTAGGGGGGGGGTTATTATGAACTCCTGCTTTCATCGATATCGTGTGCCCTCTTTGATCATGAAATTATTTGAACTGGACGCCTAGGTCTTTGGTGCAATGTAGAGTTTCTTTAAAAGACTGAGTATATTAATTTCACCTTCCCCTTCAAGTAATTGTGAGAAAAACCTCCAAGCAAAAGCTGTGGTTGAATCGATTTCTCATCAATTAAATCGTATACCGAATCTACATAAGAATAACTCTCTGCCATTAAGTCTGATTGCATGTACGATGTCATGAAGATGACAATAATGACAGAACCCAAGAGCCAAAATAAACAAATAACTCGATCCGGAACTGTATTGCTGATTCGAGGATACGCTGCAATGGAGAATTAAATAACAATGCTGACTTTTGCCTCTTTTTTTCACCAGGACTGACTCACGTTCAGCGAAGAATACAGAAACAGTGTTCCACAGATGAGTGACGAAACGGTTAGTCAGTGCTATTAGACATTGTCGGTTAGCGGTCAATCGGTGGTTCCCGTGAATAAAGCAACTCGCCGTCAAAATGAAAGCCACTGTCGACAGAGTTGCCAATATGAAGTGTTTCACCTAATTATTAATTTCGTTATTATGTTGGAATTTCTTTAGAGGATGAAGTTTAAACTTGCCGTCGAATCCATTTGCAGAATATTAAGATTGGTCGTAACGTATTTGCGAGGTGCACGTGACATGATGACTGTCTCTGTCACTCCGGTTATACCAGTCGCTTTCCAAAATGCTTTTTTCTCGAATAGGCTTAGTTCCCATGGCATGGGCACGAGATGAATATGCTGAAGCAAAGGGAATATATAGCGGCTCTTATTTTGCCCCAGTCTAAACTGTGATTTTCATTCGTTGGAAACTTACGTTATACTCTTCGGGTTTTTCATATATTTCAGGAAGGGTTTCCATTTCAACTAATTGCCTTTGAAACCTTCGAGAAGTCAAAAATTATTTATTTTACGTTGTCCTAGCAAGGTTTCTTTCTTAAGGAATGAATATATTTTTAATACGTTAACTTACTTGATATTGTGAATTCTCTCTAAGAAGGAAATTTTTCCTTCAACTTCCGCATTAATAACTTCTATGAAAGTGGCTTCCTGCAGTGAAATTAAATATTTCTGATAAAACTGCTATAAATTTAACGTGTTTTTTGGATCAAACTGCTTGGCATGTGTCAAAGAACATTCGGTTTAAAACATTTTTTACGAACACAACATTGGGCCTTAAAACAAGGAAATAGTCATACATGTGAATTAGACATATATGCTTCAAGCTAAGAAATGTACTACTCAATGTTAATAAGTAATAGTAGTAAATGTTAATAAGTAATAGTAGTAAATGTTAATAAGTAATAGTAGTAAAAGTTAATAAGTAATAGTAGTAAATGTTAATAAGTAAAGGTAAAATAAAGCTCATTATCCATTGTGTAACTATTTTCTTGATTTAGTTGCAATGTTTCGCAGGCCATATATCCGTATCTAAGTGTTGCAAATTCCATGTTAGTTTTCTCATATTTACGAAAAAAACTCACCCTAAGGGTAATTATAGCTAAGTTCGTCACGTTCGAAAACCTTTCGTTGAAATGAAAACGGTTTCGTAATATTAGAACAAAACAAGTTGGGCAAACCAAAATTTTACCTCTCCGAGTCAAACGGATTATTATCTTACTATTTATTTCCCATGAATATGCTTATTTTATTTAAATTTAATTAAAAACTACTGCCGATATAAAAATTACTAATCACAGCATCACAGCTAGGTTTGAATTTACACAACGTTATCAATAATTGTGCCGTGCATTTCATTTTTTGGTTCAAACTAGTGCTGAATGATCTTTTGCGCGTAGGAATGTGAACTTATAGTCCGTCATGACTTAAAACTATTTTTATAGCTATTTTGTTTACATTCCTGAGTTTTAGTAATGAAATGAAAGTAATCATTACATTGTTAAATTTACTTTGGCCTTGACCGAACCCTTGAACCGATTTTTAGAGGACACACAAAAATGCCTATTATTTTATGTTATATCTTTGTAACTTCTAACTTCAATGCTGAAACAGAATTAGTCCAGATCCAATAAATCACAGGTCGATCCGTGGGGTCCGACATTTTAGCGGAATCGCGAAATCTTTGAAGAAGTCATGAAATTACGAAATCAAAGAGTAAATTCCGAAATATTTGGCAAAATCGTGAATTCAAGAAGGTATTTCTATGGCGAAATAAATGAAGAAATCCCGAAATTTTTTGCGAAATCAAAATAGAAATCCATAAATCTTTTGCAAAATCGCGAAATCACTAAATATTTCTCTAAATCACGAAATCTTTGGTGAAATCGTGAAATCATGAAATCCCGTACGCTTTTTTGAGTAATGTTGGACCCATCAGGTCGATCGGTTTGCGTAAGAGAGCTGTGCTTTGAAACGGGTAAATTCTACTATTTATAGAAAATTTAAACAACTAGGCCTAGGTAATATAATAATATTATAAGAGTTAGTTATGATATTTTGTTGAGGCACGACACTTTGCTTACAAGCAGAAGTTAAAAAAATCAGGGGAGCAAATGCTGTCCCCTGGTTTTGTAACAACAGACAGACACGACTTTAACAGAACCTCTCTTACATACGTCACTCGGAGAGGTAAAAAGAATGCACTTCTAGTAAGAATAAAAACATAACATTTACTTGTATTTAATAAATTGAGTGTCAGATGTTTTAACGTATGGAAAAATGTCCACAACCATGGTACCTATGGGTTAAATCAAGTAAATATACATCAACTGGGAACGTAACCGGAAATGCAGACGTATTCTATTTGTGAACGTTGTCTGATCGT
Organism: Phalangium opilio; assembly: GCF_054372755.1. Classification (NCBI taxonomy): domain Eukaryota; kingdom Metazoa; phylum Arthropoda; class Arachnida; order Opiliones; family Phalangiidae; genus Phalangium; species Phalangium opilio. Next base: position 12,851,076 of record NW_028324148.1, read on the forward strand.
ACCTTTACCCATGGTAAATTGTCTCCCCGTATTCTTACCTTTAATTAGTGTTGTTACCATAAAAAAAATTATAGTTCGACTTGAAAAGCCGTTCATCGTGGAGTTCGGTACTTTTTTATATTTTAATTCTGAAAATAGACGACGTAAATTATAAAAATTTATTTAAAGCGGACAAAGTGAGATATTGAAAGGAGTTCGTGTAAACGCGCTGAAAAGTAATAATCTACGGAACACCCAAAATATTGATTTGGTTTAAAGGCCGACTTCCATCGAAAAGACTTCTAGCGAACTGAAAACCGAGCATCGAGACTAACAATGGAGCGACCGTGCCAATTTTCTAATCCCCGCTGGGGTAAAAGATGGAAGGGTTCTAGCTAACAGAAAGCCGTGCAATGTGGTTCTAGCGAACTTAAAATACGCCATGGAGAATTTCCTTCAGGGGAAAGCAAAAATTCGAAAGGAAATAAATTTAAAAGGATTTCTATTGTTCATCTTAAGAGCGACTAATAAAATTTTTGCCCAAAGAGCACAATTTTTCGCGTCCTTAACGCTGGTGTTTCTGTTAGAAAAACTGCTTTGTGAGAATTTTCTACTAAAGTTTCTTTTTGTTAATTTTTTTTCATTTACCAAAACACGCTTTTCTTATTCGTAATTATTCATTATTTCTTCGTACTTACAGGCTTTTTTGATGGAAATAAAACTCATTTTATCATGAAAGGTCTCTATAAATAAATGTCTCCGTTCAAATTGCCAAGTATCTATCCCAGTAATATCGATATGGGCATTGCGTTTTTTTGGTCAACCTCGAAAATATAGCGTGTTTGGAAATGAGTGGCGAAATACGAGAAAAGGCTTTTTTCATAATTAAACGCTAACGTTAAAATAATACAGTGATCTGGTTAAGGCATAACGCCGAGTTTTTTATTGTTTTCTTTTAATGTTAGACCCGCACGAAGCCTAGCGGAGGTAGTGCACCTAAAGCAAAGACAAGGGTTAATTTATGGAATTGTATAGGTTTTAAAGCAAATATCGGCTCCTGTGGCACCACTAACACGCTTGCTAACCATTTACACACCAATTTCACCGTTGCCAAAGGTAGGAACCATTCAAAACTCGTAAACTAGGGCGGAGCTAAAATTAGCCTCCACTAGTTAACTCCACCCCTCGGCTATGGGAGCATCCAGTGGGTTTTGTCTAAACTAGGCCCCAGCCGAGACTTGCTTTAAATGTCCTAACCGACAATTATGAAAAGTTGTACGGATATAATTTATACAGTAAACAAATCCATACTTTCTTGCCATGTAAAGGAAAAAACCAGAAACATCTGTCTGGTCCCCTAACTATCGATTTTCATACACTAACATACTAGAGGCAAAATTCATGGAAAAATTAGTATTTACTTAAAAGTATGAAAGAATTGATTACATTATTAGTAATATTAAGTTTGTAAAAGATAGTTAAATTTATGAGCACCCGAACATTTTCTTTAATTCAAATAAGCTTGTAAGATGTTTACAATTTAGTCAAGTTACAACATTAAAGGGTATGCGAATTTACAATTTTATATCATATTTTACCACGAAAGTGGTATTATGTTACACTTTCAAGTCTCTACTTTCAAAATATCAAGTTTTTAATAAAATTGAACCAAAGTTTCTATTTTTAAAATGCATTGAAAAATCACGAAAACTCAGTTTCGATATATCAATGATTTTGTCTTGTCGAGCTTGTTTGCCAGTTTTGTGACATCACTATGACGTTGAGGAAAAAAAGCGCGGGAATCCTATACGCATCTCGAGCTACTCGCCAGTGCAAACTCTGGGTCTGATAGCAGAGAGTGGCACCATCTCACGTCGAAAAAATATATCTGTGACGTCAAACTACTGGGAACGTTTTAGCCTTTCATAAAAAGTGCATTTGAAATAATTTCAAATGAAGTATTTTCAAATGCATATTGCCAAATAACCAGAAATCGGAGAATTAAAAGCTTCATATTTTTGAATTCACAGAAATTAATTCTATCTTTTATTATATAAATCAGAGGTTTTTCAAACGACGCTTCTCATACCCTTTAAAGAATATACGAAAAGTTCAGTTGTTTAAAAGAGCCATTGTGCGTTAGGCTTCTGTGTGAAGGAGTATATGGCGTTATGTTTTTTGACGAATGTAATTGGCCATCCTAGACTCAAACCTGAGAGAGCAAATGAGATAAAGTGTGATGAAACGTTTTCTTCAGTGAGAAATTACGGCTTGAGACCTATTCCGTATGAAAATAGTTTCAGAAAAATTCGGGTTCAGGGTTCTCAAGCAACAGTAATAAATCACTAACAATGATAATATTTTACAAATATGTACTAGGAGCATAGAGATCCGGTATTTTTCAATTTTCTTTTATCCCCTTTAAAGTTAATTAAAACTGGACGTAATATATCTGGTTCATTTTATCTCTCCGAGGGACGTATGCGCACAAAATCATAATGGAGCTGCAGGGTTCTCTCGTTAGACTTATGGTGACCTTTTATGACGATTCTGAACCGTCACCGTATTTTTTGACTTAATAAAATCACCACGTGAAGATTCTTGGGCGAGGTCGATGTACTTTCTTGCCTCCTTTTAAGTTGCCAATGATGTACGCCACGAGAATTTCCGATAAGAGAACAGCAATGCAAAGCAGATATCCAATAAATAGAGTGTTGAAAAAGATTGTCAACGAAGTCAAATTTAGTGAGAAATCTTCCTTTTGAGGTTTTTGCCAAGTAACGAAATCCGTAGAGGCGTGAATGAAATTGTACAAGTACTTGAAAGGCTGGGATTCGAGGAATACCAGCAATCTGCAAATATTTCAATTGATTTATGTTAAGGTTGTTTTGGAAAGACGTGTGTATGGAGCGGTGTTTCTTTCGATTCCTGACAATAGGTGATATCTTTGAACCGATACCATTGTTTCTGGTAACTTACGATAAACCGAAGCTTTCCTGTAACTCAGGGTAGTTATCGTGAAAAGATTTGTTGACAAGGAAAGCGGTGAATTCCTGACCACTGGGTTTCGAAAAATACACTCCTTGACAAAGTTTCTTCATTTTGTTTCGATCCTCAAGATCCTCCCACAACAATCTACCAATCGTCCACAAAAACATTTGTTTATCGAGAATGAAAGCTTTCATTCCGTTGCAAATTTCCATAAAATACTCGAAATCAATAAAGTCGACGGTATTTCCGTAATTTGACTCATCCAATTTAGGTAACCAGTTTCTAATTTTGTCATCTTTTAAAGCCTAATATAAAAAAAAAACCAAGAGTGTCAGTAAATTAAACTAAAGTCTGAGAGATTTACCTAATCTGTTCGAAATATTTTCATCGCTATCGTATGCTCTCTTTGATCTTGAAAATATTCGAACGTTGACCCCCTTGGTTCGTGGTGCAATGTAGTGTTACTTCAAAAGACTGATTCTATCAATTTCACCTTTCTCTTCAAGTAATTGTGAGAAAAACCTCCAAGCAAAAGCTGTGGTTGAATCGATTTCTCATCAATTAAATCGTATACCGAATCAACATAAGAATAACTCTCTGCCATTAAATCTGATTTCATGTACGATGTCATGAAGATGACAATAATAACAGAACCCAAGAGCCAAAATAAGCAAATAATCCGATCCGGAACTCGATTCCTGATGCGAGGATACGCTGCAATCGAGAATTAAATCACAATGCTGACATTTGCCTCTTTTTTTTTCACCAGAGACTCACGTTCAGCGAAGAATACAGAAACAGTGTTCCACAGATGAGTGACGAAACGGTTAGTCAGTGCTAGTAGACATTGTCGGTTAGCGGTCAATCGGAGGTTCCCGTGAATAAAGCAACTCGCCGTCAAAATGAAAGCCACTGTCAGCAGAATTGTCAATATTAAGTGTTTCACCTAATTATTAATTTCGTTATTATGTTGGAGTTTCTTTAGAGGATGAAGTTTAGACTTGCCGTCGAATCCATTTGCAGAATATTAAGATTGGTCGTAACGTATTTGCGAGGTGCGCTTGACATGATGACTGTTTCTGTCACTCCGGTTATACCAGTCGCTCCCCAAAATGCGTCTTTCTCGAATAGGCTTAGTTCCCATGGCACCGCCACGAAATGAATATGCTGAACCAAAAAAAAATATATAGCTCTTTTTAGCCACATCGTAGTATACGATGAGGCTCTTAATTTGACCCGAGCCGTAATAGTAGTAGTAGTAGCAGTTGTGGCCGCAGTTTTCGCTTTCGTTATCGTTATAGTTATATTTTAGCTTAAAAGGAACTCTTTTACCACAACCCACCCATAGAGGTAACTGGGCTCGGTTAGAGATTTAAAATTTTTTCATATCGCAGCCGGGAATCGAACCCGGGTCGCTCACGCATTAGAAAGACATTCTACCACTGAGCCATAGAGACTTGATAAAAACTCCGAGTTTATGTCGTTAAGTTTTATCTCTCAAATGTTGGGGTGATGTGGGTTGGGGTACCTCTTAATCTGTGGGGTCGGATACTTTTGAAATTTTATCTGTGGGGTCGGATACTTCTGAATTTGTATTTTTTTTGCACCGTAAATCATTTCAGCATTGTACTCATTAGGGTAAGGTATAGAGGAGTTATCCACTCGTACGATGTGGCTACTATTACGAGCCCTTGGGTCGTCTTGTTTCCCCTGTCTGTGATTGTCATTCGTTGGAAACTTACGTTATACTCTTCGGGTTTTTCATATATTTCTGGAATGGTTTCCATATAAACTATTTGCCTTTGAAACCTTCGAGAAATGAAAAATTATTATTTTTTCGTTGTCCTAAGGAATGAATTTATTTTAAATACGTTAACTTACTTGATATTGTGTATTCTTTCTAAGAAGTTAATTTTTCCTTCAACTTCCGCATTAACAACTTCTATTAAAGTGGCTTCCTGCAGTGAAATTAAATGTTTCTGATAAAACAGCTATAAATTTAACAACGTGTTCCTTGGATCAAACTTCTTGGTATGTGTCAAAGAACATTCGGTTTAGAACATTTTTTTACGAACAAAACCTTGGCCCTTGAAACAAGGAAATAGTCACACGTGTGAATGAGACATATCTGTTTCGAGCTAGCAACTTTATTGAAGCGGAAATGTACTACTCAATGTTAATAAGTGTGTATGCAGGTAAAATAAAACTAATTAATCATTTTGTGACTATTTCCTTAATTTAGTTTCAATGTTTCGCAGGCCATATCTCCGTATCTAAGTTTTATAACCCTTTCTCGTATTTACGAAAAAAACTCACCCTAAGAGTAACTAGAGCTAAGTTCGTCACGTTCGAAAACCTTTCGTTGAAATGAATACAGTTTCGTTATATTAGAACAGAACAAGTTGGGTAAACCAAAATATTACCTCTCCGAGTCAAACGGATTATTATCGTACTATCAGGAGCAGATGACAAAGGAGTCTCGGACGCTAGCTTCCACAATATAGAGGGCAATGGCACCCGCGTACGTCACAGCTGTAGCGGTATCGTTTGCCATAGACGCGCTATCAGACATTATAGCAGACGATGCTTTTGGTGGATTATATCTGGCACCAAAGTCTGCTGGGAATTTGTTTTGTAATAACGGACTAACGGTGGCTACTGAGGTTCGTCTTATCCGATCGCGACATAAATATACACAATATAATTATACTTTATTCAAACAGCTGTAACCGTTGGTATTAAGATAAGACTAGGCCTACATTTTGTGACTTTAAACCTACTAAAATTAAGTCCAAACTAGCAGAGAAACCCAGGTAAGCCAAGGCTTAATTAACAATTTGTGCCCACTGGAATGATTGGGGCATGGGCTCGGGTTTTCAAATTATAAAGCAAGGTTTTAAAAGATGCCGAAACACAATGTTATAAATGTGTTTTAGGGCCAAAATATTCCGTATGTTTTTGAATTAATTGACTGCTACAAGAGGTTGGAAACGAAATCACTGTCTCTTACTTTTTGGGTTTTAAAAGATCGTGAGTAATTTCTTTTCCCAACCTCTTGTAGCTATCATTTAATTCAAAACGAAATTAAGAAAAAATTGGCACTGAAACACATTTTAGTTTTTTAATAGTGTACATACGTTACTCGCTGGGCTTTTCATTATCAATTTTAGTCTAAAAAAGATTAAAAAGCCGTTGAAATCCATTTTTAACTCTAATACTCGTTAAGCCTAGGCTAATTATAAGCAGACGATACGTATTTTTAAAGAGAGGCTCCAGACGCGATTTCCCAGATCTCCTTTCGAGACTTTGCAGCCACGCTATTGGTTGGAAAATAAAGCTCAAATTTCCTACGAGAGGTGGCACTGGCGTAATGATTTTGGTTAATAACCGTGACGTTCGCGGATCCCATTGCCCTCTACATTATGGAAGCTAGCGTCCGAGACTCCTTTGTCATCTGCTCCTGGTACTATTTATTTCCCATGAATATGCATATTTTATTTCTATTTAATTAAAAACTACGGCCGTTAACGTTATAATCATGCATTATTCTTTAGCGCATAGGAATGGAACTTATAGTCCGACATGACTTAAATCTATTTTTATAACTAGTTTTATTTACATTCTTGAATTTAAGCAGAAGTTAATGACTTCTTATCCTGGGAAGTATTGGACACTAAGAGTTTATACAGGGTGTTTTTGAAAAGTCCATCAATAATGAAAGAGCGTATTTATTGGGCCATTTTGAGTCGAAAATGTTCTATGACATTTTGCCGTCCGAGCCACGGTTTTCGAGTTATGATTTGAATATTTTAGGGATGACCCCTTCATTAAATTAGCGCTGTCTTTCAATTTCTTAATTAAATTTAAGGGGTCATCCGTAAATTACTCCAATCATAACTTGTAAACAGTGGCTCGGACGGCAAAATGTCATAGAACATTTTCGACTCAAAATGGCCCAATAAATACGCCCTTTCATTATTGATAGACCTTTCACAAACACCCTGTATAGTATCCATCCCTGCTAGTCAAAATTGCCTATGGCAATCGTAAAAGAGGGTCGAAAGTTTCCTCCCCACTAGGAAAACTATTTAATCTACTGAAAAAATCCCACGCGGAGAGGATGTGGCACTCAAACTGTGGGACGTGTTCAAAAGTTCTTCAGCGCCAATCGTTGAAAAGCCGTCTATGAAAATCCATTTCAATCCATGGGCCTAGGACCCCACACTAGTTTGACCGGAATTTCTAGCAAACTCTATTAACAGCTGTTCTTGTCACCGTTTCTGATTCGTTACCTCAAACCACAGGACACGCCTTAAAGTTTCGTTACTTGCTCGCTGCTGGCGCGCAAATCAGTCTGCCAGCTCAAAATGAGGGAAACGCCGTAGGTGGCGCGGTGATCGGACCTAACAAGAAGTTGGCTAACAGAGATGTTCCAGATATGGTAAGAGTCCAATACTTCCCAGGATAAGAAGTCATAAACTTCTGATTTGAGTGATAAAATGAAAAGAATCATTTCATTGTTAAATTTACTTTGGCCTTGACCGAACCCTTGAACCCATTTTTAGAGGACACGCACAAAAATGCTTATTATTTTATGTTATGTCTTTGAAATTTCTAACTTCGTTGCTGAAACAGAATTAGTCCAGATCCAATTAATCACAGGTCGATCCGAGGGGTCCGACATTTTAGCGGAATCGCGAAATCTTTGTAGAAGTCGTGAAATTACGAAATCAAAGAGGAAATTCCGAAATCTTTGACAAAATCGTGAATTCAAGAAGGTGTCACGAAATCTATTGCGAAATATCGAAACAAATGGAGAAATCCCGAAATCTTTTGCGAAATCGCGAAATCAAAGAAGCACGAAATATTCGCGAAATCACTAAATCTTTCTCAAAATCACCAAATCTTTCTGAAAATCGTGAAATCTTTGGTTAAAAAAATCAGGGGAGCGAATGCTGTCCCCTGGTTTTGTAACAACAGGCACACACAGACAGACACGACTTTAACAGAACCTCACTGTGACATACGTCACTCGGAGAGGTAAAAGGACTGCACTTCTAGCAAGAATAAAGAACATGACATTTACTTGTATTTAATAAATTGAGTGTCAGATGTTTTAACGTATGGAAAAATGTCCTCAACCATGGCACCTATGGGTTAAATCAAGAAAATATACATCAACTGGGAAAATAACGGAAAATGCAGACGTATTTTATTTGTGAACTTTGTCTAATTGTACCTTTACCCATGGTAAATTGTCTCCTCGTATTCTTACCTTTCATTAGTATTGTTATTATGAAAAAAAATATAGTTCGTCTTGAAACGCCGTTCATCGTGGAGTTCGGTACTTTTTTATATTTTAATTCTGAAAAATAGAAGACGTAAATTAAAAAAATTTATTTAAAGCGGAAAAAGTGAGATTTTGAATGGATTTCGTGTAAACGTGCTGAAAAGTAACAATCTACCGATCGTCTCTGCCTGAAAGCAACACCGAAAATATTTTTATGGTTTAAGAATGTTTTCGGCATTGGTCGATTGATTATGAGGCCAGGTACTAGACACGGAAAAACGTTTGAGGAGCATGCAGTTTTGCAGATTTGGGATTCACGATCATAGCCAAATTTCGACCCACTAGGCCTACCTCACCCACAAGTAGGATTTAAACCCTCTTAAGAAAAATCAGGTTAATATCCGCCTCTGGGATTTTATATATTACCCAGTCAATCTGCATATTTTTTTCCCGTTTTCAAAGTACCTACTTTCAGTTAACGAAACTAACTTTTAAGGATAAATTTCCTCGTATTTAAAGCTACCCAAGCTTTTTATAATGGTAGCCAAAATGAAACGCTATTATCCCTTAAATACATTGAAATTAAATTGAAATACCAACCTTTGATAAAGACTAGTTTAACATTGCAAATTATTCTTCTGGATTTTTGTGTGAGAAACTTTAGAGCGACTTATCAAATTTTTGCTCAAAGAGCACAATTTTTCGCGACCCTAACGCTGGCGTTTCGGTTAGAAATTTGCTTTGTGAGAATATTTTACTTAAGTTTCTTTTTGATAAGTTTTACTTATTTCTAATTATTCATTATTTATTCGTACTTACAGACTTTTTTGATGGAAATAAAACTCATTTTTTCGTGAAGGATCTCTATAAATTCAAATTGCCAAGTATCTATCACAATAATTTCGAAATGACCATTGTGTGTTTTGGTCAACCGCGAGAATATTGGGAGCTTGGAAACGAATTTCGTCATACTTGAAAACGCTATTTGCAATTCAAACACTAACGTTAAAATAATACAGAGAGTAAATATCTAGAGCGGAACTATCCAAATAAAAGCTGCGTGTTTTCCTAAATGAGAAAGTATTGAAGTTCTGGACATAACCTACAGTAGAAAATATCTTCAAAATCAATATCATAATAATTATTATTAAAAACTATGTGGAAAAAGTAAATAAGTGAACAAAAACGAATGACTAAAATACCATACTTTGAAAATTTTCAGTTTAGAGACATAATTATAGAACATCAATTATTTGATAAAATATCTTGCGTACGCTTTTTTAAGCTTTTTGCCCATAGCAAAAGCTTTATACGCAGACCCCTGGAAGCAGGCTGGCTGGCAAGGACGGCTGGCTGTTTCGCGTTCGCGTACATTTTCGTGAATTTAAATTACGCGGCAGAGCTCGGGGGAATTTGATTCTCCACCGCACTAGCGACATCTATACTAAATTCGATCATATTTTCGACGAGAAAATGCGGACTCTCGGAGGTAGCGGGAATCGAACTGACGTTGCCGGTGTGGGATACGGATACTTTACGTCTGCGCCACTACGGATTGTTGTTAAGCTATCGATATTTTTCCTATATTTTTCCACGCCTTTGGTTATTGGTAGCGGGATTTGAACTGACGTTGCCGGTGTGAATATCCCTAATTTCGGGTTTTGTTAAAGACAATATCACGCTGCAAAAAGCGTTAATATGGTTTGGGGCATATCTTGTTTTCAACAAAGTTTAGTGCTGTGCGTGTATTCGATAAGAGTCGAGTACGTACAGAGTACTCGACTTGATACTCGACAACAGATTTTCTGAGGCTCCAAAAAGTTTCGAGTATCAAACCAAGGCTCGATAAATACTCGAACCTGCTTTTGGAAGGCCTTTAAATATGTAAATGGGAAATAATAGTTATAAAAAATAAAACTACTAGAAAATCACTCTTAGTAGTTAACGGACGCAAGTTAGTGCTGATTGGGTAGTTTATATCATAATGCCAGTGTAATGTAGAAGGGTAGTAGCAAAGCATTGAGTTCGGGTAGTAGCACCAGGCTGGTTCAATTGTGGAAATAAAACAAATGAAATGAACGTTGACGGTTAGTAGAATTTTTTTTTTTTGGGACTTGGCGCGAATTATAACTTTGGCTAGTGCAGTGACTCTGCTGAAGAATGAGGTTCTGAAGAAGATATTTATGAGGAATTAGTTTCTTAAATTGAAAGGAAACAAGACTAATACCGTCTGGGAATTGTTTGAAGTAGTTGTCGATGATCAAAATTACTCCAAGTGTCTATTATGAGAGCGATAAATTAACAGAAAGTGTGGAAATATTAGAAAACCAATTCCCAATTACTCGATAAATGTTCGAAACAAATTTTTATATCAGCTGCTGACGTCAATGATTGGGGGTGGGACGTAGTATTTTTTTAATTTAACGATCCGTCGACTTCTTTACAATTTCTTTTACAATAAAGATTTTTTGAGCGTCGGCTGTCCAAATTTTGTAAAATTTCATACAACTACTAGAAAAACTAATCCACTTTTTTTATGTATTTCTTAAAGTTGATTTGTATGATAAAAATCATTAAATAGGCATTATGAAGTTTTAAAATGAAATTTTTTTATCATAAAAAATTTTATAGATAAATTTAATCATTTCAAATTGTATTCTTGAAAGTGTCGTGTCGAGCCGTTTATGCTCTTGTTAATATTAGTTGGATCAATTCTTCTACGTGAGTCTGTTTTGTTACTTTATTTTTTCTGGGTTTATGTGAAATATAACAAATTAAGTTTAATCTATCGAAGAGATTATCGATGTAAATACTAGTAATACAATTCATAGAAGGTTGTTGCGTCGCATTTAGGCCACAAATATCCGACCTCACCTTACATTGTCGCACTGGCCTTAAAGGGGCTCACCGGCGCTGTTGGGGGGAGACCGCCCTTAGTTCAGGGGGAAAACACCTAGTTCTTTGGCCATAAGGAATGGCGCTACCGTCGCGGTGGGCGGGTAAGCAATATGCTAACCAACTGTTTGACCCCCCTTCACCCCAACAGCTCCGGCCAGCCCCTTTAAATTATCCATTTCTCGAAGCAACTCTGGGCACCTTTAAGCCCCCTGTATCTCTGTGGTGGACCGTGGGTTTGAAATATCGCGTAAAAAGAGTATTTACCAAGCTTACATTCATCCCAAAAAATTAAAGTTTTTTTCCTAATATAGTTTTCGAAATATATATTGTCAAATATCTCTTATTTTGTCACTCACTCATTGATCAGCAAATTTTGAAGGTACTACTATGAGAGATAGATACTTAAAATTTGGAATCTAGTTAGTATTAGTTTCCACAGAACGGAAAAATTATAAATCCTGAAATTTCAATAAGACTGTTTTTTGGTACTGTTTTTTGTCATTGTCGTCTCATTGAATCGCCAACTGAAAAATTTTGTTAAAAATTAAATGGATTTCATAATTAATAACCAATATTGTGTAACTCTTAATTATAATACATTGTGTCCATATAAAAAATATCATGGGTTGGTAACCTCAGACCAAAAACATATCTCCTATGGACGTAGCTACGATTGTGAAGTTAACAAAATTTTTATATAAACAAAATGTGTAATAATAATAAAGCCATAAAATATTGGTTGTTAATTTGGAAATGTACTTAATTTATTTCAAAATTGTTCACTTGGCGATTGAATGAGAAGTAATGATAGACTAGGCTCTACGTGGGATCTCAGAACTCTTCAAGCTGGTGAGGTCACGATGTAAGACTTGGCCTATTTATGTAAATTTTTAAATTTAATAATGGTATACTTACTATTACCGTTAGACTCAGCAAGTTTTTAATGAATAAAAGAAATAGGGTAATACCTCGGGGGAAAACTTTTAACTAATGGGGAGAGAACTTTCTGACTACGCAAATACTGAAGTTTCAAATTTAAGGGAAACATTTATGCAAAATACGTCACTATGGCTTGAATAAACCTGGATTTCAAATGTTCCGGTTCTTTGTAGTCTGACGATACATGAATATACTTGACCACGGTCTTCGCCTTTTCTTGCCTCGTTTTAACTGGCCAGTGATGTATGCCAACATAATTTCGAATACGGCAATAGCAATGCAAAAGAGATATCCAATGAATAAAGTGTAGAAATAGAAAGCCAACGAAGTCAGATTTAGTGTGAAATCTTCCTTTTGAGGTTTTCGCCAAGTCATAAAATCCACAGATGCGTGAATGTGGTTGTACAAGTACTCGAAAGGCTGTGATTCGAAGAAAACCAACAATCTGCAAATAACGTGCGTTTTAATATTGGGAAGAGATTTTACTTTCGAAATGATTGGTGCTCTAAAAAAATTCATCCTTCAAAGTTGTAGACCTTTGGTTGTGAAAACTTATTATTGATTCCCATACGTGCAAATACGTGGATTGGAATTAGAAATAACCCGCTTCTCTGGTTTGATTAATATGAAATTTTACAAACAAGAGCAACGTTTCTATTGGCTTACGTCAAACCGTAGCTTTCCAAGAACTCGGGGTAGTTATTATGAAAAGATTTGTTGACGAGAAAAGCGGTGTATTCCTGACCACTAGGTTTCGAAAAATACACTCCTTGGCAGAGTTCCTTCATATTGTACCGATCTTGAACACTCTCCGACAACAATCTACCGATGGTCCACAAGAAGGCTTGTTTATTGAGAATGATAGCTTTCGTTCCGTCACAAATTTCCATAATATAATCGAGGTCGCTAAAGTCTATGACATTTCCGAAATTCGATTCATGCAATTTATTAAACCAGTTTTTAATTTTACGATCTTCTAAAGCCTAATACCGAGAAACAAAGGTTGAGTTAATTAGACGTAAGATTGATTCGCGAAATATATCCTTCGATGTCTAGTTTGTCAACACGAATCAAGACATTATTCGAACATGGACCGCTTGAAGGGAATGCGAATTTACAATTTCATATCATATTTTACCATGAAAGTGGTATTATGTTACAGTTTCAAGTCTCTACTTTCAAAATATCAAGTTTTTAATATAATTGAACCAAAGTTTCTATTTTTAAAATCCATTGAAAAATCACGAAAACTCAGTTTCGATATATCAATAATTTTGTCTTGTCGAGCTTGTTCGCCCGTTTGATGACATCACTATTACGTGAGGAAAAGAAGCGCGGGAATCCTATACGCGTCTCGACTTTCTCGCCAGTCTAAACTCTGGGTCTGATAGCGGAGAGAGTGGCAACATCTCACTTGAAAAATATATCTGTGACGTCAGCCTACGGGAAACGTTTTAGCCTTTCATAAAAAGTGGACTTCAAATAATTTCAAATGAAGCATATTCAAATGCATATTGCCAAATAAGCAGAAATCAGAGAATTAAAAGCTTGATATTTTTGAATTCACAGAAATTAATTCTATCTTTTGTTACATAAATCAGACGTTTTTCAAACGAAGCTTCTCATTCCCTTTAAGGTCTTTCACCCAATTCTTTTAAAAGAATCTGTTATTTTCACCTTTCTCTTCAAGTAATTGGTTGAAAGAGAACCTTGCAGAAATCGTGGTTGAATCGATTCGTCATCGATTAAGTCATAGACGGAATCGATATAGTAATAACTTTCTGTTATCAACTCTGATTTCATGTAGGACGTTATGAAGATGACAATAATAACAGAGCCCAATAGCCAAAATAAGCAAATAATCCGATCCGGAACTCTATTCCTGATTCGGGGATACGCTGCAATCGTGAATGAAATTATTACGCTGACTTTAGCATTCTTTTCTAACCAGCGACTCACGTTCAGCGAAAAATACAGAAATGGTGTCCCACAAATGTAGAAAGAAACTATAGGTCAGTGATAGTAGACACTGTCGGTCAAGAATTAATCGGTGTTCACCGTAAATTAGCCGACTCGCCGTCAAAATGAAAGCGACTGTCAACAGAGCCGTCAGTATCAAGTGTTCCACCTAATTTTTAATTAAATTATTATGTGGTTGTTTGGGATATAAATTAAACTTGCCGCCGAATCCATTTGCAGAATATCGAAACTTGTCGTAACGTTTTTGCTAGGCGCACGTGACATGATGACTGTTTCTGTTACTCCGACCAAACCAGTTGCAGCCCAAAATGTTTCTTTCTCGAAAAGGCTTAGCTCCCATGGTACTGCCACAAAATGAATATGCTGAAGAAAATTAAGTACATAGAAGCGTTACTCAACTCAACCCTAATGTATTATGATTGTGTTACATCGCAAACCTACGTGATATTTTTCGGAGTTTTTATACATTTCAGGAATTGTTTCCAAACTCATGAAAAACGGTTGGAAACTATAATTGGTTAAAAAGTTACAATATCCATTATTTCTTAAGATTCCCAAAAACTAGCAATTTACTACTCTAAGAGAGGTTTTATTAAGTATTAAATAGTTCCTTATTTTGTTCATAGATGGCGCACAGTGTACATAAGAAAGTTACCTATTTTGAACCGGTCTGGGAAATAGCACACTTCCTCTGGTCCCAAACCAGTTTATTATTAGCTTTGACTAGATTTCAAATTCAAGAAGTGGGGGCTACTGGTCCTCGGGTGTAGTTTATTAATCGCAAAATGCATGTTAAAACTTAGGGGTGACCACTCCGGAGTCCAGTTTATTATTTTGAACAGTAGGGGGTCACTGGTCGAAAGGACTAGCTTAAAAATATTCTTATTTCCTAGATTGTTTTTAATGTGAATTTTTTCACTGATGATAATCACAACTTTCAAAATAACGAACTAACCAAATGCATATTTTACATAACTTTAAAGAACTTAAAAACGTATGTACTCAATATTGTGCATTTTCTCCATGTAAAGTATTTTTCCATTAATCTCTAAACTCGTTACATCTAATAAAACGGTTTCCTGAAGAAATTTTGAATATAAATATATTTTCTAGAGCAATAGCTCATGTCTACGAATTTACTTACGGAAATAACACCTAGAGTTATGTTGGTTAAATTCGAAAACCTTTCAGAGAAATCAATACAGATTCGTTATTTTAGTGTCGAAAAGGACTGAAATTAGTTTAAATGCAACATATCACATACTTGTATTTAATAAATTTAGTATCTGATGTTTTAACATACAGGTGAATGTTCTCAGTCATGATACCTGTGTGTTATATCAAAAACTTATATATATATAACGCCCTAGAACGTATAAATAATCCATTATATATCAATTGGTCTTTGCTAATATACCCTTTTTTATCAAGTTCGGAATATGCATTATTCATATTGACGGGTAATCTGTCCCATGATTGTCACCATACATGCTTACCTTTCATTATTACTATTAAGGCAACTATAATTTCCATTGAAACGCTGTTCATAGTGGACTTTTACAATACCAATTTTAAATTTAATTCTGAAATTAAGCGTGGATTACAAACTTTTAACTTTAAATCCAAAAAAATGGATTATGAAAGTTTCTTAGCGAATGATTTTAAGACTGTTATTTTTATATAATGTAGCACTGCCTATAACGACAACGCAACGCTTTATCCAATTCTTTCTGGGAAACAACACCGTTAATTCCCTTTTTTATCGTTGCTATTTTCGATCTGGTTAAGGCATAACGCCGAGTTTTCCCAGAGTCAGAGCTTTAATATCTTAACATTTGAGAAGTGTAGTTCAATTTCCCACGGTATGATTATTGTGTTCTTTTAATGTTAGGTCCGCACGAAGCCTAGCGGAGGTAGTGCACCTAAAGCAAAGACAAGGGTTAATTTATAGAATTGTATAGGTTTAAAGCAAATGTCGGCTCCTGTGGCACCACTAACACGCTTGTTAACCATTTACACACCAATTTCACCGTTGCCAAAGGCAATAACCAGTTGGAACTCTTTTACTTGGGCGGAGCTAAAATTAACCTCCGCTAGTTAACTCCACCCCTCGGCTATGGGAGCATCTAGGGCTTTTGTTTAAACTAAAGCCCAGCCGAGATTTGCTTTAAATGTCCTAACCGACAGTTATGAAACGATTCACGGATAAAAATTATGCAGTAAAAATCCATACTTTCTTGCCATGTAAAGGAAAAACTGAAACATCTGTCAGCGTCCCTAACTATCGATTTTTCATACACTAACACACAAGACAGAGGCAAAATTCATGGAAAAAATAAATATTTATTTCAAAGCATTATCGACATTATCAAGTTTTTAGAAGGTTGTTAAATTTGAGCACCAGGATATTTTTTATTGAAATAAGCATAACACAATTTTACAATTGGATCTATGTGTCAATTTACATCATTAAATAAGATACAAGAAATGCAGTTGTCTAAAAGGGTACTTATGCCTTGGACTTCTGTATGAAGAAGTTAATGACGTCATGTTATTTAGGGAATTAATTGGCCATTCTAGACTTAAACCTGAGAGGGCGTATGAAAAGTGTTGATAAACATTTTCTTTAGTGAGCATTTACGGCTTGAGACCAATTCCGTTCAAAAAAGGTTTCAGAATAATTCGGGTTCTGGCTTCTTAAGAGGGGTGTTTACTTGTTATGACGATTCTGGACCGTCACCGTATTTTTGAACTAATAAAATCACCACGTGAAGATTCCATGGCGAGGTCGACGTACTTTCTTGCCTCCTTTCAAGTGGCTA
Source organism: Phalangium opilio (assembly GCF_054372755.1). Lineage (NCBI taxonomy): Eukaryota > Metazoa > Arthropoda > Arachnida > Opiliones > Phalangiidae > Phalangium > Phalangium opilio. The sequence continues at coordinate 12,867,975 of NW_028324148.1, forward strand.
ATAATGTACGACACGAATATTTCTGATATGAGGACAGCAATGCAAACCACATATCCAATAAATAAAATGCGAAACAAGAAAGCCAACGAAGTCAGATTTAGTGTGAAATTGTCCTTTAGAGGTTTTGACCAAGTTACAAAGTCCAGAGATGCGTGGATGAGAATGTACAAGTACTCGAAAGGCTGCGTTTCGAAGATTAGCATCAATCTAAAAATCATGTTAATTTTTACTAAGAAATGGTTTTAATGTAACTTGAAAGAAGTCAGGGCTGGTGGATTCAAATTATTTGAAATACGTCAAGGGAACGTGACCGAAGGGAGGCCATGATCAAAAAACTTGCGTTTCAATTGGAAAGCTATGTGTCTATTTGTACAGTAGAACTAGACACATAGCTTTCCAATTTCTACTCCTTATGGAATCTTTGGATCTTGGCGTCATGTGGTGCCTGTGACGTATTTCAAATAATGTTTCTAGAGACACTTGAATCAGTAGACTCTTTGATGTTGGCAAATAACTTACGATAAACCGTAGCTTTCCAAAAATTCAGGGTGACTGTCGTGGAAAGATTTGTTGACGAGGTAAGCGGTGTATTCTTGACCACTGGGCTTCGAAAAATACACTCCTTGGCAGAGTTCCTTCATTTTGTAGCGCTCCTCAACATTTTCCACCAACAATCTGCCGATGCTCCACAAAAAGGTTTGTTTATCGAGAATGACAGCTTTCGTTCCGTCGCAAATTTCCATGAAATAATCGATACCATTATAGTCAATGAGAGTTCCGAAACTCGACTCATCCAATTTATTAAACCAGTTTTTAATCCTACCCTTCTATAATACCCAAAATTCAAAAATTAGAGATTCAGCTTCGCAGCTACCACTAGAAGCTTGGAAGAGGGAAGTAACTGGAATGGAAATCTTGCGGTACCCAAGCTCGGGACACGGAATTGCGCAATTGGTTGAACGTCATATAGTGCTGCCACCTTTAAGAGTAATTTTGAAGTAAAAGTACTTTTATTTTTATGGCGAACGTTCAGGCTTGGAAGAGGGAAGTACTCTTTATTTATATTTTTATGATATCGGAAGTCACTTTTACCATTAATGTAACACAATTAATGTAACAGCAGTACTTCCCCATAACTAAACAGAGTAAAAATAATAAAAACAGTTGCGAATTGCGCGTTGCTAAACTTTGGAAGAGAAAAGTTAGCCTAGACCGTGCCTCCCGCCCGTCACTGAATTTATTTTTTTCGAAACTGAAAAAAGCAGACGAATTTCACAAAATAAGAATAAATTTCAACACTAGGTGCCGCTACAGACTGACGTTCAACCAAATTCGCCCCCCTCCTGTCCCGCGCCTGGGTACGTACGGCTTATGTTAGAGGTATCCTATTTTCCATTCCAGTACTTCTCTCTTCCAAGCTAGAAGTCCTTCGCCCAAAAGACTGAGTGTCACCTTTCTCATCAAGTAATTGATAGAAGGTGAACTACGCAATAATCGTGGTTGTATCGATTCATCGTCGATTAGATCGTCAACGGAATCGATATAAGAATAACTCTCTTCCATAAATTCTGATTTCATGTAAGATGTCAAAAAGATAACAATAATGGCACAACCCAAGAGCCAAAATAAACAAATGATCCGATCCGGAACTCGATTCCTGATTCGAGGATACGCTGCAATCGAGAATGAAATTATTGCTTTTGCCCCTTTTTCTGACCAGCGACTCACGTTCAGCGAAAAATACAGAAACAGTGTCCCATAAATGAATGACGAAACGATAGGTCAGTGATAGTAAACACTGGCGGTAAGCAGTTAATCGGTAGTCCCCGTAAATAACGCGACTTGCCGTCAAAATGAAAGCGACTGTCAATAGAGCAGCCAATATGAGGTGTTTCACCTAATTATTAGCCAAATTATTGCGTGTGATATTTTGGGGTAAAGTTGCAACTTGCCGTGGAATCCATTTGGAGAATATCAAGATTGGTAGTGACGTATTTGCGAGGCGCACTTGACATGACAACTGTTTCCGTCACCCCGACCAAACCAGTCGATGCCCAAAATTTTTCCTTCTCGAATAGACTTAGTTCCCATGGTAATGCCACGAAATGAACATGCTGAACAAAATGAAACTGGAATTGTCCAAGTCCATTACCTGATTTATCTTATGGGGTAAACTTACGCTGTAGGTTTCTGGGTTTTTGTACATTTCCGATATGACTTCCAAATCAGTGTAATCCAATTGGAAGCTACGGTAAGTGAAAAACTATCAATTTCCAAAATTTCTTCATATGGTTCAAACTTACTAGATATTGTGCATTCTGTTCAAGTACTGAATTATGCCTTTCACCTCCGTATCCATAACCTCTATTAAAGTGGTTTCCTGTAGCGATATTATGCATTTATAGAAATATAAAGTTAGTAAAATATTTATTTCGAAAGCCTTCGCTCAATTTGTGTGTACCCTGTCATAGCAGTTTACAGAAGAGCAGTTCGCGAAAAAGCTACCACGATTTCATAAAACAACGGCTCCTGTTTTAGAATTAGAGGTTGATGTTTTGAGAAATAGCAGTATTTTTACAATTCTTAACCCTACAGTTTACCTTACCTATTATGTACAATTAGATCATCATACGCTAACCTTACCTGACCAAATACTATTGGGATTCAAATAGCAAAACCTCTAATCTGACATAACACTATAGGGGTTTAAACAACCTAACCTAATACTATTGGGGTTGAAATAACCAAAAATACACATTCATAACCGACTACCGTTTTTCACATGCCGGTTGTACTGCTATTTTGGTAACTGCTGTAACGGTACGCCGCGTTTACGAGAACCGCCCTGGAACTGCCCATCGGGTAAATTGCGGTTTCGGGAAACTGATATTTGAAGAACCGCGATAACTAGGTTCGTTTTTATGGGGGCTTCCCGCTCATTACACTCACGGAAAGAACGCCCAGTGTTAAATTGGTTAAGTTGGAAAACCTTTGACAGAAATGAAATATTTTCATTATTGAAGAAACTCACCAAGAACAACATATCACTTACTTGTATTTAATAAATTGAGTATCGGATATTTTTACGTATGGGGAAATGTCCTCAGCCATTGTACCTGAGTGGTAAATCAAGAACGTCATGATATATTTCCATGACTTCACACTGCATCGTTATGTGCTTTTTACTGGACAATTTCAACAATTCCAGAAGAGAAACAAAAACCCAAGGGGCTGGGAGGCCTTCTTGGGTTATTTACAAAGCTCGTTCCAACAGCGCCGCTAGAGGCAGTGCGAGCGCCGACGTTGTCTCTTGGAGCGAGAGAAATAGCCTAAGAGGGCGGCCTCACGCCTGTGTGTTGGTTACTCTCCAAGTGGGATGGTTAATATGGCGACGAGCTGATATTATCACAATACAACTTTCTGCCATTTTTATTGGTCTTTGTTAATGTACCCTTTTCCCAAGAACTGTTAATTTTCTTTCATTTTGGGATATGCATTATTCGTATTGATACGTAATCTGTCCCAGTAATGTCATCATAGTGCTTACCATTCATTATTACTATAAATGAAACTATGATTTCCATTGAAATGCTTTTCATCATGGATTTTATAACACCAATTTTTTTATCTAATTCGGAAAATGTACGTGGATTACAAGTATTAACTTCAAATCAAAAATGTGGATTATAAAAGTTTCTAAGCGAATGATTTTAATACGGTTATTTAGATATAATATAACGACAACAACCCAACGCTTTATCCAATTTTTCGGGGAACAATGCCAGTAGTTCCCGATTTTATCGTTGCTATTTTCGACCTGGTTATGTCAAAGCGCTGAGTTTTTCCAAACACGGAGCTTTAATATCGTAACATTTGAGAAGTGTAGTTAAATTTCCCACGCTATATTTATTTTAATCTATTAATGTTAAGTCCGCACGGCACGAAGCATAGCGGAGGCAGAGTACCTAAAGCAATAATAAGGGTTGAAATATAATTTATACAGTATACAAATCCATTTTTTCTTGCCACGTAACTGAATAAAAAATAACCCCAAACATCAGGCTGGTGCCATTTCTATCGATTTTTCATTCAATGACATACATGAAAGAGGCCAAATTCGTGGCAAATTTAATATTTACTTCAAAGTATGAAAATATTGATTACATTTTCAACATTATTAAGAATGTGAAATATGGTTAAATTTAAGCACCAGGTTATTTTTTATATTCAAATAGGCATAAACATTATATATACAATTGGATCTATAATACTAAAGAAGATACAAGAGGTTAAGATTCTAATAGCGCCCTTATGCGTTAGGCTTTTTTGTGAAGCAGTTAATGACGTAACGTTATTTAGAGATTGTAATTGGCCATGTTAGATTTAAACCTAAGAGGGAAAATTAAGAGTGTTAAGAAATGCTTTGTTTAGTCAGCATTTACGTCTTGAGACCAATTCCGTATGAAACTAGTTTCAGAATAATTTGGGTTCTGGCTTCTCAAGAAAACACTAATAAATAACTAACAGCATAAGCATATCATACCACTCGGGTGGTAATATATGCTTATGCTAACAGTGGTGATATTTTACAAATACTAGAAACAAAGAGATCCGGTGTTTTCCGTCAGGGCATTGCTGTTACTTTTTGGTCCGCCATTTTTATATATCAGGGCACATTCAACGGGCAAAGCCTTTAATATATAATTTTTTCGTTTTCATTTTTTCAATTTTCTTTAATCCCATTAAAGTTAATTTATAACAACTGGACTTATATCTGGTTCATTTTATCTCTCCGAGTGACGTATGTGCGCAAAATCATAAAAGGCCGGCGGGGTCTCTCGTTAGACTAATGATGACCTGTTATGACGATTCTGAACCGTCACCGTATTTTCTTGTCCTAATAAAATCACTACGTGAAGATTCTGGACCGAGGTCGACGTACTTTCTTGCCTCCTTTCAAGTGGCCAATGATGTATACCACGAATATTTCTGATATGAGGACAGCAATGCAAACCAGATATCCAATAAATAACATGTAAAAGAAGAAAGCCAGCGAAGTCAGATTTAGTGTGAAATCGTCCTTTAGAGGCTTTGCCCAAGTTACAAAGTCCAGAGATGCGTGGATGAGATTGTACAAGTACTCGAAAGGCTGTGTTTCGAAGATTACCAGCAATCTAATAATCATGTTAATTTTTACTAAGCAATGGTTTTAAATTAGCTCGAAAGAAGTCAAGAGCGGTTGGGTTCAAATTATTTGAAATACGTCATAGGAACGTGGACGATTAGTGGCCTGGATTAAAGAAACATTGTCCGTTTTATATCCAAAGCTACGGGTCCAGTTCCACACCTTATGGAATATTTGCATCTTGGCGTCACGTTGTGCTTTCAAATAATTTTTGGAGACCCTTTAATCAATAGACTCTTTGGTGTTGGCAAGGTGGAGCAATCTTACTATTGACTTACGATAAACCGTAGCTTTCCAAGAATTCAGGGTGACTGTCGTGGAAAGATTTGTTGACGAGATAAGCGGTGTATTCCTGACCACGGGGCTTAGAAAAATACACTCCTTGGCAGAGTTCCTTCATTTTGTATCGCTCTTCAACATTTTCCACCAACAATCTGCCGATGGTCCACAAAAAGGTTTGCTTGTCGAGAATGACAGCTTTTGTCCCGTCGCAAATTTCCATGTAAAAATCGACACCATTATAGTCGATCATACCTCCGAAACTCGACTCATCCAATTTATTAAACCAGTTTTTAATTCTGTCCTCCTGTAATACCAAAAATTCAAAAGTTAGAGATTGAGCGGCGCAGCCACTCGAGTCACACCCAAAAGAAGTCCGTCGCCCAGAAGACTGAGTTTCACCTTTTTCGCCAAGTAATTGATAGAAAGTGAATTACGCAATAATCGAGGTTGTATCGATTCATCGTCTATTACATCGTAAACGGAATCGATATAAGAATAACTCTCTTCCATATATTCTGATTTCATGTACGATGTCATGAAGATAACAATAATGACAGAACACAAGAGCCAAAATAGGCAAATAATCCGATCCGGAACTCGATTCCTGATTCGAGGATACGCTGCAATCGTGAATCAAATTATCACTCTGACTTTTGACTCTTTTTCTAACCAGCGACTCACGTTCCGCGAAAAATACTGAAAAAGTGTCCCATAAATGAATGACGAAACGATAGATCAGTGATAGTAGACGCTGACTGTTAAGAGTAATTCGGTATTCCCCGTAAATAACGCGACTTGCTGTCAAAATCAAAGCCACTGTCAACAGAGAAGCCAATACGAGCTGTTTCACCTAATTATAATTTTAATTATTACTATTATTATTGGTTTGGTGCAATTTAAGTTTTTAAACTTGCTGATGAATCCATCTTCAAAATATCTAGATTGGTCGTGACGTATTTGCGAGGCGCACTTGTCATGACAACTGTTTCCGTCACTCCGACCAAACCAGTCGAAGCCCAAAATGTTTCTTTCTCGAATAAACTTAGTTCCCATGGTAATGCCACGAAATGAATATGCTGAACCAAATTAAATGTGTGTTTTGTTGAAGTCCAATTTCTTATTATGTTATGAGCAAATCTTACGTTGTAAATATCTGGGTTTCTGTGCATTTCAGAAAAGACTTCCAAATCAGTATAATCCAATTGGAAGCTACGATTGACGAAAGATTATAAATTTCCACAATGTTTTAATATGGTTCAAGCTTACTTGATATTGTGCATTCTGTCCAAGAACTGTATGATTTCTTTTACCTCAGTATCCACAACCTCTACTAAAGTGGTTTCCTGCACCGAAATTTATAGAAATATAATATTACTCTCATATTTTTCCGATACCGTTATACTCACGGTAAGAACACCCAGTGTTAACTTGGTTAAGTTGGAAAACCTTTGACAGAATTTAATTATTTCCAATGTTGAAGAAACACCATAAGAATTACATATCACTTACTTGTATTTAATAAACTGAGTATCGGATATTTTAACGTATGGGAAAATGTCCTCAGACATTGTACCTGAAAGTATCAAGAACCAATATAACGCACGTAAGGACATTCACGTCGTAAACTTCGTAATTGAACGTTTTCACCTAAATACCTTTTTCGCGAGAAACACTAAGTTCTGATGTTAGGGAGATACATGATATAATTACCCCTTTTTTAGTATACTTCCTGTTTCTTACATTTGGGGATATGTAGTTTACGTATTCTCGCGTACCCTGGACTAATATTGCCATCCTGCATACATACCTTTCATCACAATTATTAGTAAAGAAATTAAAATTCGCCTGCAAGGGTGGTTCATTAACTTTATCATGTATTTCTCCATCTGAAATTTTAAATCCAATTTTTGCAACTAAACATGGATTAGAAGAGTAAATTTTTAGTCAAAAACCAGATTTTTAAAAGTGGTTTTATAAGATGGTTACCAAATGTTCTTTTAACTTACTTAACCCTAAATGAAATTTATTTGCTATTCATTCAGTTCAGCGCCATAAAGCCAGTGGTTTTCTTGATTTTTCTGAATCACTACTAGTAGAATACCCTACACTAAATGTGGGTGACTCAACAATATCTGAAAATATGTGCAGTGACAAGGAAATAAAAACGCGTAATAAATGCTGAAACGGTCTAAAATTTAAAGTACCTACCTTTCATAACACTCAACCGTGGTTTCCAGGCGTGGTTCAGCGACACTACAAACAGTGGATCAATTACAATTAGAGTATGCTATTCTCTCTTTCGTGAGCTGCGTAATAACACTTGCGCTGGCCGTTATTTAACTCTTACGTACTTAAATGCTTTGCCAATATTTTACCTGGCGAGCTTTTACACTGTTATTTAAGGTTGAACTCAAACAACGTACAGTAATCTTTCTCAATTATTATCATAAATTGGCAATTTTTCATTAAGTTTGTATGTCTGAATGGGATCTACAGAGGAATAGTCTGACCCCTGCAGCTCATAATTCTGGTATTAAATTAAATGAGACCCTAGCCCCACGGAAGCCTTCTCTTTAGTGTGCTCTTAGTATGGCAAAGGAGACATAAAATATTATCCTTGATTGCAGGCAAGGTTTTCGTTCCGTAATTTCTATACAAAAGCATGCTCTCTGAAAAAAATCATGCTAAAAACTTGTCCTCATTTTCTTTTGAAACGTAAAAACCACAATAGTGTAAAGAGGAGGGAAACCCTTCGACTAAACAATGATTTCCACCGAAGAGAGACAAGCCACCCCATATATATGTTATATTTATAATTATATCTATGTTATATTTATAATTATATCTATGTTATATTTATAATTATATCTATGTTATATTTATAATTATATCTATGTTATATTTATAATTATATCTATGTTATATTTATTATTATATCTATGTTATATTTATAATTATATCTATGTTATATTTATAATTATATCTATGTTATATATTTATAATTATATCTATGTTATATATTTATAATTATATCTATGTTATATTTATAATTATATTTATGTTATATATTTATGTTATATATTTATAATTATATTTATATTATATATTATATATATGGCCTTTATACCAAGATAAATAACATGTTCGTGGACCCTACGCATAAAACGAAATTAGTAATTGGATCAACTTAGAAAAACCTTTTGCATAAAGAAAGCAAACTTATGTTTAACCATGGTTTAACTCAATGCTGAGGAATTTGAAAGTGCAATTAGTAGTGAAAAGTCTGACCTTTTACAATCTAAGGTCCTTTGTTTCGCTGGGGAATTTGTATAAATGCGGTTTTTTAAGGGATGCGACGCCAAACTCGTTGTTGTAAAATACGTGCATAATTTAGCGATTCCAACAGACAACGGCTTATAGTGCTTTAAATTGTAGGGGTATTTATGGTCCTACATGGGCAATAGGAAGACAATTTTGCCAGTCACTCAGCGTAATCTGTATACACGACTGTACCCTTCCTTGTACTAAAACGATTACGCAAAATTTTTATAAACCCCACTCTTGACAGTACAGAATATATCGCACTTAATACAAGGGTAGTATGAGCGTGATTAGGCCCTCGAGTCATAGCTCTTCGGGAATTGGAGTGGAAAGGCCTGGAGGGTGTGAAAGCAAGGGGATATTGGTGTAACGTTATAACTAAGGTCGGCCAATAAGCTCCCGTCGTCGGTGCCGATGTGCTAATGCGCAATTTTCTAACGCATCATACTGAGGCAGACGACAATTCTTCTGGCATCTGACGGTGATTGTGTAAGGAAACGGCGTGTTGCGATCATGCACAATTAAACCAAAAGCCGAAAAATGGACACGTGACCCGCTACTTTTCGCGAAGAGAGACTTCTATACTTCGTTATCTTGAACTTCCTTGGTGAAAAATGAAATTGCTATTTAAAATCTGGCTCTGTTCTACGTGACTTTGGGGGTCTCATTTCTCAACAGAATTGTTGGGAGATGATTTCACAACAACGGGCGTTGGCCAAATATCATTTCAGAGAGAATTTTTATAAATACTCAAAAGAAACACTTATTAGTTACAATTTAACGTTCAAATATATTTAATTAGTCACTCTCGATGCAATATCTCAATATATGCGCAGTGATGAGGAAAAAAGGTGCAATAAATACAGGAACGGTCTAAAATTTGAACTACCAACCTTTCATAACACTCAACCGTGGTTTCCCGGCGTGGTTCAGCGACACTACAAACAGTGGATCAATCTCAACTAAAGCATGCTATTCTCTCTTTCGTGAGCTGCGTGATTTAACTAGCGCTGGCCTTTATTTTGCTCTTCAATTGCATACTTAAATGCCTGGCCAATATTATATCAGGCGAGCTTTTACATTGTTATTTATGGTTGAACTCAAACAACGTACAGTAATCGTTCTCAATTATTATCATAAATTGATAATATTTCATTAAGTTTGTATGTCTGAATGGGATCTACAGAGGAATAGTCTGACCCCTGCAGCTCATAATTCTGGTATTAAATTAAATGACACACTAGCGCCACGGAAGCCTTCCCTTTAGTGTGCTCTTAGTATGACAAAGGAGACATTTAAAATATTCTCCTTGATTGCAGGCAAGGTTTTCGTTCCATAATTTTCTTCCCAAAATGTCTATACAAAATCATGCTCTCTGAAAAAAACCATGCTAAAAACTTGGCCTGATTTTCTTTTGAAACGTATAAACAACAATAGTGTAAAGAGTACCGCGTGATCCGCGTATAAAACACAGATCGAAGCTAGCAGGAGGGAAACCCTTTGACTAAACTATGATTTCCACCGAAGAGAGACAGGCCACCCTATGTATAATTCTCTCTTTAGCCTCTCGCAATTTTGCGGTGCCACTAAGGTAACAAAAATTAATCTTTTATTTTTGGCGCCCGATTTGTCTTATGCGCTGACGTAAAGGAGGGAGGCAGGTGCCGTTCAACCAAAGATATACTGATGGATACTTATAGACCCTTAATCGCTTATGATAATATAAAAATAAATAAACTTTTGACCGGGAGCAGAACTCGAATCAGTGGAATTTAATGATCCTAAGTCCCGCAACAAAACTCGAATCAGTGGAATTTAATGATCCTAAGTCCCGCAACAAAACTCGAATCAGTGGAGTTTAATGATCATAAGTGCGCTAAATAATAGACTTTTTTCAACTTTTGTTTTCTTGTGGGTTTAGGGAGCTTATTTAATGTACGCCCAACTCGAATAGAATTTTGCGGAACCATAAGAAAATAATATATAGCTCTCTATAAGTATGAAACGTAGTACATTTTCATACTAGACCATTTACTTCTAAATTTGGCGGGTTTACGCTTTTACGCCCCGTGAAAGAACTTTTGTTACTACGAGTTAAAGGTGGGCGAAACCGCCGCCTACGTGGTCCGCAAAAAGCACGATGGGTCACAAAAACTGGGAAACATGGCCGCGCCCGTAGAGACACAAGTCACTCCTTACCTTGTAGGGGGAAGCCCTCAGATGAGCGAATTCCATAATAGCGGTCCTCATATCAGCAGTTTCCTAAATAGCGGTTTCCCGAAATGGCAGTTTACCCGTTACAACAGTTACCGATACAGCGGTTCTCGTAAACGCGGCGTACCATTACAGCAGTTCTCTAAAGAGCAGAAAAACAGGAATGCGAAAAACGACTGTTGTTTGTTATGGTGTACGCTGTGTTATATGAACTTAAATAGAACTAGGTCAGATATGGTTAGCTTCAAGTTGATTATTTGAACCCCCAATAGTGTTAGGTTAGGTTTGGTTAGGTTAGGTTAAAGTTGATTATTTCAATTAAATGATCACAGAAAAAGGTAGTTTTCGAAAACAACGAATATAACTGTATTGTTAAGAAATACTCGAAACTGAAGACAAACACTGCTATTTCCCAAAATAGCAGCCGCTATTTCTAAAACAGCAGTTTTGAACAACGCCGCTGTTTTTTTGGAATCGCGGCTGCTATTTCGAGAACTGCTCTACCGGGAACTGCTCATACGAGGTACAACCCCTTGTAGGAGAGGTAATGGATTGGAAACCCCCATACCTATATCGTTGCCTCTGTACCACCACCTACGGCACCGTAGTCCGCCCAGCGTCCTCAGCGGTAGGTAGGGTCGTACCGAACGATATTGTGAAAGACGCTCCCTCTATCTTAAAAATACAACCTAGTTCTCATACAAATATGACCCAACGAGGCAGCACTTAACAATCGCCTACCAAAGGGTAGTGGCGGCCGCGAGGTACACTGGGAGAGATACGGTGCTGCAGGTCACCCATCATCATTTCCAATCCATCTCACCTCCCTTA